>NW_024070188.1:942453-1065504 GCF_014754425.2 Oryx dammah | reverse complement strand
AATGCATGTACACCTGTGGTGGATTCATGTGAATCTATGCCAAAACCAATACAGAATTGTAAAGTAAAAATTAAAAATAAATTAATTAATTAATTAAAAAAAAAGAACATATTTTGAGAAGTGACATATATAGTTTTTACATTCATCACAACCTATATGCAAGCTGAATTTATATATCATCATTTCTTATTCCTCAACACCTCCAAGCTCAATAAACTAGTGTTTCCAAATAAGCACCTTCCTGAATAGTTGGTCTGTGATCTAGTGTCATGGCTCTGTGATTCTAGAATGCACGTGATTCTAGGAGGTGGTCCTATCAGATGTTCATCCTTCCTATTAACCTGGAAAGTACCAACATATCCTTCAAAACCCACATTTTTTATTCCTCCCCTGTGATTCTTTTCACAAAGTCCTCTCCTCTCCTCAGCAAGCATTTTTGGTACCATTGAGCTGAATAAAAGACATTTCAGGTACAAAGACAAAATATCATTGTCTTTCAGGGAACTGACAATCTAATGAACTGACAAACATACTCAGAAACAGTTATAATAAGAGAGGTTTTATTATAAAGGCAGAGTTTGTACAAAGTAAAGTAGAAAAAGTGAAAGTGCTAGTCTCGCAGTCCTGTTCAACTCTTTGCAACCCCATGGACTGTAGCCCACCAGGCTCTTCTGCCCACAGAAGAGGCAAGAATACGTGAGTGAGTAACCACTCCCTCCTCCAGTGAATCTTCCTGATCCAGGGATTGAACCTGGGTCTCCTGCATTTCAGGCAGATTCTTTACAATCTCAGCCACAAGGAAAGCAGTGGAAAACATAAGTAAAAAATATCTAAGTCTTTTTGTGAAAGGCAAGAAAAGATCCCCTTATAGTCTGCACATTATTCTAATGATAAAGGTTATCACATTTTTTATGATTATTTTGATCTGTGTCTTATCAGTTCAGGTTCTCTGATAAGCAGATGCCAAGATAAAGTACAAGACAGGTATTGGAGGTAAAGTTCGAGAAGCACAAGACAAGGAGCAGGAGTTGGCAGGGCAGCTATTATCCTGGGAGGCACACCCGCCACCTGCCAGTGGGAAAGAGGAAGGGAACAGGATTGGGCAGGAAGAGCCTCAGATTGCAGGGCAATATTTAGAAAGTCTTGGGACACATGTACCCCAACATTTACTGCAGCACTATTTACAGTAGCTAGGACGTGGAAGCAACCTAGATGTCCATCAGCAGAGGAATGGATAAGAAAGTTGTGGTACATATACACGATGGAATATTACTCAGCCATAAAACAGAACACATTTGAGTCAGTTCTAAGGAGGTGGATGTACCTGGAGTCTATTATACAGAATGGAGAAAGTCAGAAAGAAAAAGACAAATCCTGTATGTTACTACATATATATGAAATTTAGAAATATGGTACCCATGATCCTACATGCAGGGCAGCAAAGGAGAAAGAGACATAAAGAGCAGACTTTTGGACTCAGTGGGAGAAGGTGAGGGTGGAATGATTTGAGAGAATAGCATAGAAACATCTACTTTACCATATGTAAAATAGATGACCAGTGCAAGTTCAATACATGAAGCAGGGCACTCAAAGCCGGGGCTCTGGGGCAACCCAGAGGGATAGGGAGGGGAGGGTGGTGGGAGGGGCGTTCAGTATCCGAGAGTCACATGTATACCTATGGCCGATTCATGTTGATGTATGGTAAAAACCATCACAATATTGGGAAGTAATTATCCTCCAATTAAAATTAATTAATTAATTAAACAAAAAAGAAAGTCTTGGCCAGGTCAATGGGGAAATGCACCCCAAAGATTATCTGTGGAGGAATCCTGCCTTAGACAAAAGGGATCAGGCCCAGTACCTCCACCATCTCAATCATGGATTGGGAGATCCTTGGGGATAAATTCACCTCAGCTCAAATATTGCCGTGAATCCAATGGGCACAGGGGA
The DNA here is from genome assembly GCF_014754425.2 of Oryx dammah. NCBI lineage: Eukaryota > Metazoa > Chordata > Mammalia > Artiodactyla > Bovidae > Oryx > Oryx dammah. Next base: position 1,063,554 of record NW_024070188.1, on the reverse strand, counting down.
GGTCAAGTAACTTGCAAGGAGTGGCAAGTTCTCTCTTGAAGGGCGAGCTGAGAATTGTGCCTGCATGACTGCTCCTGTGTGATTGCTCCAATGCTGAACTCTTGCAAGTTCCACATCAAGTCATAGTCAATGCCTGTTTCCAGCATTTTTTACAGTGTCTGAAACTCAGTAAGTGCTTAATAAAATAACATTTTTATACTTTCAAATTTTGTCAACATAACTTATTTTTTACTCAAGTATAGCTGCTATACAATATTGTATAAATTACCTACCCACAATAGAATGATTTACAGTTTTCAAAGGTTGTACTCCATTTATAGTCATTATAAAATATTGGCAATATTCCCGTTATAAAATATATTCTTGGAGCTTATTTTATACCTAATAGCTTATACCTTGTAACCCCTTCTCCTATACTGCCCCATCCCCACTTCCTCTCCCTGTTGGTAACCACTAGTTTTTTGTCTGCATCTGAGAGCCTATTTCTGTTTTATTATATTCATCCATTAGTTTTATTTTTCAGATTCCACATATAAGTGATGTCATACAATATTTGTCTTTCTCTGCCTGACTTATGAAATGACATTTTTGAATGTAGTATGGTATGTTAGGAATCATGGATACAAAATATGTTATTTATTTGATCTTATAAATCTTATTAAATATTAATGACACTGTTAGGCAACAACCTGGATGACAAAGGAAAAGATAGGAACAGAAATTGCTACAAGACTATAAATCTTACGCAGAATGGACCCAGCGGCAGTTCTAAAGGCTTGCCAAATTCCAGATTCCCAAAGTCATCTGGATAATAGACTTTTGTTACAGTTCCACAGAAATTAACTTAGGAATGTGCTTGGCCCAAGCTAGGACAGCTCAGGAGGTTGGCAATGATGGATGTTACATAGCCCTGAAAGATGGTCAGGGCTTTGTATACACCGCTATATTTAAAACGGGTACCCAACAAGGACCTGCTGTATAGCACAGGGAACTCTGTTAAATGTTATGTGACAGTCTGGATGGGAGAGGAGTTTGAGAGAGAATGGAAACATGTATGTGTATGGCTGAGTCCCTTTGCTACCCACCTGAAACTATCTCAACATTGTTGACTGGCTATACACCAATGTAAAGTAAAACACACACACACAAAATAAAGATATTCAGGACTAAGTATAGCTTTACAATCATATTGTGCATTGTGTGACTCTGAACTTTATGAGACCTAGTGTTACCCTTGCTCACCCAAATTTAACGTGTGCAACTCTATGCTCAATGTGAGGATCTGACAAGCTTGCACCATCTTCCATCCAACAATGTTGTGATTTCTCAGCTAAGTACTCTAATTGAGCTGACTTCCTTATGCTTATTTTAGATAATGAAATCTTTAGATTTACCCAAGTGGTACCTGTGTATGAATCCTTTCAGCCTTCCAAGCCTATCATTAACATCTTCAATATACTGATTATGCAAATTGGTGACAACGGTGAGATAGATGCAAAAAGTCTTGAGATCAATTGTGCTTACATCTCTGTGGAGGAAGTTCTGGGATAATGGAAGGCAGGGGAGTAAAACTGTGCTACCCAGTTGCTTTGCTGACCCTTTGTGATTTGGGCTAAGACCTTAATACAAGTGAGGTAAGATAAAAAATTTTCTGTGAAGAATAAGTAATATGCTATTATATGCTATTATTACTTTTATTCTTCAAGGTAATAGAAGGTCTGACTATCTGTGTAAAAATTAATCAATAATTAAAATTTCCAATGGCCTAGTAATTTCCTGACACAATGACTAGGGACTCACTAAAACCTGGGGCATGACAGGAGATGGAGGTAACAGAACAAATCTTACAAACAATAAAAAAAAGATTTGAATCACATTAAAAGTCATATGATGAGCTGAAGCAGGCAGAAAATGCTTGGAGATGGAGATGACCATGAAAATCTAGTTCTCAAAGAAAAGAAGGGAGTGGTTGTTTCAGGATGGCATTAGAACAAAAAAAGAGAGGGAGAGAGTTGCAGAAATAAATAAAAGAGAAGTTAACATATTCTAGGTATGGTATGGGAGCCTTTGCAAAATAAAATTTTTTTTTAAAGTTGATAAATTATGTGTTCATTTGTTTATATCTCACTTTGCTCCAAAAAGGATTCATGGCCACTTATCAGAATATTTGATTGGAGTCATATCATATAGGACCTTAAATTCTGGGCAATAGAATTTATTTTCCAAGAAGAATGTCAATCATAATTGCACTTGATGAATTTCCATCTTTCAGCAAAGTATGAATGATCGAATGTAAAGAGAATGCATGTATACAAAAGCAGATGACCAAAGATTAATCTCGAGAACCACTTTTAAGAGGGATAAACATCTTTTCCATCTATATTACAAGTAAAGCAAATGTGTTTTGTGTATCTGTAGTACAACTGTTTCCTTTTATGTTGACATTTGTGAGAGTTATAAATATTAATGTACTTGTGCATAATTGCTCAGTTGTGTCCAATTCTTTGTGATCTCATGGACTGTAGCCCACCAGGCTCCTCTGTCCATGGGGATTCTCCAGGCAAGAATAATGGAGTGGGCTGCCATATGCTAGAGAGAGTAGGTAAAAGCAGGCTCCAGACCTAAACCATGATGTCAGACATATGGGTCCAAAATCAAAACCATGATGTCAGACATATGGGCCCACTAGTAGGTGACCTAAGTGGAGCACAGGGCTCTCAGGGGACCATACCAAAAGATGGCCAAGAATACAGCTTACGACACCATCCTTATATTCCAATGTCTTCATTCAATGAGTATTCCTTAAATCCTGTGTGTCTTAGAGGCAAGCTATTGGGGTGGATGTATAATCTCATCATAGTTTTTCAAAAACTCAAACAGTACACATGAAGAGGTCAATTAGAAAACCATTCACATGTCCAGGTAAGAGTAAATGAGGGGGGAAACTGGAACTAGGGAAAACAAATACAACATGTATTAGGAAGAGCTGGCTGGATCTGGCAACTGCTTAGACGTGGGAGATGACAGGCGTCTAGAGGACCCAAAGACCAAAGGTTTTGGATGATGTAGATAGTAGGATGGCAGTGTTGTTAGGGTATGGAAGACAAAAAAATGAATAAGGAAATCTGAGAAAGGACCATTAGCTGCCTACCAAGAGATCAAATTGTGCTCCTAAAAGGAGCATCTTCAACGGCTTGTTGGGAACTGAAGCAATACTGCAGACGGATAGGAAGGGAAAGGTAGAAAGTAGAGGCAATAAATATAGACCACTCTTGAGAATTTTTGTGAAGCAAAGGAGGAGAATGGGTACTAATTCAAGAGATGAAGAATCAAAACCTTTATGCACAGTCAGAAGAGAGTGATACCTCTAGAGAGGGAAGGAGTAAAGGGCCCTGGGGAGAAAAGGGAATGATTGCTGAAGTAAGGCATAAAAGAATTGGGAAGTAACTGAACCCTGAGCATACACTGACAGATTAGTCCTAGAGAAAGAATAAGCAGCTTGCCTCTGAAAAAGAACAAAAAAGTTTGGTGAATACATATGCTGAGATATTTTGAGAAAGGGAGTCACTTCAAACTTAGTCCAAATTCAGTCTTTATGAATGTATGTCATTAATAAACCATGTCAAGTGTAACTCATGCATAACAATCTTATGCTTCATTTGAATTTCTCATTTACATGGTTTTGTTTGAATTCTCCTTCACATCTGATGCCTTGTCTCTATGCTCTATTTGCATTGGATTGAGAAAAAATAGATTTAAACAACTTAAAGTGAGAGGCGGGAGTCATAATGATGAAGTGAAAAAATCACAGTAATTTAGGGACTTGCTCACTGCAGTAAACAAAGCCAGGAGGAACAAAGGCTCTGTCTTCTTTCTAACAAAAGAGGAATGATGAGGTTTCAGACTACAAAGGGGGATATTTATATTCACTGACATTGTACTGCAGATTTGACGCATGTCTTCGGAGATGCAAGTCAAAACTCTCTGTGCAGTGCCAGTCCAGGTAATGAGACTCTTAAGAGAAGCCTGAGAAGGAAAAATATAGTAGGCATAGTATTGATAAATAGGTTTCTTCCATATCAAATCTGCTCTGTTTTTATAATCTGCTTGCATATTCTGCAGAAAGCTAAAAGTTTGGTTTCTCAGACCCTTTTCTGCTACTGTTCTGGGCGTGACTCAGGCTCTGCCAATCAGATGCAGGCGCATAGGACTTAGGTTCAGAACTGAACTAAATGGAGAGAGACAACACTTAAAATATAGTTAACTGGTGCTGGTTAGCAGACAGTGGATGGATCTGAAATATACAGTTCTGGCAGTGGCTTCAGGACTCCCCCATCAGAGGGAAGATGCTATGTTCCTGGAGTAGAAAAGGAAGGAGTTGTGGAAATCACATACAGGAAGTTAAGTTGTAAACAAGGGAAAGAGACTATAGATATACTAAACTTGCAAGAATATGGGAGTGAAGGCAAGGTGAGAAACAGATAAAAACTTGTGGAGGAATCAGTTCAGGAGAAGGATTTTCTTCAGAGGGTGAGGAGCTTAATACTGGAGAGAGACTGAGATGGGACACTCCCTGGAAAACCCATTCTGCCATGTTGTTCTGGGGTGCATTTTGAAGTGAGCGCAAAGCCTGCTTTTCCAAATAGTCCAGTGATTTTTAAGCACCTATGTCTCTATATTATATCCCTTTGTGCCAGTGGTTTCTGGAACCTGAATGATACAATAGATGTATTGTTGTTTTTCAGTTGCTAAGTTGTGTCTGAATCGTTGCGACCCCATGAACTGCAGCACGCCAGGCTTCTCTGTCCATCACTATCTCCCTGAGTTTGCTCAAATTCATATCCATTGAGTCAATGATGTCATCGAACCATTTCATCCTTTGTTGCCCCCTTCTCCTCCTGCCCTCAGTCTTCCCCAGCATCAGGGTCTTTTCCAATGAGTTGACTCTTCACATCAGGTGGCCAAGGTATCAGAGCCTAGGCTTCAGCATCAGTCCTTCCAATGAATATTCAGGGTTGATCTCCTTTAGGATTGACTGGCTTGATCTCCTTGCTGCCAAAGAGACTCTCAAGAGTCTTCTCCAGCACCACAGTCGAAAGCATCATTTCTTCGGTGCTCAGCCTTCTTCATGGTCCAACTCTCACATCCATACAAGACTACTAGAAAAACCATAGCTTTGACTATATGGCAAAGTGATACAGTGATAGTCTCTGCTTTTTAATAAGCTGTCTAGGTTCATCATAGCTATTCTTTCAAGGAACAAGCATCTTTTAATTTCGTGGCTGCAGTCACCATCTCCATTGATTTTGTAGCCCAAGAAAATGGAATCTGACACTGTTTTCACATTTTCCCCACCTATTTCCCATGAAAATTTTAGATGTTGAGTTTTTCACTCTTTTCATAGGCTACGCTAATCTTCACAAAAGATGCTATGATCTTTGTTTTTTGAATGTTGAGTTTTAAGCCAGCTTTTTCACTCTCCTCTTTCACCTTCATCAAAAGGGTCTTTGCTGCTGCTGCTGCTGCTGCTAAGTCGCTTCAGTCGTGTCTGACTCTGTGTGACCCCATAGATGGCAGCCCATCAGGCTCCGCCGTCCCTGGGATTCTCCAGGCAAGAATTACTGGAGTGGGTTGCCATTTCCTCCTCCAGTGCATGAAAGTGAGAAGTCAAAGTGAAGTCGCTCAGTCGTCTTCGACTCTTAGCGACCCCATGGACTGTAGCCCACCAGGATCCTCTGTCCATGGGATTTTCCAGGCAAGAGTACTGGAGTGGGGTGCCATTACCTTCTCCAAAAGGGCCTTTAGTTGGGAGTAAACTGAAAAATATCGTGGCAACCGGAACAGCTAAAGGATGTCCCTTGGTAAAGGGTGCTGATATTGAAGGGAGTTAGGCCTCAGTAGCAGGACTCACTAACAGAAATCAAGATCCAAAGGAAAGGGGGACGGGGGACATTTCTGTCTGTGAAAAGGTATACTGGTTCTGGTCTTGAGAGAAGTATAACCAACAAGATAATCTCTAGAGCAGAAACATCTCTGACATGTTATCTTGCTATATTCTGCCTGGAGTTGGAATGAAGGACCATGTCAAAAGCCCCCGGAGATCACTGTGGATCCACCATAAAGGTTAAAACTGTAAAAAATTAATAAAGTAAAATCTCAATTAAATAGATTTGGGTGGACTTCCCCGGTGGTCCAGTGGTTAAGATTTTGCTTTCCAAAGCAGGGGGTGCAGGTTCAATCCCTGGTCAGTTAGCTCAGATCCCACATGCCTAATGGCCAAAGAAACCAAAACATAAAACAAAAGCAATATGGTAACAAATTCAACAGACTTTAAAGATGGCCCACATACAAAGTAAAAGAACAAGAAAAAGAAAAGAACAAAGAAGAAAGATAGAATCAACTAGAAAGCAAGGATTAGAATGAGAATAAAGGACTTCCTTGGCACTCCAGTGGTTAATACTCTGGGCAAGCAAAGCAAGGAGCATGAATTCAAAGCCTGGTTGGGGAACTAAGATCCCACACGCCACACAGTGTGGCCAAAAAATAAAAAATAAATAAATTGAAATAAATACATTAAAAATGGTCCACATGAAAAACATTTTTTCAAAATAAATGAATAAATAAGTAGAGCTGGGATCAGAAAGGGGAGCTCCCTCAAGCTGTGAAGACTGCAGAGCCCAAGTGAAAAAAAGAAGACACCTCTTCTTTCCTGGCAAGGACTCAAACAATGAAAAGCCATGGACCCTTTGTTTCCTTCAATTCTCCCACCTTCCTTTCCCCTCTGTAAAAGCCTTTTCCTTCTCTTGCTATGCAGGGGATTTGCCCAGAACTCACAACGGTTGTAGATCCCAAAATTCAGTTCTCAGTCAATCCTGAATAAACTCGTCTTCCCCAGAGAAATATCTGGCAGAGTGTTTCAGGTCAACATTTTCGTGGTGCCAAAGGGGTCCAAAGAGGACCTCCACAAAGGCTCCATGGGTAGTGAGCAAACAGGGGAAGTACTCACAATTGAACCCATTGTCATTCACTGTTTTTCTCACTAATTCTAGAGCTTGAAGGTATGTCTTTCTGTCTTTCTCCTGGATCTGAACTCACACCCCTCTTTGCATCTGAAGCTCTTCAGATTTTATTCCAATCTATTTAAAAGGTTTTTTTTTTTTTTTTTTCTGGTTAAGACCTTGTTCTGCATGCGGGTACTTGTTTAGCACTTCAGTGTGATTTTGAGATCAGACTGTTTTGCTGAAACTGGTTAGCCTTCAACCCATTTTTTCAGGACCAGGGGTTGTTTCTCTAAACTGCTAGTTTCTCAGCCTTTAGCTTATTCCTTTAGAAGGGATTGTCCTCAGGAGCCCAGCTGAAAAATCCTTCAGACTGGCTCCTCTGAAACCACGCTGTCTCCTTAGGACTGGCTGGGATTAACTTGCAAGATATTTGAATTGAGCTGTTTGTTCTGTAAGCTGTTTAAGCTATTTGGAAATTGTTCTTCAGAGGGAAAATCTCTTAGAAATGGAATCCCAGTTATCTAAGCATTTCATGGTTTCCTCCCCTACACACAAGGATTTCAGCCTAGTTTATGCTTTAAAATTGTGGCTCTTTCACATGACCATTCCTAACTAAAATGACCAACCTGACCAAAGGCAATTTAAAATATCAATCACCTTTATGGGGAACATTTGAAATTTCCAAAGTTAATTTTTTTTCAAACTGAACTGACTAAAATGACTAAAACTTTCCAGGACTAAGTAGAATTCTTGTCTTGATTTTTATTTTAAGGCTTCTGCACATTATCAGGAGTCTAAAATTTACTCTGAAAAATAAAATTTTAAGAATAATGGAGAATAATATTAAGAATAATGTCATTCCTATAAAGGAATGACAAAATGGCTGCCAAAGCCTCAGGCTTCTCCTTCTTGACTTCTTTTCCTCAGGGGCCCCCTCTGGAGCCATCTTATCTTCTTCTCAGCTTCTCGTGGTCAGAATTCACCTCCTGACTCATCCTTCTCTCTCTTATCTATGCTGTTTATGCCTCCTCTATACCTTTAATCCCCCAATGTTAATTATCTGGCCACACTTCTCATTGTCTCTGAAACTCTCCCCACTTCCCTTTCATTGGAGCATGTCAGAACCTGTCCCTTTAAATTAAATTTTCTGATATAGAGAACCAGCTAGTGAGGGACAGTGGGGAGAGTGCAGAGAAGAGCGGTGAGATAAGGGTAGGGGGTTAGGACATATCAGGTGTAAAATAAGCTACAGAGATATACCATACAGCATGGGAAATACCGATATTTTATAGCAACCATAGTGAGGTGTAACCTTTAAAACTTGTGACTCACTCTGTTTTACATCTGTAACTTATACAATATTGTATAGCAAGTATGCTTCCATTTTAAAAATAAAATAAAATTTAGCCTTCTGATAATCCAGAGGCCAAATCCTTAGTTTTTTATATTTCCTGGACTAAAGCTGACAGCCATAGTAGAAGATTTTCTCAAAGTAATCAAAGATCTTCACCGATTTGGTGAGGAATTTAGTAGTCATTCAAACTTATCAAACTGGTTTCTCTGACTTATATCAGCTAACTGGTAGCCTTGTTAGTAAAGATCAGGCCCAGTACTGGATGGCAGCTGCTAACTGGGAAAATCCCATCACAACCATGAGACCAGCCTGCTAACTTGTTATATGAACAGGCTCAGGCAATGACTAGGTGACTTCATTGAGCAATTCCTAGGACTTTTCTATTGCCTGTTGATTTGAATAGAGTTTTGGCTTGCATGCAAAAATACGACTAACCTATCATGATGATTATAATTGACTTTGGATAGATTTTAAAGAAAATTCTGGTTTTCCTTCAGACATTGATTTTTCACCCTAGTAGCTTTTAACTCTATGTTTATCAATGAACTGAACATGGACTTTTCATTTCTAGTAAAAAGGACCAGGATGAAATGGGAAACTATGTCCACTCCAGAATTAGTTAATATGGCAAATCTAGCTCTCTTACACTGTAGATAAGTCACCTCAAAGAAAGATTGCCAAAATTCTTTATCTGCAAGTTCAGCAAATAAAGGCACCTGGACAAAACCAAAATTCATCTGATTTCTGCTATTATAACAAAGAGACAGGACATTGGAAGGGAGAGTATTACAAACTTAAACACTTCAGGAATCTTCAGTCCACTAACTAGCATTTCCAATGTCCTTCTACTCTCAGTAATGGGGCTCCAAGGAACTGCTGGTGTGTGCATGCTAAGTCATTTCAGTCATGTCCAACTCTGTGTGACCCCATGGACTGTAGCCTGCCAAGCCCCTCTGTCCATGGGATTCTCTAGGCAAGAATACTGGAGTGGATTGCCATGCCCTTCTCCAGGAGATCTTCCGAACCCAGTGATCCAACCCACACCTCTTATGTCTCCTGCATCGGCAAGTGGATTCTTTACCACTAGCACCACCTGGGAAGCCCCAGGAACTATAGAGGTTCTTCCCAATCATGCCTCTTAATAGGCTTGGAAAAACATTTATCCAGATCAGAGGTGAATCTCTTCTAGTCCTAAATGACAGCAAAGCCACACTCCTGGTGCTCAAACCCAGTGTTATAAACAGTCCCTGCCTCCAAGTAGTAAAACAGTGTAACTAGTGGGGATGTCTAATGAACCTCAAGAGGGCCTTGTCTCTGAACCTATTGCCTTTTGTTTAGGCTCTTGGAAAGATACACTTTTCTCCTTAGTTCCTCTATCTCTGCTCATTTATTAAGCTGAGATTTATTAGAGAAGTATGAATGCCTTGAACCAAATGCCAGAATTTCTTTCTTTGGAAAGGGAGAAAGAATTCTAAAACTTGACAGTAGTCATAAAAATAACCGACTGAGTGAATGAAATGACCCCTTGACATTTTTAATTTGTTTCATCTGTAACAGTACTAGAGCGGATTCTGAAAATACTGATAACTGGTTCTTCTAAAGTCAGCTACCATTTTCCTTAGGGCTTTCCGGGTGGCCCAGTGGTAAAGAATTTGCTACCAATGCAGGAGATGCCAGAGACGTGGCTTCAATCCCTGGGCCAGAAAGATCCCCTAGATTAAGAAATGGCAACCCACTCCAGTGTTCTTGCCTGGAAAATCCCATGGACGGAAGAGCCCATGGGGTTGCAAAGAGTCAGACACGACTAAGCACGAGTGCAGCACACTGTACCATCTTGCTTATGGGCAAAACCTCTAACTGATGTTGGCAATAGTCACATCACACCTCCCATCAAGATTCAAATAAACCCCGTTAAACCTCTCCCCAGGATTGATCAATGCCAATAAGTAAAGAAGCCCTTCAAGGCATAAAACCTGTAATAGAAAATCACAGGCTCAAAGCCTCAATATCTTTGTACTAAACCACTGGAGCACTTTATATTTTACCCCTGAGAAAATCTGAGGGCCGAAGGTGATTTGTCCAGAGTCTCAGAGCAGTAAACACTGTTTTCCCTTGTCACTCTGTTGTTTCTAACCCTCATATGCTACTAACATCCATTCCCACCAGAAACAAATTCTTAACTATAACTGATTTATACAGTACATTCTTTGGATGTTGATGGAGCTAGGCAATACCTTCAATTTGCCTTTTTGCCCTCACCTTGGAAGAAAAACAATTCACTGTGACAGTAATGACTCAGAGCTTTACTGAGAGTGCTTATTTCTTCCAAATCTTGAAGATTTATCTGAATGATATAAAGTTCCTTAGAGATATGCTGCAATACGTAAGTAACTTTGCTTCTTTGCTCTCTTTCTCAAGCCTCTTCACAAGAATACAACATCTACTTGCTAAAGCTTTTAGCCTTAAAAGGAAATGAGGTCACCAAGAAATAGTGAAGATTGCCCAAACCCAAGTTTGATCTTTAGAGCATCTGATATCAGAACACCTATATCCTTACAGACTTCACTGTGTCCTAAGTTTCCCAAAACCCAAAACTAAGTGCCAACTCTATAGTTTTCACAGTCTTGCTGGTTATTGCCAAGACTAGATTCCACATTTCTCTTTTATGGCCAAACATCTATGTTTTACCAAGCAATAACAACCCCTACTTTATGGGAAGAATTAGACAACATAGCCTTTGAGCTAAGGAGAGCTTAAACTAAAGGAGAGGGTGATGAACCCACCTGTTCCTCGGTGGCCCAACTGTCAGATTCCCCTTTTCCTTTTTGTGTCTGAAAAGGAAGGGGATGTCCTTTGGGCACTCATCCCAAAACATAATGAGCACATCAGCACCTCGGGTAGCATAGCCTTCAGCTGGACACAGCCACCTCCTTGCTTTAGAGCCATGATGGAGACTAGGCTCTGTTAAGGCCAATGAAGAACCTGTTGTGAGATCCCCTTCAAGCACTTTTGTACCTCATGCAGTAGGAGCTCTCCTGAATTTTCATCATACTCAATATTTCCCAGTTAACTACCTCACCATCTAGGAAATCTTTCTGTTAACTGTCCTTAAATAACTATTTTACATTGTGGTAACATTAAATCTGCAAGTATTCTCCCCATTTTAATCAGAAAAGTCCCTCGTGACTGCCTAATGCTGACAGAACACCTCTTGACTCTTTGAGGTAATCTACAGGAATTCCACTGGGCAACACTGACTTCTCATAGCTCACTTGTATTTCTTATTTAAAAGGTGACCATGCGAAAAAGGTGATTTGATTGTACATGCTATGCTATCACAACTTTTTCTGATGATGTTGGGGCAGCATGCCTACTATCAACATAAACACTGGCATTTTGCCCTTGGCTAAAACAAACTTGCATAAAAGCATATGATTCAGCCTGTTGGACTGAAGTAGCCATAGGTAAAGACGCTGCCCCAGTCAGACATGACTGCAGTGACTTAGCATGCATGCATGCATAAGTTCTTCAGTTCACATGAACTGAAGCCTTTCCTTGCACACAGGCTACTTCTTGTTCTGTGACTCACACCCTTTTGGAAAAGATCATCCCTTTCTGTGGAACTCCTTTGGAACATCAATTGATTAAGGAACCTATTTTACTGGACCAGGTACTTTGACATGTCTGCATTCCACAATCAAAGCTGGTTTTACAACACTTTCACTGTGCTTACCACCCTCAATCCTCTGATTTAAACACAATAATGTAATGGCATCATTGAGAACACATTGGCAGAATTTGTAGAGGCCCTCCAAGTACCTTGGCCAAAAGCATTGCTGTTGGTTTTTCTACCTGCCAGATACTCCCTTTTGGAACTCAACCTCTCACACATTGAGAGAGTCACAGGATACTAATTGCAACTGGCTCCTGCTTCTTTTGACCCACAACTGATAACACAAAAGACACTCCAACATTGCTAAGGTGTAGTTGTTTCTATCAAAAATAACCATGCTTTGATAAAGCAATCATTTCATAGTGCTCCCTTGGAACATGGGCATCACCTTACAACCTAGGGATTTCATCCACTAGGAAAGACACCTCCAAAAGCTCCCCACATCTGTAGAAAGGCTTCTATCAGGCACTACTAACCGATCCTTGTGCTGCTAAACTGAGGAATAGGTGTGTCTTGGATTCACATGACACACCTAAAGAAAACATCATTGACAAGAATAGTATATCATCTGGTGATCTGAAAGTAAATATTTCCTAGAACTGAAGGAGACAACATCTGATGGGACAACTCTACCAAGATATCCAGATCAGGACTGTTGGAAGTTCATCACTAAGTCTCTAATGATGACATAATGCTTCAGACGATCTCCAGTGTTGATGATATTGATAACATAAACATTTTAGATAAAAAGAACCTGAGAGTTCTCCCTTCTGCCCCTTCTTTTTACTCAAGTTAATTCAAACTTAAATTGAAGAAAGTAGGGAAAACCACAAGACCATTCAGGTATGACCTAAATCAAATCCATTATGATTATAGTGGAAGTGGAAGTGAGAAATAGATTTAAGGGACTAGATCTGATAGACAGAGTGCCTGATGAACTATGGATGGAGGTTTATGACATTGTATACAAGACAGGGATCAAGACCATCCCCATGGAAAAGAAATGCAAAAAAGCAAAATGGCTATCTGAGTGGGACTTACAAATAGCTGTGAAAAGAAGAGAAGCAAAAAGCAAAGGAGAAAAGGAAAGATATTCCCATTTGAATGCAGAGTTCCAAAGAATAGCAAGAGGAGTTAAGAAAGCCTTCCTCAGTGATCAATACAAAGAAATAGAGGAAAACAATAAAATGGGAAAGACTAGAGATCTCTTCAAGAAAATGAGAGATACCAAGGGAACATTACATGCAAAGATGGGCTTGATAAGGACAGAAATGGTATGGACCTAAAAGAAGCAGAAGATATTAAGAAGAAGTGGCAAGAATACACAGAAGAACTGAACAAAAAAGATCTTCACAACCCAGAAAATCACGATGGCATGATCACTTACCTAGAGCCAGACATACTGGAATGTGAAGTCAAGTGGACCTTAGAAAGCATCATTATGAACAAAGCTAGTGGAGGTGATGGAATTCCAGTTGAGCTATTTCAAATCCTGAAAGATGATGCTGTGAAAGTGCTGCACTCAATATGCCAGCAAATTTGGAAAACTCAGCAGTGGCCACAGGACTGGAAAAGGTCAGTTTCCAATCCAATCCCAAAGAAAAGTAATGCCAAAGAATGCTCAAACTACCGCACAATTGCACTCATCTCACATGCTAGTAAAGTAATGCTCAAAATTCTCCAAGCCAGGCTTCAGCAATATGTGAACCGTGAACTTCAACATGTTCAAGCTGGTTTTCAGAAAGGCAGAGGAACCAGAGATCAAATTGCCAACATCTGCTGGATCATCGAAAAAGCAAGAGAGTTCCAGAAAAACATCTATTTCTGCTTTATTGACTATGCCAAAGCCTTTGACTGTGTGAATCACAATAAACTGTGGAAAATTCTGAAAGAGATGGGAATACCAGACCACCTGACCTGCCTCTTGAGAAACCTGTATGCAGGTCAAGAAGCAATAGCTAGAACTGGACATGGAACAACAGACGGGTTCCAAATAGGAAAAGGAGTACATCAAGGCTGTATATGGTCACCCTGTTTATTTAACTTATATGCAAAGTACATCATGAGAAACACTGGGCTGGAAGGAGCACAAGCTGGAATCAAGATTACCAGAAGAAATATCAATAACCTCAGATATGCAGATGACACCACCCTTATGGCAGAAAGTGAAGAGGAACTAAAAAGCCTCTTGATGAAAGTGAAAGAGGAGAGTGAAAAAGTTGGCTTAAAGCTCAACATTCAGAAAACGAAGGTCATGGCATCTGGTCCCATCACTTCATGGGAAAGAGATGGGGAAACAGTGGAAACAGTGTCAGACTTTATTTTTTGGGGCTCCAAAATCACTGCAGATGGTGATTGCAGCCATGAAATTAAAAGATGTTTCCTTCTTGGAAGGAAAGTTATGACCAACCTAGATAGCATATTAAAAATCAGAAACATTACTTTGCCAACAAAGGTCCGTCTAGTCAGGGCTATGGTTTTTCCTATGGTCATGTATGGATGTGAGAGTTGAACCATGAAGAAAGCTGAGCATTGAAGAACTGATGCTTTTGAACTGTGGTGTTGGAGAAGACTATTGAGAGTCCCTTGGACTGCAAGGAGATCCAATCAGTCCATCCTAAAGGAGATCAGTCCTGGGTGTTCGTTGGAAGGACTGATGTTAATGCTGAAAATCCAATACTTTGGCCACCTCATGTGAAGAGTTGACTCATGGGAAAAGACCCTGATGCTGGGAGGGATTGGGGGCAGAAGGAGAAGGGGACAACAGAGCATGAGATGGTGGGATGGCATCCCCGACTCGATGGACATGGGTTTGGGTGGACTCTGGGATTTGGTGATGGACAGAGAGGCCTGGCATGCTGCGGTTCATGGGGTCACAAAGAGTCGGACACAACTGAGTGACTGAACTGAACTGAACTAAATCTTAATAGGTTTCCAATTTGTACTTTTCCTCTGATGTAAAACACTACTCAGGAAAGATCTTTCCTGAAATTGAGGGATAAAAGCTGATGAAACTAGAAAACTTGACTCTTGATTAACCAAGCTTCCAGAGAAAGATCTTGGTCAAAAGGGGGAAATGCAAAAATTAATTAACAGAAACCGCAATTAATTGGAGTTGGGAGACCAGAAGGGAGCTCTTACACCCTGTGATGATAGCAGAGTGCAAAGAGAGAAGAAAGAGACCTCTTCTTTCCTGGCAAAGACTCAGCCAATGAAAAGCTATGGACTTTTTTACTATGGCCCTCCAAATTTCCTTTTTCTTTTTTTTTTTCTTTTTTTTTTAAAATTTATTTATTTATTTTTAATTTTTACTTTACAATTCTGTATTGGTTTTGGCATAGATATTCTCCTATCCTTACCACGTGGTAACTTACACATGGTTCACCATGGCTGCAGATCACGAATTGCCACTTTCTGCTGATTCTGAATAAACCAATCTTTGTTGGAGAAATATCTAAGGGTCTATTTTCACTCAACAAGACAAAAAACTAGGAGTTCCCAAGAGAGTCAATACCTGTTGATAAGAAGTCTGGGGTTCCCAAGGAGGAAAAAGGAGTCTGGAGTTCTCAAGGAGAGAAAAGGACAAACTTTTTTCTCTAAGCCTGGAGCTAATGATTACACAACAAAACAACATCTTGCTCAATGATATGTTTTTCCTTAAACTCTGTACCAATGATTATATAGTAACAATGTATCCTGCTTGAGGACATGTTTCTCCTTTTTTTTTAATTTTTTTTTTAATTTTTATTTTTACTTTATTTTGCTTTACAATACTGTATTGCTTTTGCCATACATTGACATGAATCAGCCACGGGTGTACATGAGTTCCCAATCCTGAACCCCCCTCCCACCTTCCACCCCATATCATCTCTCTAGATCATCCCTGTGCACCAGCCCCAAGCATCTTGTATCCTGTTTCTCCTTCTTAAGAACCTTCACAATAATTCTGTCATCTTAAAGTGTATGTTGTCAGAGTAGGTCTGGTAAGATCTTTCTACTGTTATTTCTAATCCTGTTATCTTAAAATGTATACTGTGGGAATGAGTCTGGTAAGACCTTTACAACCCTGAGACGTTCTTTTGATTTACTGTAATAACCAATTGAAAAAGTATATAGCTCCTTTGATAAGACTAGTGGGGGGCACTCTCATCCCCCTTCTGATGTCTGTGTCAGAAGCTTTCTCTGTCCTCTTTTACTTTAATAAAACTCTGTTACAGAAAAGCTTTTGTGTGATCAAGCCTGGTCCCTGGTCCCAAAGCTAAGTCGTCTTCTTCGAAGATCATGAATCCAACACCGTTCACCGTAAGCTATTGTTTCCTTAAAGCAAAAAAAAAAAAAAAAGGATCAGATGGTATTCAGTTCCTCAGTCATGTCTGACTTTTTGAGAATCCATGGACTGCAGCACACCAGGCTTCTCTGTCCTTCATTATCTCCCAGAGCTTGCTCACACTCATGTCCACTGAGTCAGTGATACCATCCAACCATCTCGTTCTGCTTTCCTAGCATCAGGGTCTTTTCTAATGAGTCAACTCTTCACATCAGGCAGCCAAAGTATTAGAGTTTCAGCTTCAGTATCAGTCCTTCCAATGAATATTCAGGGTTGGTTTCCTTTAGGAATGACCAGTTATTATATTAATATTTCTTTCCCTCACTCTTTGTCATGGGTTCTTTCTGAATTATTTTGTGTGTCTTCCACTTACATAAATTTAAGTCATTTCTTAAGACTCCTTTGACTCTCTGCAGCACTCGTCATGGATGATTTCTTACTTTTCTTTACCAACTCTCTTGTAGGACACACACTCTCAGTTCTCTTCCACCATGCTGTCTACAGCTTCAGTTTCTATTGCTGATTGCTCCTCCTCTGCTCAACTTCTAACTGATGGAGTGTGCCTGACTCAGTTTTTGAATCTTCTGTTATATTCACTCTTCTCATTTCCTAGGTTATTTTAGCCAAAACTTTGTTGTCAAATGCCATTAATACATTCATGAATCCCAAATTTACATACAAAATCCAGAATCCCTGACTCTTCCCCAATTCCAGGTTTGTTATACACGGGCAACTCAGTATCTCCCTTTGAATATGAACTTTTGACTTCCCAGTAACACTTACACTTCTTCCTCTGCAAGCCACCCCCCCTCCTTCTCCAGTCTTCTCCACCTAATTAAAGCACCTGGTATCCCCTATTACTACTCCCCTTTCTTCTCTTTGGTGCCCCTAACCATCTGCAAATCCTGACATATTTTATCTGACCTAACCTTCCGGTCACTTCCTATCCCCTTTACTAACTTCTTTTTCTTCATAGAACTTTCAGCTATATAAATATTTATGGATCTATGTATTTTTTGTTTACTTTTGAGAAAAACAAAACAATAACAACAACAACAACAACAAAAAAGAATATGTATGAGCTTGTCTCTTTGCCCATAGTTTCCATTGCCTAGAACTGGACCTCATCCATAGTAGGCCTCACAAATACTTGTCTGATTAATGAATGGCTAAAAGAAAATAAACAAAACAAGGCATCAAGGAAGAGTTCCCTGCTGCTTTTGATGATACCTAGTTTTATCCCTTTAGGTCTTGCAGTATCACTTCTTGCTTGCAATAGAATTACTCACTGATAGAATTTCAGTTAATATATTAATATGAAACTATTAACAATAGTAGTTACTTTTTACTAACATTTTAAGCCCTTATTATTTTATACTTCACAGATATTATCTGCAAAGTGAGTAAGGTAACAGATACATTTCTATTTTCAGGATTCCCAAACTCTTACCAAAGGCACTTTTTCCCATATAGCTATTAGCTGATTTCCAATGAAATTAAAATCCACACAAAAAAATGTTGAACTTGTTTTTTTCTGCATTATTCTTTGTTGCTGTTGCTCAGTTGCTAAGTCGTGTCTGACTCTTTGTGACCTCATAGACTGTCACCCACCAGGCTTAGAGTTTGTCCATGGGATTTCCCAGGCAAGAATGTTGGAGTGGGTTGCCATTTTCTTCTCCAAGGGATCTTTTTGACCCAGAAATTGAACCTTCATTTCCTGCATGGGCATGAGGATTTTTCACCACTGAGCCACTGGGGAACCCCACTGCATTGCTCTCAGCTGTCTCTTAAAAACAATCATCTCCTCATTTTCTTGATACAGAATATTTAATTATTTCTGCTCAATGTCCCACAGCTTAGAACTTCATCATTTATCATTTATTATGTCACAGATTTCCTTGGCCCTCCTCCCTTAGTTGTACCACAGAAACCCATAAGGTATATCTTTTGTCAGGTCAGTTTATTTCTCTTCCTGGGTTCTTGTCTCATCACAAAAAAAATTTGGAATGATGGACATAAGTGTTTAAAACAACAGACAAGTTACAGCTCGGTTCAGGTCAAGCAGACAGATCTTTTATGAGACAGACACTCCCAAGACGTGGGAGCAGTCTGACCCCAAAGGAGTCCTCCTTCTTGGCTTCCCCTTTTTATATTTCCTTTCTCCTCCTTTTGGTTATATCAAAAGGTGGCTTGAAACCATCATCAATCAAAGAAAATTTAAAGTGAAGTCGTTCAGTCATGTCCAACTCTTAGTGATCCCATGGACTGTAGCCTACCAGGCTCCTTCATCCATGGAATTTTCCAGGTAAGAGTACTGGAGTGGGTTGCCATTTCCTTCTCCAGGGGATCTTCCTGACCAGGGATCAAACCCAGGTCTCCCGCATTGCAGGCAGACGCTTTCCCTTCTGAGCCACCAGGCAAGGGAATGTAAATAGGCGTATGCTCAAGACCGATTGACAATTGCAAGTTATAAAACAGCAAGCTCTGTTGTTTTTGTCTTCCCATAATTCAGTCTGTTTAATCAGATGCATATATATGTAGAATATTTACGAACGCTTAATGGACTCCTAGCTGCCTAAGAGAAGCCTCTGTGGTTAGTTGGTGTACTAACCACATTGTGAACCTAGGGTGCGTGTGCAGGAGTTGGGAAAGTCTCTGGGGTTATTTTTGCGGCATATCTGTGAGCTATCCTGGGATCCGTTGCCTCCTTTTCAGCTAGGGCACTCGTTGTTCATGCCTAACTTCCTCTCTAACACTTTTAAAGCACTTCTTGTCAGTACATTTGATCCACACTAGTACATGTGTAAAGTGGCTTTTTTAAAGGCAAAACTACTTTTTTCTAGCACCACCAGGGCCCTGAGCAGATGAGCCAATGCCATGAACTGACTGTTCTAGAGACATCTACAGGTAAAGAAGTCTGAAAGCGACATTAGAAGGGTCTGTATGCTTTCCTGGCAAATGATTTTCCTGAGAGAATTTGGTTTAAAAGCTGGTCTCTCCACTGCAAGCTGTGGGAGTTTCTAGGAAAACTACTCAACCTTTATCACTCAACTGTTAGAAAATCCTTAAGGAAGCACTTAAAGAAGAAAGATCGAGACCTGTAATCATGAAATGTGCTTTAAAAGAAAAAATGTAGCCCCATCTTTGAAACAGAAAGCATTCTTTAATCAACAGAAATTATTTACGTGTTTACTTTCTGCAGAAAATGATGGGTGCTAGCTGCAATTGAGTGATTAAGAAACTATAAATGAATAAGGCCTAGTGTTATAAATTCTTCTGTTAAATACAGCTTGCTAAATAGACAAGAATGTGTCTTTTAAGAGAATAGTTCCTCCTGTTTATCTTATGCTACCTACAGAATATTAACTCATCAAAACTAAATGTATTCAGATTTTACAAAGATCAAATAAATTTAAAAGTAACTTTTCCTCAACAGGAGAGACTTAAGGTTTTCTTTAAAAAAAAAAAAAACTAGATATTTTGTATATAACTTTAATTTCAGTTAATTTTGCTGCAGAATACAAATACTTTAGTTGAGAGTATTACAGATATGAGATCTCCGATTTGATTGGGGACAGCTGAGGTTATTTTGATATTTGACTTTGTTCCTGTAAACCTCCAACAAGACAAGTGTTATTCTCCATTCTGCAACTTTTTATCTCTATATGAGTGGGAAAGTGTTATACCCTTAAAGGTCAGAGCCGGGAGAAAGGCCTATTCTGTATGTTTCAGGCTACAGGCAACATTCTTTACAAAAAGTACAGAGACAGTACAACTAAACACAGGCAGCAGAGCACAAAGTTTAAGGTAAAAGAAAGAGATTTAATATCCAGTCAGATTTGTTCTTCTATGTTACATTACAAAAGACAGGATTTTACTGTCTCGTTCTTTTCCATGCTTCTCCTTTCTTCCCCTGTCTTTCCCCGCTAGTTGCCACAATGCCACCAGTCCTATCAATGTTCTCTTGTCAAGGTTTCTTCTAGTGCTGTAATTAGCAATGAATGGCAGACATCAGGCTTCCCCATCTGAGGAGAAGATGCTTCAGGATTACATGGTTGGGCAGCCAGCCGTAAAACAGAATAATTCTAGGAGCAAAATCAGCCCTGCTTTGTTTCTTTCTCTGTTTTCTTCTTTCCCTTCTTTTTCCTTAAACTACTTTGTACCTCCATTATTTTGATGAAATATGTAAGCATTTCATTAAACCCTTTTTTCTGTTTTGTAGTTCATGGCAATTGCTCCCAAAAGGGTGAGAACTGTGTCATTTGAGTCTCTTATCCGTCACTTGGCATATTATATGGACTTCAAGAATATGCTTCCATGAAGACTTTTTGGAACTTTACTATTGAAAATCTGATTTGTACACATTTACCAAAGTAACTTAGAAACTCTAAAATCTTAGCATATTAGAGCATATAATCTCTATTGAAATATTGAAATATTTCCTGGAAATCCATTTTTAAAAAATGACTCCTGTGACCAAAGCCTGAAGACTTTTATTCTCCAGTTTCTGCAGAAGTTTCCTCTTTCTTCAATCAAGTAGGTCTGACACGTACTCAGCATCTACAACCTTCCTTAGCCTGTGTTCTTTGGAAACCCACAGTTATTTCTGACTGGATTCAATCCTAACAAAACTGAAATCTTAATATAAAAAATCAGAGTAGTTGCAAAGGGGAAAACTTCATGTAAGATGCTTGTAGTTAATTGTCATAAGTTTTTTTCTTCAAAATATACACATTCTCCTTCCATAGTTATTTTTTAAATTGTTTTAAAAACTGCAACAAACACCTTATAAAAATGTCAGATTATCTTGCCTTTTTATGTAATATTACCTTGCCATTTTATTAAGGAATATTAATATACATATTGCTGATAAAAATTCAAAATTTAGTAGTACAAAGTCAGTGATTAATAAACTTTACATGGCCCAAGTTTTTTACATTGTTACAGGAAAGACTTCAGAATTATTATGGTAATAAACTAATAGCTGAAAAAAATTAAAGTTAATATCTATATTAATAGCACAGAGAATATAAAGCTAAGTTTAAAAGCTGAATTAGAATTAAGCATCAGTTAAGTATGAAATCTCAGGAAGAACTTTTTTCATTTCCACACACTGCACAAAGTAACTGTCCTTTGTTTTTTCACTTTTTTTCCCCTTTCTCCTTATTCTCTGGAATTATGTTCAAATCAGTAGTTTCTAGATTTAGAGATTTGACTGAACAGAAAAATCACCTTTCATTGAGAGAAAATTGTCATGTTACTTTTGTGCTTCAACTTGTTACATTTACCATTTCTTGTTTCAAAATCTTTCCAAGAATGTGTCTATTGCAAATAGCCTAGTAGGATAAAGATGGCACCTCTGCCTTAAGAGTACCAAAGGGCAGGCCTGCTTGCTCTCTACTAGGAAAGATTCAAGTTTCCTAAACTCAGGCCTCCTCTTCTCTCATGCAGCTCTCTGCATGTGCTAGTATAAGGCCCTCTGTGCATTTCCCTTGGGACTCAAGAAACTAATGTACATGTATTGATGCCCAAGATGCATGTTTTATTATGAAAAATAAAATCATCTGTCTCTGAATGAGGAGTTCTCTGTCTTCACACAGCATCCATGAAACTACAGCACACTTATTAGCTTGCAAGTATAGTAAAATCTCAGAACCTTCAAAATTCTCAGCAATTTTTAAAAATTAAGACCAAAATAATTGCCAGCTCTTTTTTTCTAAATCTTAATTGAAAAAAAGAAAAATTTCTACCATTAACTATCATCATTCTTATATGTAAGTAGTTAGAAAAGATATAACCTCATAATAAAGAACAGAGCAAGAAAAACTTCGTCAAAGACTGGTAACCTCCCAGGCCAAAGACAACATCCTACGTAGTGTTGCCTCAGTGACAGCTCTGTGGAGACCTAAAGAGTGCTGCTTCTGCAAGTTCAGAAGGCTCTTAGGTAAAACCTGTTAGCTTCCCTACAGGAGAATTGCACAGCTCTCAGCAGAGCCTTTCATAGTCACAAAGGTAGTTTCTTGTAACAGTGAAGGAAGATGACATGAGGACCTCCTAGAGACCAGGAAAGACACTGGCCTCCCATCCACAAGCCTCACTAGTCTCTGAGATGTAAAACACAGAGAAAAAAAAATCCTGTAAAGATGGGGTCTCCTGCCATCTGCTTCATCTACGGCAGTGGCAGAAGCAGGCAGTCATTCTGGGGAGCCACAATATCAGGTGGCAAAATTCCTCCAACTTCTGCCAAGTCTAACATTTGGTTATAAAGGAACAGCGTCTGGAAATACTTTCTTATTCTACTGGATGGTATTACATATGGACAGTCAATTCAAATATATATTGAAAAGTCAAAGCTTAAATCTCCATCAACATTAAGGAACAAGGAAGAAAAAGGAAAACTTGGCAAGATTTTGTTCCTAAAATAAGCATTCTCTACTCTAAATCCTTAGAAGGAAGTTTGGAACCTATGTCAATTACTCCATCTCACCATACAAATTGGACTCAGTTGTTCTTTGGAGCCAAGTTCAAGAGCTCCTCAAATCAAGCAAGGTTCTTCAAATTTGGGCCATTAGAGTTAGAAATAAGGCAAAGCTTCCTTGTCGCCTCTCAGACACTCCTTCAATGTCTTCTGTCTCTGTTCAGATCATGTAGAAAATTCAGTGTAAGGGATCTGAGCCACTAGTAATGAAAATGGTAGGAAAACATCTAATTATGATCATGATTGCCAACAACTGACTTCAAAAACTCAAGTTTCCAAGTTCTTCAAGCTTGATAATAGCCATTACTTCCTATTTCCCTCACCACACCACATTTTTCCTCTTATTAAGTAATTCTGAACCCCATCTATACACTATTTCCACGATTTTAAGGTTCCATTCCACAGACAGTCAAGTTCTCTTTCATGGGAATAAAATCCTGCTGCAGAAGCATTCCTTTCCAGAAACTTGGCTCAATAACTTTCCACTGTAGCTCTTGTTCATGTTCCCATGCTGAAAAACTCCCTGAGTCTGGAAGAAGGACAGAGTCCTTGACTCTTCTGATATAGAGAATAAACAAGCTCTACATTTCAAAACTTTTGACTGGTAACTTGGAGATAACTTCTTCCTTAAAATCTTAGAGACTGAAAAAGAAAAGGCAGGAAAGTTTTATTGGAAAGACTTTCTCTTCATGGTTCCAAACTTCTCCAATATGGCTAAATACAGAATGCCCTTGGAACTTCTCCAACCTTCAGCCTTGCCTTCCCTCCATTCCTGCCTCTACCTCCCCATTCCTATATTCGAAAACTGCTTTCTCAGCATAGGACCTTGGCACCTGCTGTCCCCTCTGAACAACACCTCACTGCGGAGGTCATTTTCTTCCGGAAATCTTCCCTGGGGCCTAGGTTCATTGTATTCCAGAACCCACTGTAGCTCTTCTATCTCACCCTATCATCATATGTGTGTGCTGTAATTGCTGGGATTTCCTTCCATTTCCTACTTGTCAAGGGTCAATGAAGTCAGGGATTGTCCAGGAATTAATACAGTGTATGACACCTGTAATCACCTAATAGATATTTGCTGAAGTAATGAATGAGTAAAATTTTAAACCTTGTTTTTGCATTTGTGTCCAATTTCCCTGGTGGCTCAGACGGTAAAGCGGTCTGACGGTAAAGCCCGCAATGTGGGAGACCAGGGTTCAATCCTTAGGTTGGGAAGATTCCCTGGAGAAGGCAATGGCAGCCCACTCCAGTATTCTTGCCTGGAAAAGTATTCTTGCCTTGTAGGCTACAGTCCATGGGGTCGCAAAGAGTCGGACACGACTGAGCGACTCCACTTTCGCTTTTGAGTCAAGCTAAAATAAACCTGCTTATGCTCAGTTGAATACAATTCTCTTTCAGTTTTGAGGAGCTACAAAATAATCAAGTAATACAGTAACCTAACTGTATTTCACTAAAGAAATAATAAGTAGCCCAGAAAGTCAATATTAATCAAAATGATAAGTAAGGCAGACTAATTTGATGCAACATGTTTTTCTAAATTCAATAGAGTATAGGTAGAGCAGAAATAGACGTCCCAGCACAGTACATTCATTCTGTTCTGAAAAATATTTTTAGTGAAGAGGAGGGATTCAACTCACGTATAAACACAAGACAGTTTTAAATATTTCCCCAAAAATCTTCATTAATAATGGACTTTTCTTTCCAAAATACTAAAATAACTTAGTCATCGGTACTACAGCAATGTATATAATGTAGTCATTATTTTCTTATTTCAAAAGTGATTTATTCCTCAAATAAGAGCATATACTTAACTAGGTTCATACATATACTTTATTTAAAAGAAACATTATATTTTAGAAAAAGTTTGATAAGTTTTAGCCTAAAATAAGAGAGGATTTAGAAGCCATAAATTACGTTTAAACGAAACTTTTATTATTCTAGAGTGCTGAGAGAAGTATTTACTACTTTTGATAACAGCAATATGCCTCTTCATTTATTCTATATTTTATGTTTATAGAAGAAGATGGAGATCCAATTATTTTAGTTCCAGCTGCCATAAAAAATTACCTTAGACCGGGTGCATTATAAATGATAGACATTTATTTCTCACAGTTCTGGAAACTGAAGATTCAGGAACAGGATTCTATATGGTTGGGTCCTGATGACAGCACTCTTCCAAGTTGTTGGTGCCGACTTCTCCAGGGGACAGCAGAGCAGAGCAAGCTCTCTCCTGACTCAGATAAGAGCACAAACCAGTTCATGAGGGCTCGGCCCTCATGGCCTGATCTGATCCTCATTACCTCCCAAAAGTCCAAACCTCCTAATATCATCATATTGTCGGGGGAATGTTTCAAGATAGTTTTTTTTTCCCCCACAAACTTAAAATAATTTACTCACAAAGCTAGTCATTGGGAGGAAAAAATGAAAGTGTTATTTGCCCAGTTGTGTTGACTGTTTGTGACCCCATAGATGTAAGTCCACCGGGCTTCTCTGTCCATGGGATTCTCCAGGCAAGAGTACTGTAATGAGTTATCATTTCCTTCTCCGGGGGATCTTTCTGGCCCAAGGATCAACCTGGGTCTCTTGCATTGCTGCCAGATTCTTTACTGGGAAGCTTACTTAATCAAAAAGATAAACATTAATAACCCTGGTGGTTAATAAAGCTGCCATATGGTTCAGCAAACCCACTCCTAGGCATATATCTAGGAGAAAACCATAATTCATATAGTGAAAATGAGTATACTACCCAAAGCAATCTACAAATTCAATGCAATCCCTATCAAGCTACCAGCAATATTTTTCACAAAACTAGAACAAATAATTTCAAGATTTGTATGGAAATACAAAAAACCTCGAATAGCCAAAGCAATCTTGAGAAAGAAGAATGGAACTGGAGGAATCAACTTGCCTGACTTCAGGCTCTACTACAAAGCCACAGTCATCAAGACAGTATGGTACTGGCACAAAGACAGAAATATAGATCAATGGAACAAAATAGAAAGCCCAGAGTTAAATCCACACACGTATGGACACCTTATCTTTGACAAAGGAGGCAAGAATATACAATGGAGTAAAGACAATCTCTTTAACAAGTGGTGCTGGGAAAACTGGTCAACCACTTGTAAAAGAATGAAACTAGATCATTTTCTAACACCACACACAAAAATAAACTCAAAATGGATTAAAGATCTAAATGTAAGACCAGAAACTATAAAACTCCTAGAGGAGAACATAGGCAAAACACGCTCCGACATAAATCACAGCAGGATCCTCTATGATCCACCCCCCAGAATTCTGGAAATAAAAGCAAAAATAAACAAATGGGATCTAATTAAAATTAAAAGCTTCTGCACAACAAAGGAAAACATAAGCAAAGTGAAAAGACAGCCTTCTGAATGGCAGAAAATAATAGCAAATGAAGCAACTGACAAACAACTAATCTCAAAAATATACAAGTAACTCCTGCAGCTCAATTCCAAAAAAATAAACGACCCAATCAAAAAATGGGTCAAAGAACTAAATAGATATTTCTCCAAAGAAGACATACAGATGGCTAACAAACACATGAAAAGATGCTCAACATCACTCATTATTAGAGAAATGCAAATCAAAACCACAATGAGGTACCACTTCACACCAGTCAGAATGGCTGCAATCCAAAAGTCTGCAAGCAATAAATGCTGGAGAGGGTGTGGAGGAAAGGAACCCTCCTACACTGTTGGTGGGAATGCAAACTAGTACAGCCACTATGGAGAACAGTGTGGAGATTCCTTAAAAAATTGCAAATAGAGCTGCCTTATGACCCAGCAATCCCACTGCTGGGCATACACACCGAGGAAACCAGAATTGAAAGAGACACATGTACCCCAATGTTCATCACAGCACTGTTTATAATAGCCAGGACATGGAAACAACCTAGATGTCCATCAGCAGATGAATGGATAAGAAAGCTGTGGTACATATACATAATGGAGTATTACTCAGCCATTAAAAAGAATACATTTGAATCAGTTCTAACGAGATGGATGAAACTGGAGCCGATTATACAGAGTGAAGTAAGCCAGAAAGAAAAACAATACAGTATACTAACACATATATATGGAATTTAGAAAGATGGCAATGATGACCCTGTATGCAAGACAGCAAAAGAGACACAGACATGTAGAGCAGACTTTTGGACTCTGAGGGAGAAGGAGAGGGTGGGATGATTTGGGAGAATGGCATTGAAACATGTATACTATCATGTAAGAAACGAATCGCCAGTCTATGTCCGATGCAGGATACAGGATGCTTGGGACTGGTGCATGGGGATGACCCAGAGAGATATAATGGGGAGAGAGGTGGGAGGGGGGTTCATGTTTGGGAACGCATGTACACCCATGGTGGATTCATGTCAATGTATGGAAAAACCAATACAGTATTGTAAAGTAAAATAAAGTAAAAATAAAAGCTAAAAAAAAAAAAAGATACATATGCCTCAATGTTCATTGCTGCACTATTTACAATAGCCAGGACCTGGAAGCAACCTAAATGTTCCTTGACAGAGAAATGGTTAAAGAAGATGGGGCACATATGTGTGGTGGAATATTACTCAGCCATAAAAAAAGAGTGAAATAATGCCATTTGCAGCAACCTGGATGGACCTAGAGATTATCATACTGAGTGAAGTAGGTCAGACAGTGAAGGACAAATACATATGATGTTGCTTGTATGTGGAATCTGAGAAAGTGGTAGGCATGAACTTCCTTACAAAATGAAAATAGAGTCACAGATGCAGAAAACAAGCGTGAGGCGACCAGGGTAAGAGGTGGGATGGCAGGTAAACTGGGAGAGTGGAACTGACACACATACACGCCTGTACATACAGTAGATAGCTAACGGGGACCTGCTGGGCAGGACAGGGAACTCCACTCAGGAAGAGGGGATATACATGTATGTGTAACTGACTCACTTTGCTGGATACCTGAAGCTAATACAACGTTGTAAATCAGCCGTACTCCAGTAAAAATGTTTAAAAAGAGAAACTCCTTAATCTAACAGTGAAGAATAGTTTGCCTTTTTGTACCTAGAGAATATGAAAATCCTATTTGTAAGAGCCATAAACTCCAGTGGTAGAGTATTTCTCTCTCATAAAACTTCTCTAAGGGGGAAATGCATGCATGCTTGCCTGTGTGTATGCTAAGTCACTTCAGTCGTGTCCAACTCTTTGCAACCCATGGACTGTAGCCTGCCAGGTTCCTCTGTCCATAGGATTCTCCAGGTAAGAACACTGGAGTGGGTCACCATGCCTACCTTCAGGAGATCTTCCCGACCCGGGGATTCAATCCATATCTATTAAGCCTCCTGATGCTGGGAAAGATTGAGGGCAGGAGGAGGAGAGGACAGAGGATGAGATGGTTGGATGGCATCACTGACTCAATGGACATGGGTGTGTGTGGACTCCAGGAGTTGGTGATGGACTGAGAGGCCTGGCGTGCTGCAGTTCATGGGGTCGCAAAGAGTCGGACATGACTGAGCAACTGAACTGAACTGATTAACTCTCCTGCACTGGCAAGTGGGTTATTTACCACTAGCACCACTTTGGAAGCCCAGGGGGAAATATCAGTTGTGATAACTGATATGTGAGAGCTAGGCTTTTATGAGAAGGTCTTCAGAAAGAGCTCGTGATAGGTAAGCACATCTGACAGACCTGGGGAGGACGGTCTGAGCCCCTACACTGGCCTCCTGCATGTCTGGACCAGGATTGAAAAATGCATTCAGCCTCCACACTTTTCTTCCTTTACAGATTAGCATTTAGCTGCCATACTCATTCTGATATCTGATATTTAGACACATTTTATCAAATCTGCAATATCCTTAGCCAAACTCCCTTGCCTGTTGGGCCCTCTAACTTACATTTCTGCTACCCCAACCATTTTCTACCTTCTTATCCTTGCCAAGATTGATAGTTTTTACTATCCACCTGGTGCCACTAGGCCCCAGACAGGAAAGAAGCTGTCAATGAAACATGTTTCTAGCCAATGTATTAGACACTCTAAGTTAATTCATTCTTTCAACAAGTGATTTATTAAGAGTCTACTGTATGCCAGGTACTATAAATGAACAAAGAAACAGTAGGTAGGAACCAGTGTTAAGTTGAAAATAATACAGAGTGATATTACAGGTTGGGTGGTTAGGGAAAGTCTCGCTGAGGTGGGAATATTTAAGCTAAGTTCTAAATGATGGGGAAGAATCGCCTGCACAAAGAACTGGGGGAAGGAGAGAGGCCTTCACAGAAAAGGGAACCTGTATGCAAGGCCTTAAGATAGACATGAGTTTGGCGAACTGAGTAACAGAAAGAGCATCATGACCAGAACTCAGGGAGATTGTTAGAGAGAAGATTAAATGCATCTGGAAAGTTACGCTGCAGCAAGGAAGAGACGGTAGTATAGACTAGAGTGGATGCACTTGGATTGTACTCTAAGGGTCATGAAGGATTGTAAGAAGTCAAGTGACCAATATGACCTATATTTTAAAAGATGGTAGGGGGGATAAAGTAGAGTAGAGGGGGACCATTACAAACCGATTGTAATGGTTCAGGCAAGATGCATTAGTAACTTAGACCAGAGTGGTGACTGTGGAGATAGAAAAAGGTGAGTATGATCTGGAGGTAAAGGTGGCAGAACTAGGCTTCCCTGATGGCTCAGTAGGTAAAGAATTCGCCTGCAATGCAGGAGATGCGTGTTCGATTCTTGGGTCAGGAAGATCCCCTGGAGGAGGGCATGGCAACCCACACCAGTATTCTTGTCTGGAGAATCCCATGAACTGAGGAGCCTGGAGGGCTACAGTCCTAAGATCACAAAGGGTTGGGTAGAACTGAGAGACTAAGCATGCACGTGGCAGAACTAGATAACGGGTTACATATAGCCTATAAGAGGACGAGGATTCAAAGATGACCCCTAAGTATTTAGCAACTAGGTGCATAATCATACCATTTACTGAGGTAGGTAAGCCTGTGAAAGCAGTGGTATACCAGTAAATGTGTAACAACCAGCTCTTTAGAGGAAAAATCTCTTTGGAGGAAAAATTTGTGTTTCATTTCAGGATGTGGATATTCCCACCACTGCCTAACTCATTCTATAGACATGACATCAGTGAATGAGAGATGGTCCCAAGTTGGCTTTCAGGACCTGGGGGAAGTCTGCTCCAGCACATCATTGTTGGAACAAGTTTTGAAAAAGGAACAAAATCAAGAATCCTAATGTAGTCTGGACTAAAGTTAAAAACTGTGTTAAATACCCAAGAGTCAAGACATTAATTGTATTTATATATGAGATCTAAGTGGGAGTTTTTGCAACCAAGGTACCTAGACTACCTTATTTTAATTCCCTACAGAAATATCTTCACTGATGCCTTTTCTCTTTGTTCTCTCTCTTTTTCTGCTCTTCTTATTTTAGTAGTGGCTGTGTAAATTTCTGTGTGTGTGTGCATTAGTTTTCTATTGAAATGAATTCTTACAAATTTAGTGAGTTAACATAAACTCATTATCTTTTAGTCGTGTAGGTCAGAAGTCTGACATAGGTCTTAGGGCTAAAATCAAGGTGTTGGCAGGGCTGTGTTTCTTTCTGGAAGTTCTATGGAAGAATCCATACCCTTGCCTCTTCACTTTCTAGGTACCATCTGCACTCCTTTGTTTAAGGTTCTCTCCCTCCATCCTTAAACCACAACAGCAAATTCACTCCTTTTCATTGTCACTCTGACCCCTTTTTACCTCTCTCTTCTACTTTAAAGGACCCTTAGGATCATATTTAGCCAACCCAGAAAATCAAGTATACTTTCCTTGTTCTAAAGTCATATGATTAGCAACTCAAAATCCATATGGAACCTAACTCCTCTAATCGTAACATATCCACAAGTTCCAGGGAATAGGAGGATGTAGACAGCTTTGGGTTGTTCATCTGCCTACCCTAATATTCATGTATGTATGCACACACAGGGATTAATGTTCATGTGTTTATGTTTGCATATCTGTACATATTGTCTATATATGTTTTAAAAGCAAAGCTGTATCTATACTTTCATCTGTTTCTGTGACACAAAAGCC
Organism: Oryx dammah; assembly: GCF_014754425.2. Classification (NCBI taxonomy): domain Eukaryota; kingdom Metazoa; phylum Chordata; class Mammalia; order Artiodactyla; family Bovidae; genus Oryx; species Oryx dammah. Next base: position 1,032,638 of record NW_024070188.1, on the reverse strand, counting down.
CACACATTTTGTCTACTAGAATTTTGGTCCTGGAAGAATTCTTTTCTGCAAGAACAACTTCCTTTTTTCAGTTCAAAAATACTGTGAAATCCATTATGTCATCCTTACCTTGATTTCCAAGAATCTCAAAGCTAAATTTAAACCTCAGATGTAATAACTTACTCATCCCGGATAATCACTACATCTATTTACCCTTCTCAATTTAACTTCAGATCTGTATCTGAATGTTTGCTGATGATTTAGCTGTATTATATTTATTTCATACTGAAAACCACCTCATAGGGATTTTTTGCAAGTAAGTTTAAACTTTTAAACAATAATAGATTTGAAGGAAATCTCAGGAAAGCAAAGTGACAGCATTATACATTTCTGAGCTCCATGTAGACCACAGCATGGAAAGATAAAACCATACAGTAATAAGACTCCAAATCCCTGAGAAGGGAAAGAGCGTTCACACCAGCTTTCCATTTTCCACCGAGTGCTGAAGCATTCCAAGAAAATCAAAATGTGATAATCCCAGTTAGATAGAGTATCCAAAATAAAAAAGAAAGGAAATTTTCCAGGAAGAAACGGAGCCCAAGTGGCTGGAAGCTCTCTCTTGTGAAACTGAGAATTGCCCCAGGCCTTGCTACCTCCTGGACCTTCACCCTTTCCTAAATACTTCACCTCAGGGCCCACAGGCACATCTAATGACTTTAGAAGAGCCATTGAGCATGAAATGCTTCACACACATTGAAAGCCCCAGCGCTCCGGGGCAGGCTCACCTCCATCTCCAGCCTGTGGGTGATCCTGCACCTCTGCGTGATCTGGACACGCTCCAAGAAAAGGCTAGAAACGGGGATGAGGAGCGAGGCCACAGATGTGTGTGCATGCAGGAGCAGTTCTGACTGCCGCACTCTCCACACCAGGGACCAGCTCACCCCCTTGAAAACATTCCCTTTCAAACATAGGAGGCTGAACTGAGCTCAAAACCTGGAACCAAAGTCTACACGATGTGGCCTTGGGCAAGTCACTTAGGTCTCAAAACTTAAGCATCCTTGTCGCTGTTATTAACACAAAATAGAGTTAATAACAGTGTCCACCTCACAGATTTCCTGTGAGGAAGGAATACCATGGTGTATGCAAACTCCCTTGCATACCAGCTGATGTGATAAGTGGCCCCTACACAACAGCTCTAAGTATTGATGAAAATAATAATAAAAGTTAATAATGCCTCATCTAGTATGCCAAAAACATACTGCATATCAGGTCGTTCATCGGAATCTATTTGTATGTATTCTCAGAAACAGAGCCCTAGAAAGAAATTTGGTTCATAGACCAAAACACAACAAAAATAAGAAACAAAAACAGAAAACAACATAGTATGCATTTAACCTACAAACAGCCTGCAATAATAATACCTATCATTTATTGCAGGTATACTCTGCATCAGGCTTCCCTGGTGGCTCAGTAGGTACAAAAATCCACCTGCAATGCAGGAGTCACAGGAAATGTGGGTTCGATCCCTGGGTCGGGAAGATCCCCCGGAGGGCAACGTGACCACCCACTTCAGCATTCTTGCCTGGGAAATCCCGTGGACAGAGGAGCCTGGTGGGCTACAGTCCACAGGGTCACAAAGAGTTGGACATGACCGAGCAACTTCACTTTCACTTTTTTCAAGAACTTTAGGCCAAAAGTTAGGTAAGTTCAGTTCAGTTCAGTCGCTCAGTTGTGTCTGACTCTTTGTAAACTTGGTTTTAAATCTTGACTCCAACATCTATGAAATGTGTGATCCTCGATAAGTTATTGCATAACACCCAGCTTCTCCACCTGTAGAATGGAAAAACTAATGGTGTTTGTCATATTAATTTATTGAAAATATTAAATGAAGATTAAATGTACAGCTTTTAGACAATACCTGGCACAAAGTTAGCATTCAAGATATGTAAGATATCATTATAGCACTCATCACAATTTTAACATTTGATGTCTACTTTCCTGACAGACTACAGGTGTCAAATTCACTATAGGATCCCCATCACAGCATCCAGCTCTAGTTGAGGCTTGATGAACACTTCCTGATTGAGTGAATGGAAGAACTCCAGAATGACCCCTTTACCAAGCATATCACATACTCTCACACTCCCTCTCATTCCCCCTAGTGGTGACTTCCCCTACTTGGGGATTCCTCACATTTGTCTCCAGTGGGATACTTTGAGAGAAAGAGATGTAGAAATATTTTTAGAAAGTTTTCTACATAAAGTGTTGTGTAAAACCTCTGCACTACATTCTTTCAAAACATGTAAAGATCAACACTATTTGTCTTGGTTTCTGGAACCAGGCTGCTGTTTCTTTGACAGTGATGTGACCCAGACCCTGGGCCACCTGGGACCCCAGTCATATTCTGATTATGTAAGTTTCATAGAGCCTGTCTTCCAAGGAGGCTTCTTATCCAAGGAGGTTTCAGTACTTGCTTCCATTGCCTTTTGGTTTGCCATGGTGGAGTAACCTCTTCAGTGGAAGAAAACAAACCAGAAAGATATAAAGGGCAAAAAGAAGAAGAGCTGTTGAGAGCTGAGTTTGGAAAGCAAATGCTATGCAACTTTGACAAAGTATTACGAGAGGCTAAAGCCACTGCCAAATAGTAGTGAGATATAGTGAGACTGATACCGAAAGCATTTTAAGGTAGCTTTCTGTGTGACAAATGGAATACACATTTAAAATCTTTTCACCAGGCTTTAGTACACAGTTAAATATCTTTCCAAAGATTTTTGAGATATCTAAGTGCCATTACTTTTGAATATGTCACCTTACTAAGATTGCCCAAAGTGGGTGCTGATTGTTCAGCTTTCATACATGCTTATCGGCTTCCCTGGTGGCACAGTGGTAGAAAATCTTCCTACCAATGCAGGACACACAGATTTGATCCCTGGGCCAGGAGGACCCCCTGGAGAAGGAAATGGCAACCCAATTTAGTATTCTTAACTGGGAAATCCCATGGATAGAGGAGCCTGACAGGCTACAGTCTATGGGTTCACAAAAGAGTCAGACACAAGTTAGCAACTAAACAACAACAAAAACATCCTTGTCAATGAATATACATCACTATATACTGAGCTGTGTAGACTGAACAATTTCTGCTTTTTCAACTTCCTTGGCTGTATACATCATCACGTGGAGCCATGTACAATCACTTTCTCTTTCAAAGCTACCCATTCTGTCCAGATTTATTTATTTCAGCTGCATTAAAATTCCTAGTTGAAAAATCTAGCCAATCACCCAAGCATAATTCCCCAAGGATCAGTTCCCTTTTAAGGACAGATTTCCAATCAAATTGTGGACCATGCCTCCTTTCCTGACTTCTGTTGATGAATAGGCCATGACGAACTCCCCCAGTTTCCATAAAACAGTAAGGAGAGTGAAGTTTGTGAGATGGGTTCTCTAGGCTGAAATGTTAGCCCACTCTCTCAGCTACTATCAGTGTGACCTTAGTAAAAATCACAGAAACTCTCTGGGCCAGTGAGTCTTCACAGTCTTTGTGTTCACATACTCTGTCCTTCAAACTGTTCCACCTGCTATTCCTGCAATCCACTGTGCACTTCCCCAAATAGTTGCCTACTAAATTCCATCCACCTCAATGCTAACACATGAAATTTTTCTGATATTCTTTTCCACCTTAGAGTCTCCATACCACCTTATTTATGCTGTCACATTTTCTCTCAGCTTTCTCTTTATCCTCACTCCCTATTTACTAGAAATTTATTTAGAACAGACGAGTTATTCTTCACCTATGTAACCCATAAAATAGCACACTTATGTAAATTAAGTCTTCAGTGAATACAAGTATTTAGTAAATAATTTTTACAATGAAATGAACCTTCACTATTAATGTCTGTGGTTAGAAGTCATTGATCCCATGAATAGTAACATTTTCAATGTTTCAAAAATCACACAGTTTCAACTTGAATTTTATTGTGAAGGAAAATATGTAAGATTTTCCACATGTGAAAAAGAAAAGATAAAGTGATTTCACCAATTATAGTCAGCTCTTTGTCACTTTTCTGAAGACAAAAGTAATTGAATATTCTTGAATGTTGATATCCACTTAATCTTACATGCAGTTGAATAATGGCCACAAATCTAGCTCAGTTTAACTAAAGCAGTAACTCTAGCATCAGAAGCAACATATATTTTTCTATCTATTAAAAGTAGAATTGTAGGGAATGGTTGAGATGACAGAGTAGGAAGACTCTGAGATCACCTCCTCACAAGGGCATATCAAAATTACAACTATTTACATGACAACTATTGATTGGAACAACCTGAAGACTAGCATAAAAGATCTTGTATAACTAAATATATAAAGAAGGAATCACAAAAGATGAGAAGGAGGGGTAGAGACAGAGTATAATCAAAATCCATATCCATAGGTGGGCAACTCACAAATGAGAAAATAATTACAATTGCAGAGGTTCTCCCCCAAGGAATTAGTGTTCTAAGGGCCACACCAGACTCCCCAGTCCAGGGATCTGTCACTGGGAAAGCAATCCACGAGAATGTTTGGTTTTGAAGACCAGCAGGACTTTCAGGAGATCCAGAAGACTGTGGGATATAGTGACTCTACGCCTAAAGGACACATAAAATCTCACACTCTAAGACTCAAGGTAGAAGCAATAATTTGAAAGAAACCTGGGTCAGACCCACCTGCTGATCTTAGAGACCCTTTCTGAGAGGCCAAGGGCAACTGGGACTCACCCTGAGAAAAAGGACACTGGCAGCAGCAATCTGGGGAGCCTCATTCTACCACAAGGACACTGGTGGTGGTAAGCACCATTTTCAAATCTTCCTCTACCTTATTAGTGCCAAGGCTCAGATCAACCCACCAGTGGGGCTGGCTGGCAACAGCCCAGGATCCCTAGAGACCCATAGCCAGACTTTGGGGCCCACTTCTGTCCACCCTATAGTCCAAGACTCCCAGGGCCTTCCCAACAGCTAGAGATAGCAGGACCTGGCTCTGGCCACCAATGGGGCAACAATAGCCTCGGGACATAGTCTCAACCCCCAGTGTATGAATACCAACACAAGGACTGACAGAGTCCCCCAGCCAGCTGTGTCAGAACTTGGCCCACCACAAGAAGACTGACATATTGGGCTCCTCACCTAGCCACCCAAAATCCAGCCTCACTCACCATCAGACCAATACCAGCCAGACACTGCAGCCAGCCAAGTCAGAAACTGACCCTGCCCATCAGCAGTCTGTCCCAATCCCATAACCACAAGGCCACAACCCAACCTACCACCAGGACCCCAAACCCACAACGAGCAATCCTGAGATATGGTTCCACCCATCAGTGGGCCAGCAACACTACCCTAGTCCAGCAATGACACCCTAGTCCACGAAGCCAGACATTCCAGGACCCAGACCTAACCACCAGCAGCCAGCAGTTTCCACACTAGGTGGGATATGGCAACCAAGCAGACTAAGGGCCAGCCACACCTACCAGCGTCCCCACAGTAGTCAGTCTACTACTAAAAGGGCTCAAGGAGCCAAAGTAGGGAGCACCCCGCAGCTCTGGGGACCAGAGCTATAGGACTATAGGACCCTTTATGATGTCTCCAATATACGACCACTTTACTAAGACTGGGAAACATTGCCAACCTACCAGATACATGTAAATAAAAATAGTAAGTTAGATAAAATGAGGCAAAAAGGAATGTGTTCCAAAATAAGGAACATGATAAAATGCCTAAGAAGAACTAAGTGAAGATAAGCAATCTATCTGATAAAGAGTTAAAAGTAATAAAATAATGCTTATAAAGATTGGGTGAGCAAAGTGGGAAGTTAGAAATTCCCAACAAAGACTTAGAAAATCCATGAAAAACCCAAACAGAGATTAACAGTACAATAACTGAAATGTAAACACACACCAGCAGGAATCAGCAGTAGTTTAGCTGACATTGAGGACCAGATCAGTGAACTGGAAGACAGAGTAGTGGAAATCACCCAAACTAAACAGAAAAAGAAAAAATAATTTTAAAAAATGAGGACAGAAAAAATAATCTTTAAAAATGAAGACAGTTTAAGAGACATCTGAGACAATATCAAACATACTAACATTTGCATTATATGAGTCCCAGAAAATAAGAGAGAGAAAAGGGGTCATAGAACATATTGGAAAACAAAATAGCTTTAAAATTCTATAACCTGAAAAAGGAAATAGACATACAGGTCCAGAAACACAAAGTGCCAAACAAGATTAACCCAAAGAGAAATACACCAAGACACATTATAATTAAAGTGGTAAAAATTAATTAAGAGAAAATATTAAAAGTGGCAAGGGAAAAGAAACTAGTAACATACAAAGGAACTCCCTTAAGACTGTATGCTGACTTTTAAGCAGAAACGCTGCAGAGCAGGAGGGAGTGGTGTAATATATTTAAAGTGATGAAAGGAAAAAAAACTTACAACAAAGAATACTCTCTCTGATAAGGCCACCACTCAGATTTGAAGGAAAGCCCAAGAGTTTTATCAACAACCTGAGACTAATAAGTTCATCACCATAAAATCAGTTTGACAAGAAATATTAAAGGGAATTTTCTAAGCACACACACACAAAAATACAATTAGAAGTATGAAAATTACAGAAAAAAAATACCATCAGTAAAGGCGAACATACAGTAAAGTTGGTAGATCAATCAATTATGAAGTCAGTAGGAAATTAAAAGACAAAACTAGTAAAAGTCATCTATATCCACAATTAGTAGTTAAGGAATACACAAAACAAAAAGATGTAAAATATGATGGCAAAAGCACTAAATTTGGGGGCAATAAAAAATGCAGTAAACTTCATTTGAACCTAAAGCATTAACAACTTAAAATAATCTCATATATATGTACATTGCAAATATAAACCTTATGGTAACCACAAACCAAATATCTATAATAGATATACACAGTAAGAGAAAGGAATTCAAACATAACACTAAAGATAGTTATCAAATCACAAGGGAAGAAAGGAAAAGAAGATAGGAACCAAAAAGAGCTATGAAAATAACCAGAAAATAATTAACAAAATGGCAGTAAATACATACTTATCAATAATTATTTTAAATCTAAATGACTAAACATTCCAATCAAAAGACATAGAATGTCTGAAGGAATTTAAAAAAAAAAAAGACTCATATATATGCTCCCTATAAGAAATTTACTGCAGATCTAAAGACACAAACAGACTGAAAGTGAGGGAATGGAAAAGTATTATATTGCTAACAAACAAAAAGAAAGCCAAGGTAGTAACACCTAGACAGAACAGACTATAAGACAAAAACTGCAACAACATATAAACAGGACTTTCCACAATGATCAGGTGACAAATCCCCAAAGACTTAACAGCTGTAAACATCTGTACAACCAACATAGGAGCACCTGAATATGTAAAGCAAATATTAACAAAAATAAAGGGATAAATTGACAGTAACACAATAATATTAAGAGAGTGTAACATCTCACTTACATCAAGAGACAGATCATCCAAACAGAATGTACACAAGGAAACACTAGCCTTAAATGACAAATTAGAGCAGATAGATTTAATATCTATATGTATATAATATAGATATATATAATTAATATATATAGAACGTTTCAACTAAAAAGAACAGTGCACACAGAACATCTTTTCAAGTGCTCACGGAACATTCTCCAAGATAGAGCACATACTAGGCTACAAAACAAGTCTCAGTAAATTTAAGATTGGTATACTACCAAACATCTTTTCTAACCACAAAGATATGAGACTAGAATCAACTACAAGGAAAAAAAACTGCAAAAAAAAATAATAAATGCAAACATGTGTTGGCTAATCATATGTTACTAAACAACCAATGTGTCACTGAAGACATCATAAAGGAAAATTTTAAAACCTGGAAACAAAAATTCAAATACAGCCATCCATAATCTATAAAATGCAGGAAAAACAGTTCTAAAGGGAAGTTTATAGTGGTACACTACCTAAGCAAACAAGAAAGATCTCAAATAAAAAGCCTAAATTTGCATACAAAGGAGCTAGAAAAAGAAAAAACAAAATTTAATATCAGTAGGAGAAAAAAAAAATAAAGATCAGGACATAAATAAATGAAATAGAAACTAATAAGCAATAGAAAAAACAATGAAAATAAGAGTTGGTTCTTTGAAAAGATAAAAGTGGTAAAACTTTACCCAAACTCAGTTAAAAAGAGAGAAATATAAGCAAAATCTGAAATGAAAGAGGAGTTATAACAACACAGAAATACAAAGGATCATAAATTACTATAAATGTATGCTAATGAAATAGACAACCTATGAGAAATGGATAAATTCTTAGAAATGTAGAATCTCTTAAGATTAAATCAAGGGGAGCAGAAAATATGAACAGAACAATTGTCAATAATGAAATCAAATTACCAATTTAAGAAACTCCCAATAACAAGAATCTAAGAGCATACAGGTTCACAGGTGAATTCTACCAAACCTTTAGAGAATAGTTTACCCCTATTATTGTCAAAGTATTCCAAAATACTGAAGAATAAGGAAACCCTCTGAACTCCTTCTATGAGACCAGCAAATCACTGATGAGTTTTGATGCAAAATTCCTTAACAAAATCTTAACAAATCAAATTTAACAATACTTTGAAAGGATCATAAAACATGACCAAGTGGGATTCATCCCAAGGATTTAAGCATGGTTTAAATGCTTATCAAATCAATCAATGTGATACACTACATCAATAAATTGAAGAATAAAAATTATGTGATCATCTCAATGGATGCAGAAAAAGCTTCTGACAAAACCAAACATCCATTTACTTTGTCAGTTGAAGTATAATTGCTTTACAATGCTGTTTTAGTACCTGCTGTATAGCAACTTGAATTAACTATGTGTACACATGTGGGGCCCTACGTAGGAAACCTTAAAAAAAAGGGGCTAGCTTTAACGGTTGGAAACCAAGATGGCGTCTGGTGGAAGAGATAGGGGCGTGGCCTATGTTAAAGTTTTTGATTGGTTCTCTTGACTTCCGAGCACGTGGACAGTGCGTGATTACCATAGACTCCTATTAAGCTCATGACGACTTACCTAATATACATATTATAATTTGACCTTTAACATGATTGGCGCAACTATGATTTGACCTTTAACGTGATTGGTGGCACTATGGGAGGTCCCTCCCAGAACCCCCTTGCTTGCCTATATAAACCAAGAGTTTGTGGCAATAAAGCGGAACTGCTTAGACGGAACCCCTGTAGCGTCTGATTTTCTCTTGCTCGCCGAGGGGCTGGGTTGCCGGACAGCAGGCTCACCTCTCCTCGGGACCCCTCGGCTTTGCTGAGGGAAGTTCCACTGCCTCTCTCTTTCCGCGGAGCACACCCTGCATACACATATGTCCCCTCCTTCCTGAGTCTCCCTCCAACCCCTCCTATTCCACCCAAGGTCATCACAAGCTCCAAGCTGAGCTCCCTGTGCTATATAGAAGCTTCCCACTAGCTATTTTACACATAGTGGTGTATATATATCAATGCTATTTATAATGAAAAATCCCAGCAAAGTGGATATAAAGGGGAAATTCATCAATAAATTCAGTAATAAATTCCATATATAACAAACCTATATCCAATATCATCCTCAGTCGTGAAAAGCTGAGAACATTTCCTCTAAGATCAGGACATGACAAAATCACCCACTCTTATTACCTTTATCCAAGACAGTATTGAAGTACTTTTTCCACAGCAGTCAGGCAAGAAAATGAATTTCCAAGCTAGAAAGGAAGAAGTAAAACTGTCACTATTTGCAAGATGACATAATGCTATATATAGAAAATCCTAAATATGCCACCAAAAAAACTATTAAAAGTAATAAAATATCAATGCCATTTTTCACCAAACTAGAACAAATAATTCTAAAATTTATATAGAAACACAAAAGTCTCTTAAGAGCCAAAACAGTTATGAGAAAGAATAGCAAAGCCAGAGGTATCACAATCCCTGTTTTCAAACTGTATTACATAGTTACAGTAATCAGAACAGTATGGTACTTGCACGCAAACAGACACATAGATTGATGTAACAGAATAGAGAGCTCAGGAATGAGCCCACACTTGTGCAGTCCACTAATCTATAACAAAGGCAAAGAATATATAATGGGGGAAAGACAGTCTTTTCAATAAATAATATTAAGAAAACTAGACAATCCATGTGAAAAATTAAACTGGACTACTTTCTCAACCAATATACAAAGATAAACTCAATATGAATTAAAGACTTAGATGTAAGACATGATACCACAAAACTAGAGGAAAACAGACAGTACACTCTTTGCCATCAGTCTTAGCAATATTTTTTGGATATGTCTCCTCAGGCAAGGAAAACAAAAGTGAAAATTAAAAAAAAAAATGAGACTACATCAAACTAAACAGATTAAAAAAAACTATAATAAATAAAAGAAAAATGCAGCCTTTAAGTGGGAAAGTGTATTTGCAAATCATGCATCTGGTAAGGGGTTAATATCTAAAGAACTCATAAAACAAACATCAAAAAAAAAAACAATTTAAAATGGGAAGAACACCTGAACAGACATTTTCCTAGGACAAATAGATGGCCAACAGACACATGAAAAGATGCTCAACATCATTAATCATGAAGAAAATGCAAAATAAAATCACAATGAGATATTACCTCACACCTGTCAGAATGCATACCAAGGAAAGAACACAAATAAATGTCGGTGAGGATGTAGAGAAAAGGGAACCTTCATACACTGTTGCTGCTGATGTGCTCAGTCGTGGCCGACTCTTGGCGACCCTATGGGCTGTAGCACACCAGGTTCCTCTGTCCATGGAATTCTCCAGGCAAGAATACTGGAGTGGGTTGCCGTTTCCTTCTCCATCATACACTGTTATTGGGAATGTAAATTAATGTAGCCACTATGGAAAAGTGAATGGAAGTTTCTCACAGATCTAAAAATAGAACTACATTTGATCCAGCAGTCCCATGCCTAGATATATACACGAAAGAAAATAGAAAATACAAATTTGAAAAGGTACATGCCCTCCAATGTCCATCGCATCACTATTTATAACACCCAAGATATGGAAGCAATCTAAGTGTCCATCAATAGACGAATGGATATAGAAGATGAGGTGCCTATATATACACCATATAATATAACGAGCGAGCTGCAATTCATGGGGTCGCACAGAGTCGGACATGACTGAGCGACTGAACTGAACTGAATATAACGAAATACTCTTCAGCCATAAAAATGAATGAAATTTTGACATTTGCAACAAGATGGATGAACTTGGAAGGTATTACTTTTAGTGAAATAAGCCAGATACAGAAAGACAAATACTATATGATATCACTTATATTGGAATCTAAAATATACAACAAAGTAGTGAATATAACCAAAAAAGTAAGAGTCACAGATATAGAGAACAAACTGGTGTTTCTCAGTGGGGAGATGAAAGGGGGGAGGGGCAAGATAGGGGAAGGAGAATAAAAGGTACAAACTATTACATATAAAATAAATAAGCTACAAGAGTATATTGTACAATATAGGGAATACAGCCTATAAATGTCATATACTCATAAAAAGATATGGCATACATATAGTCGAATATTATTCATCTATGAAAAAAATGAAATCTTGCCATTTGTGACAACATAGATAGATCTTGAAGGTATTATGCAAAGTGAAATAAGTCAGGCAGAGAGACAAATACTGCATGATTTCACTTACATGTGGAGTAAGTGAAAAAAAAAAAAAAACAGTAAGAGTCTCATAAATACAGACAACAAATGTGGTTGCCAGAGAGAAAGGCAAAGGAGAAATGGATTAAATAGATGAGGGAGATTAAGAGGCACAACTTTTATAAAATAAATCACAAGGATGTAATGTACAGCATATAAAATAGAATCAATAATATTGTAGTAACTTTGTATCATGACAGATGGTAACTAGACTTACTGTGGTAATCGTTTTGCAATGTATAAAAATATCGAATCACTAGGCTGTACCCCTGAAACTCATATAATGTAAATCAATTATACCTCAATTTTGAATAATTTAATTAAAATTTTAAAATTTAGTTAGAAATGTAGCCTGTTAACCTCCTCATTCAGCATCAATGCTTTTTTAAATAAACAATGACATACACTCATCTTGCTAAAATTGTGCAGAGAAACAGAGACCTCCAGTGGCTGAATGACTTTACATAGAAAAATACAAAGCATAAAGCAGATGGAAAAGAGATAAAAGATTGTTCACCCAAGAGTTTTTGAGTATAGCCTTTTTTCCTGCTGTGCATTTTAGTACTTCATCAATCCCTGTTCAATTGTCTGAGAACTGTGTTCTCACTATCCTAGGAAATTATTTCCCTTTCCAATATAACTTGTTACTAGAAACTTCACCTGTTATTTATTTTAAATTATTGTTATTAAATTATTTTATATAAATTAATTTAGGTTATTTTATATTCCCTTCATTTTCTATGGCATTTACTAGTTTCACTACTCATAAGCATTGAAACTTAAAAAATATGTTAAAAACTGTTCTCAATTGATTTTTGTTAGATAAACTACACAGACTGCATATTTATAGGAGAAAATTACCCATATACACAAATATAACAACTTTTTAACAATTCAAGTTAATGGGATTAATGTAAGAAAATAAGATTGGTCTTTGAAATGTATTTTCGAGGACAAATTTGCTATATTTATTCTATAATTTCAATTAAGTTTGAAAAGTGTTTCAAGGAATGATTAATATGAAACAAGTTTTAATAAAGTCAAAAACACAAAAATTGTTTGAATATATAGAAGGGTATTTTGAAAAAGACAACAGATTTTCAATAGTATATTAATTTTTTCTAAGGAGTGAGAAAACCACATCAGCTCATTATCCTTTGTCCTACTTATAATATCAGAGAACCATATAGCTCCACTCAGTGTATAAGGACTTTGCTAAGGGTTGAGAATATAAAGATAAATGTATTTATTTTTTAAATGTTTGGAACCATTTTTCACCAAACTTCAAAGTACAAATAGACCTTCTTCAGTCACTCAACAAAAGGAACAATATATGCCTAATGCCTAGGAAGACAGTGTGGTTCTAGCTGAGAAGTTATTTTTATCTAGGTCTGATTTTTAAAATAAGATTGGGAGAATGATAAAAAAAAAATGCCTCTTTTAAAAAGCAGCTTCCTCACATATATGCACACAAGCTCCTTTTCCCACATCCCCACATAACAGAGCTGTCCTCTTTAGATCCCACACTGAAGCCAAATGCACAGAGGACAAAATAAAGAGAAGTTTGGTTAATGTAAGATATTAACAGGAGAAGAAGATTAGTGTGTGTTTATACTTAAGATCAGGACTCTTGAGGTCAAAATTGCTCAGGACAGAAGCCATAACTTGGAATTCACAATGAAGGGAAAATGGCAGCCATTCAATCAATGTTCTGCCAGTGAATGACTGGCATAAAATTATATCACCCATCCCCTTCTTTCCTGAACATATCAAGAGGATAAGTGTGTAATCCTACCCTAAAAGCAACAGAGAGATATGATTTTTATCAAGTGAAAAATTACATTGTATAAATCTGAATTGCAGGTGCTGTCAGTTCAGTGGGCTACTTGGTTCAGATGTATACTGTCAAAACACTAGAGCAGCCAATTCTCGATTCAGTTATAAAAAAGAGGGAAGAGACTGCATATTTTTTAATCCCCCTTCTTGATGGATGATTGCATAGTTTTTAATCCCCTTTCTTGATGGATGATGAACAAAACAAGATTGCTCTCTACTCTTCCAAGATTTTCCTGTTGGTTTTGTCCTCTAAAGGAAATACTCAAGAGCACTGAAGTAAGAGGAGAATCTGCAGGGTAGAAAGTAAGGGTGGGTGAAGTTATGACAGAGCGTGATAGTGCAAATTCTGTATAATCTACTTCTAGACAAATATGAAATTTTATCCAAATGTTGTTCATCTCCGACTCTTTTGCAACCCTGTGGACTATCGCCCACCAGGCTCCATGGATTTCCCAGGCAAGAATACTGGAGTGGGATGCCATTTCTTTCTTCAAGGAGTCTTCCCGAACCAGGGATCAAACCTACATCTCCTGTGAGGCAGGTGGATTCTTTACTACTGATCCACATGAGAAGCATTATTTGCCCCAAAAAACTGTTATTCAATAGGCAGAATATCCAATTTCATTATTGCAATGTTAGGGAAGCAGAATTTTTTTAATGAAAAATGATCATAAGATTCAAATAACACTCTGGTCATAAGTGAGTTATGACTAGAGAGTCAATAAAAATGTAATTTTTCCAAAATTATTTTCTTGCTTTTAAAAATGGAAAATTGTTTACACTATTATTTTGCCTCCTACTTCACTCTATAGTTTTTAAAAGCTGTACACATTTGCTCTTTTCTTGGGTATTTCAAACTTAACAGGAAAATTTCTGTCTTTTCATGTGAGTCCAAAGTCCCAGATTTCTGGGCTTTGTAAATTGTGAATGAGTATTTGATGTCACATTTTCTGAAAGATTAGGATAACAAATTGCTTTTTCCCTTTAATGTCTCATATATCATATTATATCCAAATTTTCTTGGCAATTTCTAGATCTTGATATTATAAAGACACTGTGTATCTAAGACTTTTCCATTATAAAATGAACATTTGGTTCATATGCTATAAATAAAGGAAAGTGAAGGAAGTCTGGAAAATAAGATACATTCATAAGAAAATATAATCAATGAAGCAATTTAAGCCTCTATGCTAAAGCACCTTAACAAAAGCATTCTACCTACTAACACCACAAATACAAACTTTTCAAGTTATTGGCACTTTCATATGTGTGAAAACCTATGAATTAGGGAAGCTACATAGACTAGTCATTAAGGATAAGGACCAGGATATGGAGAAAATTGTTCAATTACCAATCATGATCTTAAACAAGCCACTTAATCTCTCTGGGCTGTTCTGTCAAATGGCAGAATAAAGAGACACACTTCATTATTAAAACTAAAACAGTGCATACAGTGCTCAGCCTTATCATGAAGCCTGCCCATAAGAAAAATTAGCATATGTTTATTATTTTTAATGAATTACTTGAAATGAGGTTTAGTTGTTTTGTCATTCATTCGCTAAGTAGAATCTGACTCTGCGATCCCATGGACTGTAGCATGCCAGACTCCTTTGTCATCCACTATCTCCCGGAGTTTGCTCAAATTCATGTCCATTGAGACAGTGATACTATCTATTTCATCCTCTGCCACCCCCTTCTCCATTTGCCTTCCATCTTTCCCAGCATTATTTTTCTTTTCCAGCATCATTGGTCTTTTCCAATGAGTCAACTCTTCTCATTAGGTGGCAAATTATTTGAGCTTCAGTTCAGCATCAGTCCTTCCAATGAATATTCAGGGTTGATTTGCTTTAGGATTGACTGGTTTAATCTCCTTGTGCTCAAGAGACTCTCACGGGTATTCTCTAGCACCATAATTCAAAAGTATAAATTCTTTGGCTCTCAGCCTTCTTTACAGTCCAGCTCTCATATCTGTACATAACTACTGGACAAACCATAGATTTGACTATATGGATTTTTGTTAGCAATGTGATGTCTCTTCTTTTTAATATGCTGTCTATGTTTGTCATAACTTTCCTTCCAATAAGCAAGTGTCTTTTAACTCATGGCTGCAGTCACTTTCTGCAGTGAATTTGGAACCCAAGAAACTAAAATCTGTCCCTGCTTCTACTTTTTCCCCACCTATTTGCCATGGATCACAATAAACTGTGGAAAATTCTGAAAGAGATGGGAATACCAGACCACCTAACCTGCCTCTTGAGAAATCTGTATGCAGGCTAGGAAGCAACAGTGAGAAGTGGACATGGAACAACAGACTGGTTCCAAATAGGAAAAGGGTACGTCAAGGCTGTATATTGTCACCCTGCTTATTTAACTTCTATGCAGAGTACATCACGAGAAACGCTGGACTGGAAGAAACACAAGCTGGCATCAAGATTGCTGGGAGAAATATCAATATCCTCAGATAGGCAGATGACACCACCCTTATGGCAGAAAGTGAAGAGGAACTAAAAGGCCTCTTGATGAAAGTGAAAGAGGAGAGTGAAAAAGTTGGCTTAAAGCTCAACATTCAGAAAACGAAGATCACGGCATCCGGTCCCATCACTCCATGGGAAATAGATGGAGAAACAGTGGAAACAGTGTCAGACTTTATTTTGGGGGGCTCCAAAATCACTGCAGATGGTGACTGAAGCCATGAAATTAAAAGATGCTTACTCCTTGGAAGAAAAGTTATGACCAACCTAGATAGCATATTAAAAAGCAGAGACATTACTTTGCCGACTAAGGTCCATCTAGTCAAGGCTATGGTTTTTCCAGTAGTCATGTATGGATGTGAGAGTTGGACTGTGAAGAAGGCTGAGCGCTGAAGAATTGATGCTTTTGAACTGTGGTGTTGGAGAAGACTCTTGAGGGTCCCTTGGACTGCAAGGAGATCCAACCAGTCCATTCTGAAGGAGATCAGCTCTGGGATTTCTTTGGAAGGAATGATGCTAAAGCTGAAACTCCAGTACTTTGGCCACCTCATGTGAAGAGCTGACTCATTGGAAATTACTCTGATGCTGGGAGGGATTGGGGGCAGGAGGAGAAGGGGACGACAGAGGATGAGATGGCTGGATGGCATCACTGACTCGATGGACGTGAGTATGAGTGAACGCCGGGAGTTGGTGATGAACAGGGAGGCCCGGCGTGCTGCGATTCATGGGGTCACAAAGAATCGGACACGACTGAGTGACTGAACTGAACTGAACTGAACTGATTTGCCATGAAGTGATAGGACTAGATGCCATGACGTTAGTTTTTTAATGCTGAGCTTCAAGTCAGCTTTTTCACTCTCCTTTTCACCTTCATCAAGAGGCTCTTTAGTTCCTCTTCACTTTCTGCCATTAGGATGGTATCATCTGCATATCTGAGGTTATTGATATCTTTCCCGGCAATCTTGATTCCATCTTGGGATGCATGAAAGTGAAAGTCACTCAGTTGTGTCTGACTCTTTGCAACCCCATGGACTATACAATCCATGGAATTCTCTAGGAGAATTCTCTAGGCCAGAATACTGGAGTGGGTATGGGTAGCCTTTCCCTTCTCTGGGGGATCTTCCCAACCCAGGGATCAAACCCAGGTCTACCTCATTGTGGGCAGACTCTTTACCAGCTGAGCCACAAGAGAAGCCCAAGAATACTGGAGTGGGTAGCCTATCCCTTCTCCAGCAGATCTTCTTGACCCAGGAATCGAACCAGAGTGTTCTGCATTGCAGGTGGATTCTTTACCAACTGAGCTATCAGGGAAGCCCAGAATACTGGAGTGGGTTGCCATGCCCTCCTCCTGGGATCTTCCCAACCCAGGGATTGAACCCAGGTTTCCCACATTGCAGGAGGATTTTTTGCCATCTGAGCCAGAGCCTGGCATTTTGTATGATGCACTCTGCATAAGAAGTTAAATAAGTAGAGTGACAATATACAGACTTGTCATAGTCCTTTCCC
Source organism: Oryx dammah (assembly GCF_014754425.2). Taxonomy (NCBI): domain Eukaryota; kingdom Metazoa; phylum Chordata; class Mammalia; order Artiodactyla; family Bovidae; genus Oryx; species Oryx dammah. Next base: position 1,015,061 of record NW_024070188.1, on the reverse strand, counting down.
AAATTTGAAACAGTCAGTTGTTTCAGGTCTGGTTCTGACTGTTTTTTCTTGACCCACATACAAGTTTCTCAGGAGGCAGTAAGGTGGTCTGGTAAAAATAAGGTGGTCTGTTGTTCTACTTAGCGAATGAACGACAAAAAAAATTCCACAGCTTGTTGTTAACCACACAGTCAAGACTTTAGCATAGGCAATGAAGCAGAAATAGGTGTTTTTCTGGAACTCCTTTGCTTTCTCCATGATCCAATGAATGCTAACAATTTGTTCTGTTTCCTCTGTTTCTTCAAAACCCAGCTTGTACATCTAGAAGTTCTAGGTCCACATAATGTTAAAGCCTAGCTTAAAGGATTTTGACTATAACCTTGCTAGCATGTGAAATGAGTGCAATTGTACAATAGTTTGAACATTCTTTCGCATTGCCCTTTTTGGGGATTGGAATGAATACTGACTTTGTTCAGTCCTGTGGGCACTGATGAGTTTTCCAAATTTGCTGACATATTGAGTGCACCACTTTAACAACATCATCTTTTAGGATTTGAAATAGCTCAACTGAAGTTCTGTGACCTCTACTAGCTTTGTTCATAGTAATCCTTCCTAAGACCCACTTGACTTCACACTCCAGGATGTCCAGCTCTAGGTGAGTGACCATACCATCATGGTTATCCAGGTCATTAAGACCTTTCTTGTATAATTCTGTGTATTCTTGCCACCTCTTCTTAATCTCTTTTACTTCTGTTAGGTCCTTATTGCTTTTGTCCTTTAGTGGGCCCATTTTTGCATGAAATGTTCCCTTGAAATCTGCAATTTCCTTGAAGAGATCTCTAGTCTTTTCCATTCTATTGTTTTCCTCTATTTCTTGCATTGTTCATTTAAGAAGACCTTCTTATCACTCCTTGGTATTCTCTGGAACTCTGCATTCAGTTGGGTATATCTTTCCCTTTCTCCCTTGCCTTTCACTTCTCTTCTTTTCTCAGCTGTTTGGAAAGCCTCCTGACAATCACTTTGCCTTCTTGAAATTCATTTTCTTGGGGAGTGGTTTCGGGCACTGCCTCCTGTACAATGTTATGAACCTCCATCCATAGTTCTTTAGGCACTCTGTCTACCTAATCCCTTGAATCTATTCATCATCTCTACTGAGATTTGATTTAGGTCATATCTCAATGGTCTAGTGATTTTCTCTATTTTCTTCAATTTAAGCCTGAATTTTGCAATAAGGATCTCATGCTCTAAGCCATAGTCAGCTTTGGGTCTTGTTTTTGCTGACCTCTCCATCTTTGGCTGCAAAGAACATAATCAATAACAAGTATTTACCATTTGGTGAAGTCCATGTTAGAGTCATCTCTTGTGTTGTTGGAAAACTGTTTGCTCTGATTAGCACGCCCTCTTGTCAAAACTCTGTCAGCCTTTTCCCTGCTTCATTTTGTACTCCAAGGCCAAACTTGCCTGCTATTCTGGATATCTCTTGCCTTCACACTTCTCCAGTCCCCTATGATGAAAAGGACATCTCTTTTAGTGTTAGTTCTAGAAGGTGCTGTAGGTCTTCATAGAACAAGTCAAATTCAGCTTCTGTGGCATAAGTGTTTGGGGCACAGACCTGGATTTCTGTGATGTTTATGGTTTGCTTTGGAAATGAACCAAGATTATTCTGTCATTTTTGAGACTGCACCCAAGTACTGCATTTCAGACTCTTTTGTTGATTATGGGGGCTACTTCATTTCTTCTAAGGGATTCTTGCCTACAGTAGTGGATATAACAGTCATCTAAATTAAATTTACCCATTCCCATCCATTTTAGTTCACTGATTCCTAAGATGTCGATGTTCACTCTTGCCATGTCCTTCTTGACTACATCCTATTTACATTGATTCATGGACCCAGTATTCCAGGTCCCTATGCAATATTGTTCTTTATAGCATCAGGCTTTACTTTCACCACTAGACATATCCACAGCTGAGAATCATCCCCACTTTGGCCCAGCTCCTTCATTCTTTCTGGAGCTATCCGTAACTGCCCTCTGCTCTGCACCAGTAGCATATTGGACACCTTTCAGCATCATATCTTTTTGCCTTTTCATACTGTTCATAGGGTTCTCTAGGCAAAAGTAGTGGAGCGGGTTGCCATTTCCTTCTCCAGTAGATTACATTTTGCCAGAACTCTTCACATCCATCTCGGGTGCCCCTGCACAGTATGGCTCATAGCTTCACTGAGTCACGCAAGCCCCTTCAGAATAACAAGGCTGTGATCCATGAAGGGGAAAAGAGGCTTTACACATGATTAAAACAACTGTGTCTTTTAAGGCAAAATTTAAAACAAGCTGCCCAGGTTAGGGCAAAACTAATAGAGATTAAGAATGATTCAAGTCTAGAAAAAATATATGTATATTTCAAATGAAAAAGGTAGAGGCCTTAAACCACAATTCAGAGGGCATTTCCCTATTCTCCCCTTCTCATGTGCTGGTCATCTCATTCATTTTGGTTCCTCTTCCCTTCCAATGAGAGGCTATTCTTTGCGTCTCCCTCCACACCTCATCATTTCTCTCTTCTTACCTACCTCAGTTCCTGGAACATTGGTCTTTATCATCCAAGTTTCCATGCATTTTCACTTCTCTTTCTCAACTATCTTCCCCTTGAGCAATATGTTCAACCTGTTCTGTGAAGATAGCCTCCAAATCTGAAATCCAAGTCATATTCTCTCTCCGAAGTTTCTAGCCGCCTCCTGGAGGGCTCCACCTGTGCCATTTTTACTTCCTACTCAATATATCTGTTGCATTTCCACCCAGCTAGATCCTCCTCTTGACTGCTCCATTTCTGCTAGAAATGTGGTCATCTTTCCATGCACCGAGATTTACAACTTTGCCATCACCTCTCATTCTTTTATTTTCTTGTCCTCCATAATACTTAAGTTTTAGCTAAAGTCTAGACATTCTACTCCCACGATATCTTTTTAAATAGTTCTCTCATCTCAGTTCTCTCTCTCTCTCTTTCTTAATTTAGTCCCTATCATTTATGGTCTCTGATATTGAAAAGGTCTCCTATGAGTTTTTCTGCCCAGAATCTTCCCCAATCCAAATTCATTTTACAGGATTATTTTCTTAGTCACCATTCTCATTAAGCAACTTACCTGTTCAGAAACCTTGGTGGTTTCGCACTACCTAGACAGCCCCTTTTCCCTGGCATTCTCAGGTCCCTCTGATGTGGCCCATATTCTGTGCTGTGTTTGCAATGTTATTTCCCACCTGCTCTTCTTAATGACTCCTTTACTCCAGCCCACTTGGATCACTTGCTTGTTCTTGTACACACTGAAATTGCAGCACCACTATTTGTTCATGCCTTCTCCTACCTTGAGTCCTTTCCTCTATCTCTAATGAGAGCCTCACTTCCACCACATATGCAAGGCAATTTCTCACCCCACTCTGAATTGCCCAAATCCTCCATAATACTTTGGCAATATGTTTTATTTTATACTTTCTAATCTAATCATTTAGATACGTGGCCTAATCATTTCTAATCATTTAGATCCGTGTCTTCCATATGAACTGCCAGTGAACAAGGTCAGGATCTATAAAGGAGACGATTTTGTATCCACCATTATATTCAGACAGAGTTTACATATGTCACATCATCAAACTGTCAAAATAGTTATGAAATCCCTTTCTTGGCTTTGATTCTGTAAGTGTACATTTAATTGCCAGTTGAGGATCTTATTTACCTAGATGAAAACATTGGGGTAAGAAATGGCAAGCCACTCCAGTATTCTTGCCTGGAAACCTTCATGGACAGAGCAGCCTGGCGGGCTACAGTCCATAGTGGGGTTGCAAGAGTCGAACATGAGTGAGTAACTTTCACTTACCTAGATGAAAACATAGCGTCATTGAAGCATTATGCGGTCTTTGCAGTCTGTTGAAAATTCCTTAAAAATAAATAGAGAGACATTGCCACAAAAATGCAGTCAACAAAGCCAGTGGACGCCAGCACAAGCTCATTTGCAAGATAGCATAAAAATCAAAGAAATCACAGAATCATCTTCACAAAATTTCTCTCTTCACAGCTCTCAGCTCTAGATGCAGCTTTATTAGTTGGTGGCATAGGCAGAAAGAATTTGACAGATCCCTTCAAAACTTGTTGATTTAGATTTTCGGTGATGTTGTTAGGTTCTAGTATCCTTAATTAAATTTATGTGCTGCATGTTAAATCATTTTCATTTGTGTTTAACCTCCTGTTTAAGGAGGTTTTTTTCCAACATCCCATCCAAGTCTAGCTGGATCACAAAGCAGAGTACAAAGACTGTATTTTCTCTGCCTTTCCAATTGCACTTGTAGAATCAGAGTCTGAGGTCTATTAAAGAACTCCCAAATGAGGAAGCTAAAATGTACTCCTTTCTAGGCACCTCCCCATGCCTGCAGAGCTGAACTCCCAGTTCCTGTGTTCTGATAAATTATCTTACAAATTAGCCCAATCATCTCATCATCATATTTGCAGGTTTTGTTCCTTCTTTGGAACTTAAACACATTAAAAATAAATTTCAGTTTCTTCCAACATCACTTCCAAATTTACTGCTCCTCTTTCCTTCGCATCTGATTCTAAACCAAGCCAAAGGGATAGTCCTCCCTCCCTGGTGATGTCCTCCCTATCATCCATCATGCCTCACTGATGCAATCCAGCACCATCAGCTGTCTTCAGGGAGCATGGGTGGCCAGCAGATGTGAGCCCATGAGTGAATGGAAGAACTGTGTAAGGCTGCGTCTTGTATAAGGAACGTGCAAGGGCACATTTACCAGATCTTTATGTGGATGGTTTTAGTCTCCCCTTCAAGGAGATTTAAAAAAAAAAGAATTCTAGTTCTGTTTTCATCTTTCCTTTCAACATTTATTTTGAGGGTTTTCTTTTTTCACACAAGTTTAATTCACATGTGCTTTTTAAGATCATGGTTAAAGCTTTCCCCAAAAAATCTGGTCTATACTTGGAACAGAAATGAGAAATTATCCAGGTAACTTGACTGACCTCTCTTCTCCCAATTATCCTTAGCCAAAAGCTAAGTCAGAGTCAAATAAACTTTTATTTTTAATTGAGGCAATTATTTAATTTCCATTATAACTCTCCCAACAAAAACTTAGCCTTAACATATACAGCACATATTTACATTATCTGTTTACATATTTCACTTTCAAGCTTTATATTTCAATAATAGAAATTAAATGTAATTTATGAAAGTTATTTTATAATATAAGGTTATACTTGCATATTTGGTATGTGTTAATTTTATTACCATGTGGGTTTTCTTATTATGGGCTGTTATATGCAGCTGGGAGCCCTATCATAGCCATTTTTCACCTTTATTGATGAAATGAAGCAGTTAGTTACACTATGCAGGCTTTCAAAAGGTGATCCAATGCATGTGACCTCTATTTTGCAGACTTTTGTCACCTGGAACCTCACCCTTAGAAATATGGAATAGGGGACTGCTGTTATAGTTATTAAAGCTTCCTCTATTAGCTCTGGGAAGTTGTGGGCCAATTTGCATAAGGAGCCAGTGATTTTCTGGAATAGAAAGGACAGTAGCACTTTTCCCTGCCCCCAACTTCCTCTCCATAAAAGTCAAGATGGATTTGGGTGGCCTCAAGGCACTGAAGAACAAGACTGGACTAGAGTTAAAAGAAGAGTAGAGAGCAAAGACGTGGCAACAGAAGGAGGCCAGGGATCAATCAGGCGTCATCTGTACTTTCGTGTCTCAGGGTGCGGCAGCTATGAAAATGAGCCTGGTGGACCTCCACCTACAGGAGCATCAGCAACTGAGGCCCCTGGGGCTTCACCCTGAAAACCATTTCTGCATTTGTGCCAAGGCCACGCCTCCCATGGAGGACCTTCTGCCAGTGACCTGTTTATGGGTGACATGAGACTCCTTTTCTGGCTGACTTTGACTTAAGAAGTCCCCTAAGACTTTGCTAAAACCTCCTGACACCATGCAGAAGTCTAGGGGGCTGGCACCCAACCTGCTCTCACTCTCTCTTTCACATGAATCAGACTAGCATTTTCATCTCTCTCCTTTCATACAGGCACTTCCCCCTGCCAATAAAACTCTTGCACGTCTCATTCCATCTTGACTTCCTGAGGGACACACACTAACATACAAGGTACAAGCCTGAACCTGTGTGGACCTACACTTCATGGAGCCACTGTGTCCCAAGGGTTAGATTAAACCTTGTATTGCTTGAAGAAATGGCAGGCTTACACGGTCCAACCTAACAACAGTGCAGAATGTCGACAGCACTGAAACACCGGAGGCTGTTTTCTGAGGCACAGCGTTTCCTTGAGCTTGAAACAGGGCTCTGCACGCCGGTTCTTGGGAGGGCTGGAGCCGGGGGCGTTGGCACAATCCCGGGGCTCTGAACAACTTTGCAGCTTCCCATTACCCATGTTTCCCTCAGGAAACAGCGTGGCTGCTCCTAATTGGCCTTACTCACTGGCCTATCTCCCTTAGAGTCCAGTTTGCCGTCGTTTCTCACGTGTAAGATGATGAATGTCAAATAGTGTTCCTAATTCTGCTCCCTGGCGCAGCCCTTGGCTCAGGAATTGATAGAACTTTGACTCTGAAGGTACCAGTCAATTTTTTGAGGAACTCAAGGTGTCTTAGTCAGTGGAGGAAGGAGCCTTCCTTTCCAGACTAGGCAGGCGAGCATTCCAGAACACAGGGAACCCTGCCCCATCTTGGGTTTCCAGCACAGCCTACTGAGGCGGTTTCTACTCAGGAGTCATGCAGCCTCTAAGAGAGTCAGCATACTGAAATAGGACTGAATCAGAGAAGAACTTTCTTCTGTTTCTCAGACCCCTGAAAAATAGATAGGGACCCAGGACCCATAGATGTATAAAAGAAGAACAATGAGGTCTTGGAAGGGAGTGTACTGGACTTGTTGCTCCTATTAGCCATGGTAAAGGACCACTCTGGCCTAATTATGACATGCAATTTGACCCTCAACCTCAATACCCCAGCTATACACAGTAAAAATGTTAATGTCGAGAATTTACCTTCAATGGAACGTTAGTTTTCATAATGATTATACCTAACTCAAATTGTAATTTAAACTATAAAGACTTCTTCTCAAAAATCCTTATTACTCTCTAAAATGAATTAACAATATAACTTTTATTCTCAAATACAAGAAGTCTTGTTTGTTTCCCTAATAAAAGAAAAAAATTTTTTTTGTGAAAGAAAAAAATTAAATTTACACAATTAATTTGAAAACTTTAATATGAAAAATAATCTTCACTTACTGAGTACTTAGTGTATGCAAATATAGTTAGGAATTATTGGATACTTGAATTCTGCCACTGATTTTGACCCAAAGCTGTGAAATGGATAAAGCAAAATCAGGTGCTTTTGCATACCATATTTTTTTCTATGCAATTTTAAAAATCCATAGTATAATATTTTATATTTCATTTTATGTAACCATTTCTCTGGTAGTGTGGAAGTGTTAATCAAATCCAACTCTTTACAACCCCATGGACTACAGCCCACCAGGCTCTTCTATCCTTGGAATTCTCCAGGCAAGAATACAGGAGTGGGTAACCATTCCCTTCTCCAGGAGATCTTCCTGACCTAGGGATTGAACCTGGGTCTCCTGCATTGCACACAGATTCTTTACTGTCTGAGCCACCAGGGAAGCCCAAAGATGCAATGAGAAACTGCCTGGCATGCATGCGTGCTAAGTGACTTTAGTCATATCTGACTCTTTGCCACCTTATGGACAGTAGCCTGCTAGGCTCCTCCATCCATTGGATTCTCCAGGCAAGAATAATGGGAGTGCCACGCCATTCCCTCCTCCAGAGATCTTCCCCACCCAGGTATCAAACTCGCATCTCTTATGTCTCCTGCATTGACAGGCGGGGTCTTTACCACTATCACCACCTGGGTTGGAGCCACTGGGGAAGACCAACCCCTTCTTTAACTTATCATAAACATTTCATCAACACCATATTTAACATCACACAACTTTCCATATACATATTATATATTTAACTCTTCCTTGTTTTTGGACTTTTAGATTGTTTTAACTTTTTTGCCTCAAACATATATGTGTGTGTTTGTTTAGATTTATTCCAAAGAGTAGAGTTATTAGATTTAAAGATGATTACCTTATTATCTTTCAGTTTCCTTTTCTATCAGCATTACTTGAACATTTCTATTGGAGACCTTGAATAATGATGGAAGATCACAGGATATTCTTAGCTGAAACATCTTTTCTGATATGAAGTAGAAAATGGTATCTCATTTATATTTGTATTCCCATACTAATAATATTTAACATTTTTCACCAAGTTTATTACAGAAGCTGTATCTTTAGTTTTTAATATAACGTCAGAGTTATTTTCAAACCCTCAAAAGTCATCTTGTAATCTTCCTGAATATTCTCAATTATTCACATGGACAGATTTTAAATAGGACTTTTAACCATTCCATAGGTTACACAATTTCTTTGCCTCAACATAAGTGCTGTCATGGATTTTTCATTAATAGATATATTTATATAAGCAGGTATACTTATATTCATGTGTGTGTATATCTTTAGCATCAATGAACATCAACAATCTAATCTTCAATCCCTGAAATCATTAGAATAACTGATATATATCAATTATAAGCTAATGCATGACTAAATTCATTTTCTCTTTCAAATTACTATTACTCTCATTACCTCTGATATTTGCCAACTTGCCGTAAGAGTTTCTTACATAAGTATAGCTGACTATGTGGTAAAAATCCCCAATATTAAGAATTAATAGACCATTTGATTTAAATTGGTTTCTTTATCTTTTCTCCAAGATGCTGCATGTCCTTGCATGGAGAATTTGATACAGCATTTTTTTTAGATTAACTAACCCAATTCATTCTCTCCAGATCATGGATTGGAAGTTGGATGGAAAACTATAAATTAGTGTGGAAAAATAATCTTGCCAAATTTAATTTCCAATCATTCTCCATCAAAACTTTATTCTTTTGCTATTTCAAGATATTTATGTGACATTTTTTTAAGTTGTTAAAAGTTTATTTCTTTTAAAGTCTCAATGGACTTCTTGGTTGCCAAATCGCTTTTTTTTTATTTTGATGAGTTGAACTAAAATGAATTAATAACACATGGAATCAATGTTCTCTAAAATATATGTGTTTTTTTTTTAAGTTTGGATAAAGGGGGTGAGAAGAGGTGCTTGGCAGAATGTTTGGGTTTTTTAGTCAATCCAGAATTTTTGAAAAATCATTCCAGATGTTTGATGAACCCACTGGTGCCCCTAAGTTTCACCCAAACCTGCCATAAACATAATTATAAACAGCAATAACTGAAATTAAGGCAGCATATAATGGATGCCATAAGAATCAGAATTAACTCTACACTGAATTCACCACAGTTAATAGTGGATAGGGAGGTGTTGTAAACACTATGGAGAAAAGCATAGTTTTACAGTGTGTCTTCCTAAAGCAAGCAGAAAAATAAAACCAGAAGTAGTCCACGTATGAAAATCTGATGGCTTCCTGGCCTTTCACCCTAGCATTCCGAAGCTCTCATTATCTTGCCTTAAGGCAGAACAATAAATCTCCAATCAAGGATGTTTGGAAACTTGTGGGACATTTTTGGTTGTCACAATGACCGGGAAGAGCTACTGGCTTTTACTACCCAGCAGCCAAGGATGACTAATATCCTGAAAGTCTTATAAAACAAAGAACTGTCCACACAGCTAACTATGGTGCCTATCAGCCCACACAAATCCCAGCCAGCTTGCCTTTGTGTCTTTCTCCTACTGCTTCTTCACTTGTAATTATTTAATTATCTTCTTCAGTCATGACATTTACTATTTTCTTCCAAAAAGATTCTTGTCCGCCTCAAGTCTTTCCTCAAAGACCAAACTCCAAGATGAATCTTTACCTTCTCTTCTCTTTTGATAGCCTTGTTATTTCATATTTATTTCCCTGATTACATCTACTACCAGGTAATTTGTGTGAGTCCCTCAGTCATATCCAACTCTTTGAGACCTTATGGACCGTAGCCCTCCAGGTTCTTCTGTCCGCAGGGTTGCCCAGGCAAGAATACTGAAGCCTGTTGCCATTTCCTTCTCCAGGGGATCTTCCCAACCTGGGGATCAAAGCCAGGTCTCCTGAATAGCAAGCAGATTCTTCACTGTCTGAGCTATGGGGGAAGCCCAATTTGTATAAACAGAAGTTGATTGATTAACCACTTCTGCTCTTTTTTTTATCAACACGTTTGTGGGCATGTAGACTCAGCCATAATTGAACTTCCTAACTTGGCTTTATTAAGAGAAATTTGTCATCTGTGTACATTTATATGGATATAAATATAGGCATAAACACATGTATTACATGTGCTTCTATAAAACACATAAAACACTGTCTCTTCACTTAAAGACGACACTGTTTGAGTCCTGTGATTAAAAGACTAGGTGAGAATTTGACCTATTGCTTCCATTCCTTAGATAATCTCTGTTTCTGGTAGTTTCACTATTTGCTTTAGTAAGCACGAAGTAGTGCTTACTATACTAAGGGATAGAAGAAAGGAATCATTACAAGCTTAAAGTGCAGCCAGGGAGAGTCAACTGGGAAAAATACAATCTAATACTTCTGGGGGGAAATAACCTCTCAGACATTTCCTGGAAGATATAAACTGTGCATCTGGACTCTGGTAATGCCTCAAGATGACTCAGGAGCATTTCATCTCTCAAGACAGTGAGAACTGTATCCTATGCCTCAGAATAGCCCTTCGCTGGTTTCATGTAAAAATCATTTAGGGACTCTGATGTAAAATGAATGGCTTCTATTTTAATTTTGGTTGATATCACTTTGTGGTGATGTTTAATACAAGCAGGCTTTGTCTTAAGAAATTTTGAATGCCTTGTTGCCATTGCCGGGGGCTTTCTGCTCTCTGGATGCCTGCCAAAGTGTCCCCTGCCCATTGGAGTAGTTGTACCAAAAAGGACCCAACCAGTCCCTTGCAGCTTCAACCAACCTATAGGCAGCCCTATAGTGGGCAAATCTCAAAGAGTCAAGGTGTAATCTTAGAATGCAAAGTGGAGGAAGGATTAACTCTGCAGACAACTTTCAGTTCAGTTCAGTCATTCAGTCGTGTCCAACTCTTTGTGACCCCATGAATTGCAGCATGCCAGGCCTCCCTATCCATCATCAACTCTCAGAGTTTACTCAGAGTCATGTCCATTGAGCTGGTGATGCCATCCAGCCATCTCATCCTCTGTTGTCCCCTTTCCCTCCCAGCATCAGAGTCTTTTCCAATGAGTCAACTCTTCACGTGAGGTAGCCAAAGTCTTAGAGTTTCAGCTTCAGCATCAGTCCTTCCAATGAACAAACAGGACTGATCTCCTTCAGAATGGACTGGTTGGATCTCCTTGCAGTCCAAGGGACTCTCAAGAGTCTTCTCCAACACCACAGTTCAAAAGCATCAATTCTTCGGCGCTCAGCTTTCTTCACAGTCCAACTCTCACATCCCTACATGACCACAGGAAAAACCATAGCCTTGACTAGACGGACCTTTGTTGGCAAAGTAATATCTCTGCTTTTCAATATGCTGTCTAGGTTGGTCATAACTTTCCTTCCAAGAAGTAAGCGTCTTTTAATTTCATGGCTGCAATCACCATCTGCAGTGATTTTGGAGCCCCACAAAATAAAGTCTGACACTGTTTCCATTGTTTCCCCATCTATTTCCCATGGAGTGATGGGACCAGATGCCATGATCTTTGTTTTCTGAATGTTGAGGTTTAAGCCAACTTTTTACTCTCTTCTTTCACTTTCAGCAAGAGGCTTTTTAGTTCCTCTTCACTTTCTGCCATAAGAGTGGTGTCATCTGCCTATCTGAGGTTATTGATATTTCTCCCAGCAATCTTGATTCCAGCTTGTGCTTCTTCCAGTCCAGCATTTCTCATGATGTACTCTGCATATAAGTTAAATAAGCAAGGTGACAATATACAGCCTTGATGTACTCCTTTTCCTATTTGGAACCAGTCTGTTGTTTCATGTCCAGTTCTAACTGTTGCTCTGATCTGCATATAGGTTTCTCAAGAGGCAGGTTAGGTGGTCTGGTATTCCCATCTCTTTCAGAATTTTCCACAGTTTATTGTGATCCACACAGTCAAAGGCTTTGGCATAGTCAATAAAGCAGAAATAGATGTTTTTCTGGAACTTTCTTGCCTTTTCTATGATCCTTCAGACAAAAGGAAGTTCTAATTTTACATTCTTTGTGTGAAATAAAGGCTGTCTGATAATATAACAATATTTACAGAAAAATTAATACTATTCTATGAAAGCAACACATTCAAATTGCTCTTTTTAAATAAGATATGCATAAAGATAATAAAATAGTAAAAAATTATCTCTACATACAATTCTAGTACATAGAAATCATCAGTTAATATTTCGGTGAACATTTGTCCATATTTTATATTTGTATATATACACATACATGTTCCAAATGGTATTATAAAGCATAAGTGCTATCTTTAATACTGTTACTTAATATATTATAGACATATTTCCATGCCAAACACAAAGACAATATAAATACATAACCATTTTCAAAGCTACATGGAATCCACTGCATGAATGTACATGATTAATAAATTGGTCTATTGTCTGACTTATAGACTGTTTCCATATTTCACTATTACATGCAACATTGCAATGAATACTATTATATACACACTTTGGAAATTTCTCTGATCATTTATTTCCAAGTGATAAGTGGCTAGAAGTGGAATTACTAAATCTTATTAGAATAGAGAAATGGTTTTAATTTACATTATCAAACTTTCCCCGTCCCCAAAATACCATACCAGCTTATTCTTCAATGTGAAACATCTTAAATTCTGGGTTTAAAGCAATTACTTTACATTCTTTTGAAATATAACCCATTTCTGATTTTGAAATTTACATGAATCTGCTCATGCAAATTGTTGTTTAAAATTGTGATTTTTAAACTGTGTTCTGATTTGTTCTCTCAAGGATTAACGATGCAGAAGAGGAGGCAGGTGGGGGTTGAGGGAAGTTCACTTTCCCTTTTTTAATAAACTAAGAAGGAGCTTCAGTTTTTATGGATTTATATAATATTGCTTCTGGGCAAGATTTAATAAAAGATCTCAAAAAACTTTGGTTAAAAATATCTTCTCTTGCACTGCAGAGGAGAAAAAGTAGTTATCATTCTATATCACTATCTGACAAGTAGCTCTCAAAAGAGTAACATTTCATCATGACTTTAGGGTACAAGAAAAATTGCTCTAAATTGTCTGACTAGCAGACAGAGAAGAATAAATATCATATGACATCCCTTATAGGTGGAATCTAAAAAAAAAAAAAATGATACAAATGAACTTACTTACAAAACAGAAAGAGACTCACAGATTTAGAAAACCATGTTATGGTTGCTCGGGGGAAGGGATAGTTAGGGAGTTTGGGAAGGTCATGCACACAGTGTTATATTCAAAATAGATAACTAAAAAGGACCTACTGTATAGCACAGAGAACTCTGCTCAATGTTTTGTGGCAGTCTGGATGGGAAGGAGTTTGGAAGAGAATGGATACGTGTACATGTATGGCTGAGTCCCTTTGCCATTTACCTGAAGCTATCACAGCATTGCTAATCGGCTGTCTACCCCAATACAAAATGAAAAGTTTAAAGTTTTAGAAAAAAATGAACATCTACCATAATAACCCGCCAAAGATAAAATAAAGTTATCTGATTGTATATTTGACCTGTCAGTCTTTATTAGGCTGCCATTTTTAGAGGCAAATTGGAAATATTTAACTCAAGACAAAATAAAAAAGTAATCCATAATTAAATTGAATCAGGATATTAAGCCAAAAAAGAAAAACCCCTCCAGATTTATACAGTAACCAAATGAGATGCATTTTGTCAATTCTCTTTAACAGTTTTTATAATGCTAACAAGATAATGGGAAATGTGAGATTCAGTTGTTTCATTGCAAAAATACGAAAAATTCTATCATGATGAAGCATTTGGAAGTATGTTTTACAGAGGTCAAGTCAAAACCAAGACAAGGAGAGAAGGATGCTCTTGGTTTTCTCCATGTACAGTAGTAGGAAGAAGCAGGCTGAGTGGCGAGGGCCGTGAGAGAACAGAAAGATTGGGAAAAGCAAGCAGAACTAAGCAAGCGGGAACCCAGGCCTTACATGAAGTCATACCTCAAGGTCTAATAGAAAATCAAAGGCCCAGAGTATCTGACGAAGCAGCAGGAGCTGGAAGAGGAAAACCTCCCCACCACTCAGTCTGCCATTGGCAGGAGAGTGGGAGACAGCCTCCGGAAGACTTCAGTGGCCACTCTGAGGCTGCAGGGAACCCCATTTAACAACCCTAACAAACACCACTTCCTGTTCAAACTCTGCTTAATGTTTAGGACCATGAGGAATTGTTTGGAAAAGAAGAAAGTAGCTCCACTGCTGGAAAAGGAGGTATGAAACAAACAGCTCTGTGGATCTGGACTATGAAAACAGCCCAAATGACATTTTATTTGGTTTCAACCATGGAACATTCAACATAACATAAAACAATGTGATCCTGTAACTTCACATAACACAGCATAGAAGCAAACCTCCTATGTTTGCCAAATCAACCATCAGTTAGTAAACCTATTCAAAAATCAACGGAGAAGAAAACACAAATCTGGCTCCATGTCTGCCATTCCTCACCCTCTCCAGATTCTAATTTTCTCATCTATTAAACTGGGGAGTTGGACATCTAAGGACTCTTCCAATTCCATAATTGTCTAATGCAGTAATGCCTAGAATTATTCAAATAAAGTAAAGCTAGAAATGTTGGTTGTTTTTTTTTTTCCTCATAGAATTACGTTAAGCCCCATGAAAGGAAACGTGTTTACCCTATAGTTTCTGGAACTAGAATTTTTCCCAACCCCATCTCGCCACCTCAGACTCAGCCACCAGCAGCTGCCAAGGCTGCAGAAAGTGGCCCGGTTCCAAGGGGCTCTTTTCCTTCTAGCACAGGAGTAAGAAAATTGCAGAGCATCTGGAGAGTCTGGTTAATGTTGCAGTCACTTCCCAGGGTCTCCCACAGCTTCCTCACAGCGGCTCATGATAGCAACAGAATAAGCGTCCAGGGAATTTGCCCCGTCACATCCTGGACTTCACCTGCTCTGCTGGTGTGACTGGGAAATGTTTGCTTCAGGGTTTAAGTGGCAGGTGACAGGTGGTGATGCTGTTTACCACATCTCCACCTTTTAGCAGCTAAAAAAGAATTTTTTCCATGTTTAAGCCTAATCTAGGAAGAAATGTTTAACACTAGCACTTCCGTTAAGAAATCAGCACATATTTGGTCTGCAGTCAAACTGTAAGCGTGCCCATCCAGCCTGAAACCATGCGCTCCACGTGCTTGGGGACGTGTCACATTTAGTCAAGCCAGTCTCCTTTAATCTTTATGTAGACTATTGAAAAGCTCCATTTCACTGAAAATTAAACGTCAGAATGGTTCAGTTGTTGTGTAATTAAAGGAGTCAAAAAGCAAGACATTGGGGTGTTTGAGAAACACCTTTGACTGGTTTGTGAAGAAGTTAGATCAACAGTGCCCCAAAAGTGATTTAAAGGACTTTTAATCTATGCAGGAAAATGAACAGGAGGCCTCAGTTAGATCCAGAAAGTGCTTCCTACTGACTTTCTCCTTATTTCTGCATTAATGGCTGGCTATTAATGCATAAAATCATTTCTCAGCAAGATTAGGAAGCAGGTGACATTTTAAAATAGCCTTTCTCTATCCTCTTTCACTGGGTGGGTTCTTTTTGCTTTCTACTCCAGACTCTACTCACGACATATCTTATGCCCTCTCATTTATATAAAGCAAAAGAGAGTATTTTATCAACTTACTCACAGATAGGTAGAAATGACAAATGAAGGACAAGTGTTTCTCTCTCTGTTCCTTGTCTCTTAATAGGAATGAAACCCTAACTAAGGGGATGGGAAGGGTAAAATGGTAGCCACTGGGCAATCAAAAAAAAAAAGATTTTGGGAGAAGCGTACACTTTGGAGAGTCTACAAATGATAGTTATAGAAATAATAACCTACATCTCCTAACTATAAAATGCTCTTGTTTATTGTGTTAATAATGTTTTCCTTTCATCACCATACTAGAAAAATAGGTGATAGTGACAGACCTAACCTTAAAGATTAAATAGTGGGAGAAATAGTTGCAAATGATATGACCTCCGGCAGATTCTTCACCATCTGAGCCACCAGGGAATCCCTATGACGGGTTAGTATAAAAAATATCTAAACAATACAACTTCACATTCAAAAATTAAACAACCCAGTTAAAAATGGCCAACAGGCACATGAAAAGATGCTCAACATCCTTAATCGTCAGAGAAATGCAAATTAAAACCACAATGAGATGTCACCTCACACCAGTCAGAATGGCTATGATCAAAAAAAACATAAGCAACAAATGCTCGTCAGGATTTGGAGAAAAGGGAACCCTCATACACTCATACACTTTCGGTGGGAAGGTAAATTGGTGCAGCCCCAAAGGAGAACAGTTTGCAGATTTCTCAAAAACCTAAAAACAGAGCTACTGTATGTCCCAGCAGTTCCGCTCCTGTGTATATATCTGAACAAAAAGAACACACTGACTTTAAAACAGTTTGTTGTTGTTATTCAGTCACTAAGTGATGCCCGACTCTCTGCAACACCATGGACTACAGCACTCCAGGCTCCCCTGTCCACCGTCTCCCAGACTCATGTCCATTGAGTTGGTGATGCTATCTAACCATTTCATCCTGTGCCACTCCCTTCTCCTTTTGCCTTTAATCTTTCCAGAATCAAGGTCTTTTCCAATAAGTCAGCTGTTTGCATCAGGTGGCCAAAGTATTGGAGCTTCAGCTTCAGCATCAATCTTTCCAATGAATGTTTAGAGTTGATTTCCTTCAGCATTGACTGGTTTGATCTTCTTGCTGTCCAAGGGACTCTCAAGAGTCTTCTCCAACACCACAGTTCAAAAGCATTAATTCTCTGGTGCTCAGCCTTTTTTATGGTACAACTCTCACATCTGTACATGCCCACTGGAAAAATCATAGCTTTGACTACATGGACGTTTGTTGGCAAAGTGACGTCCCTGCTTTTTAATACACTGTCTAGGTTTGTCATAGATGTCACCATCTGCAGTGATGGTACTTGCAGCCCAAGAAAATGAAATCTGTCACTGTTTCAACTTATTCCTCTTCTATTTGTCATTAAGTGATGGGATGAGATGCCATGATCTTAGTTTGTTTTTTTTTAATGTTGAGTTCTAAGCCAGCTTCTTCACTCTCCTCTTTCACCTATACACTCAATGTTCATAACAGCATTATTTATAATTGCCAAGATATGGAAGTGACCTAAGTGCCTAACAGATGGATGAACAAGGTGGAATACTAGTCAGCCATAATAAAGAAAAAGTTTTGCCATTTGCAACAATATGGATGAACTTGGATAGTATTATTCTTAGTGAGATAAATCTGACAGAAAAAGACAAATACTGCATGATATCACCTATATGTGGAATCTAAAAAACACAACAAAGTACTTATTATAACAACAAAAAAAGAAAAAAGCAGACTCACAGATAGAGAGAACAAGCTAATGATTACCAGTAAAGAGAGGGCAGTGGTAGGGGCGAGAGAAGAAGGGAATAAGAAGTACAAACAGTCATGTGTGAAACAAATAAGCTACAAGACATGGTGTAAAACACAGGGAATATACACAGTATTTTATAGTAACTATAATGGAGAATGGGCTTTCCTGGTGACTCAATGGTAAGGATTGCCTGCGATGCAGGAGAGGCAGGAGACGCAGGTTTGATCCCTGGGTCGGGAAGATCTCCTGGAGGAGGTCATGGCAAACCACTCCAGTATTCTTGCCTGGAGAATCGCACGAACAGAGGAACATGGCGGGCTACAGTCCATGTGGTCACACAGAGTCAGACACATACTGAAGCAACTTAGCATGCACACACACACAAATGGAGTATAACCTTTAAGAAATATGAATCACCAGTGGGTGTATCCGTGTAACATAATATTGTACAGCAACTATATCTCAATTAAAAAATAAAAGTAAATAAAGTACTAAAAAAAAAACACTCAAGTTAATCATTCATCTGTTAATATTCACATAGTTTTGACTACAGTAGATCCTGGAACAAAAATGTTAAAAGAAAAAAGAGAAATCTGAGTTCACCCACTATCCCTACAATCTAGGGCCACTGGTAAATCTATTGAATTTAGGAAATTTCCTTAAACCTCCAAAATAATGATAAACTATGAAGAATGGAGTTATAATTAAATTTCATTAGTCATCTCTTTGACTCATCCAAGTGTTTGTTTTTCTCAAAAATTTTAATTGAATGTAGTGACGAGAAAGCTATTTTAGTACAAGAATTTTCAGAATGTCTCTTTCAAGAAAACAATTGCCAAGTGCCTCACTACTGAACTGGTGTGAAGTCTGGGCACCATAGAGCAACAAATAAATAATACAAATGAATGGTCAAGGCACTGGTTAAAGAGTTTATTCTCTAAGGAAAATTTCTAATTACACTGAGTAGTTTTAAGGAGGAGATTCCATTTTTGTTATTTACAGTTTTATTTGAGTCATTGTTTTTTATAATTATTCTTAAATGTCTTAGGGACTTCTCAATGATTTTAGTGCATTGATTTGGAGGAAAATAAAGTAATAACTACTTAGTAAAGAAACACAGAAAATACCAAATACCATAATTTTCCTCCATGATTTTTGTCCAGGTGTTTTATCTTATTTCCATACCATTTCTACAAACATTTCCCCCTTTGCTAGCACATTTGAATATATTCTTTTTAAGCACTGCTTTTACCACTTACAATCTGTTCAGTAATGTGGCTATGACAGAAGTATTTTGCTTTGATTTTCCTTTTTAAAAAATTATTAAAACTTAAATTTTTTTTTAATTGGTAGTATTTTCTCATTCACTCCCATCATCAAATTAGAGGTGTTTTCCTACAGGGAACAGAAAAAAACCTTTGACTCAGATGTGCAAAATATTTTAGATCAAGAAACATCTTTCCTTAAGAATGTGGCAAACCATTATTATTTTATAGGAAAACAAGGTAATTTTTCTCAGCTATTAACATTGTAATTCAAATGCTCTACAGCATTTCAGTTCAAGTACTGGAAATTTTAATGCTAGCCAAGGATGTTTGTGAAAAGAGAGGCTTTGTTTAAGCAAAATAGAGCCATCTTTAGGGTTAAAAAAAAAAAAAAAACTCGTACCGTTTCCAACACCTATCTTTGTTTTACTTTCTGGCCTCCTTCCATACAGCTTTACTACAGATGGTGAGGCCACGGGGAAAATACAAGGCTTTGACTTTGCATTTGCAAAAGAGATATACCCAAGTTAAAGCTTCTCTTCTGCTACATTACCAAAGTGATCCTGTCTTAACCTGAGAAGTTAATAAATAAGACCATAAGAAAAGGAGCCAGTCTATGTCTGATGCAGGATATGGCACGCTTGGGGCTGGTACGCGGGGATGACCCAGAGAGATGTTGTGGGGAGGGGGGTGGGAGGGGGGTTCAGGTTTGGGAACGCATGTACACCCGTGGTGGATTCATGTCAATGTATGGCAAAACCAATACAGAATTGTAAAGTAAAATAAAAAATAAATAAATTTTTAAAAAATAAAAATAAATAAATACATGTGGAAAGCAATGCTACACATGGTAAAAGATAATATAGGTTATCCTTTACATAAAGAGTCCCCAACCTCTGGAATTTAATGCCTGATTATCTGAGATGGAGCTGATGTAATAATAATGCAATAAAGTGCACAATAAAAAAAAAAAAGAAAAGGAGATAAACAGAGGTTTGTAAAACCATGTGACAGAATGGAAAAGAAACAAAATTAATACAGAGGAAGATAGAATCAACATGGCTGGTGAAAATGAGAACCATCGAACTACTAATTAACACATCTAACATCTATCTAGAACAACTACTATAAGATTACTAAAATAGTACGGTCATCCTGGCAGAAGCTATTTTAAGTACACATATTGAATCATTTAATGTGTGAATCACATCCCAGATTGCAATTTTAATGCTAAAGAAGAACATACTTGAAGAAATTCTCTTTCTTATTAACTGAATTTGATCTATACATGATTATTCTGATTATTTTTGATTCCAATAGTAATTCTAAATCATCACAAGTTTTGGTTGAATTAGTTCACTCATTAAAAACAAAAGCACTAATTTGAAAAGATACATGTATGCTAGTGTTCATAGCAGCATTATTTCCAATTGCCAAGATAGTTATGTGACCTAAGTGTCTAACAGATGGATAAAGATGTGGGGTGTGTGTGTATATGTATGTATGTATATCAGTTCAGTTCAATCGCTCAGTCGTGTCTGACTCTTTGAGACCCCATGAATCACAGCACGCCAGGCCTCCCTGCTCAACCAACACCTGGAGTTCACTCAGACTCACTTCCATCGAGTTAGTGATGCCATCTACCCATCTCATCCTCGGTTGTCCCTTTCTCCTCCTGCCCCCAGTCCCTCCCAGCATCAAAGTCTTTTCCAATGAGTCAACTCTACGCATGAGGTGGCCAAAGTACTGGAGTTTCAGCTTCAGCATCATTCCCTCCAAAGAAATCCCAGGGCTGATCTTCAGAATGGACTGGTTGGATCTGCTTGCCATCCAAGGGACTCTCAAGAGTCTTCTCCAATGCATCAATTCTTCAGCGCTCAGCTTTCTTCACAGTCCAACTCTCACATCCATACATGACCACTGGAAAAACCATAGCCTTGACTAGACGGACTTTTGTTGGCAAAGTAATGTCTCTGCTTTTCGATATGCTATCTAGGTTGGTCATAACGTGCTCACCCATAAAAAAAGAATAACATTTTGCCATTTGCAACAATGTGGACAGATTTGGAGGATATTATTCTTAGTGAGAGAAGTCAGACAAAGAAAGACAAACACTGACAAGGTACGGATAGTAGACTATTAGGTATAAAACAAACTATAAAGTTATACTGTACAACACAGGAAACATAGCCAATACTTTATAATAGGTATATATATTAATCCTGTAACATATGATATTATACTTCAGCTATCAGTTCAGTTCAGTTCAGTCGTTCAATCATGTCTGAGTCTTTGTGACTCCATGGACTGCAGCACACCAGGCCTCCCTGTCCATCACCAAATCCTGGAGTCCACCCAAATCCATGTCCATTGTGTCAGTGATGCCATCCAACCATCTCATCTTCTGTGATCCCTTTCTCCTCCTGCCCTCCATCTTCCCCAGCATCAGGGTCTTCTCAAATGACTCAGCTCTTCGCATCAAGTGGCCAAAGTATTGGAGTTTTAGCTTCAGCATCATTCCTTCCGAAGAACACCCAGGACTGATCTCCTGTAGGATAGACTGGCTGGATCTCCTTGCAGTCTAAGGGACTCTCAAGAGTCTTCTCCAACACACTGTTCAAAAGCATCAATTCTTCAGCACTCAGCTTTCTTTATAGTCCTACTCTCACATCCATACATGACTACTGGAAAAACCATAGCCTTGACTAGACAGACCTTTATTGACAAAGTAATCTCTGCTTTTTAATATGCTGTATAGTTTGGTCATAACTTTCCTTCCAAGGAGGAAGCGTCTTTTAATTTCATGGCTGCAGTCACCATCTGCAGTGATTTGGAGCCCCCACCCCCGAAAAAAGTCATCCACTGTTTCCACTGTTTTCCCATCTATTTCCCATGAAGTGATGGGACTGGATGCCATGATCTTAGTTTTCTGAATGTTGAGCTTTAAGCCAACTTTCTCACTCTCCTCTTTCACTTTCATCAAGAGACTCCTTGGTTCATTTTCTGACATAAGGGTAGTGTCATCTGCATATTTGAGATTATTGATATTTCTCCCAGCAATCTTGATTCCAGCTTGTGCTTCTTCCATCCCAGCATTTCTCATGATGTACTCTGCATATAAGTTAAATAAGCAGGGTGACAATATACAGCCTTAACGTACTCCTTTTCCTATTTGGAACCAGTCTGTTGTTCCGTGTCCAATTCTAACTGTTGCTTCCTGACCTGCATACAGATTTCTCAAGAGGCAGGTCAGGTGGTCTGGTATTCCCATCTCTTTCAGAATTTTCCACAGTTTATTGTGATCCACACAGTCAAAGGCTTTGGCATAGTCAAGAAAGCAAAAATAGATGTTTTTCTGGAACTCTCTTGCTTTTTCAATGATCCAGCAGATGTTGGCAATTTGATCTCTGGTTCCTCTGCCTTTTCTAAATCCAGCTTGAACATCTGGAAGTTCACGGTTCATGTATTGCTGAAGCCTGGCTTGGAGAATTTTGAGCATTACTTTACTAGCATGTGAGATGAGTGCAATTGTGTGGTAGTTTGAGCATTCTTTGGCATTGCCTTTCTTTAGGATTGGAATGAAAAACTGACCTTTTTCATTAGAGGGCAGACAGACTGAAACCACAATCAGAGACAACTAGCCAATCTGATCACATGGATCACAGCCTTGTCTAACTCAATGAAACATCAGCTATAGTTCAATGTCTTTAATTTAACTTAAACAACATCAATTCATAAAAAAAAAAAAACAAATATAAGTTAGGTGCTGTAGAAGACTTTATACTGCTTGTGGATTTCTGGTGCCATTCTGCTTCTGTGGTTGTGCTTCTCACCTCCTTGAAATTTAGCTGGCCATGTGACAAGCTTGGGTACTGAATGTTAATAGAAGTAACTCTTTAGGTTTTCCCACTTGTAAAAATGAAAGCTTCATATGTATGGGTTCCTGAGTTACTAAAATAAGCCTTCCCTCCTCC
Organism: Oryx dammah; assembly: GCF_014754425.2. Lineage (NCBI taxonomy): Eukaryota > Metazoa > Chordata > Mammalia > Artiodactyla > Bovidae > Oryx > Oryx dammah. Next base: position 992,183 of record NW_024070188.1, on the reverse strand, counting down.
AACCTGCATTGAACATGAAGCATGAACAAGAAGTAAACTTTGATTGTTTTAAGGACTGAGATTTGAGGACTATTAACTGAACTGAACTGAACTGAACTGAATAGCATGATTTGACTCCTATCAACTACTATGGAAAAATAAAATTAGCTAAGAAAACTTTCTCTGTAGCATATCAATATATCTATCCCTCAAGGCTGTATATTGTCACCCTGCTTATTTAACTTTTATGCAGAGTACATCATGAGAAACACTGGACTGGAAGAAACACAAGCTGGAATCAAGACTGCCGGGAGAAATATCAATAACCTTGGATATGCAGATGATACTACCCTTATGGTAGAAAGTGAAGAGAAACTAAAAAGCCTCTTGATGAAAGTGAAAGTGGAGAGTGAAAAAGTTGGCTTAAAGCTCAACATTCAGAAAACGAAGATCATGGTATCCAGTCCCATCACTTCATGGCAAATAGATGATGGGAAAACAGTGGAAACAGTGTCAGACTTTTTGGGGGGGGCTCCAAAATCACTGCAGATGGTGACTGCAGCCATGAAATTAAAAGATGCTTCCTTCTTGGAAGGAAAGTTATGACCAACCTAGATAGCATATTCAAAAGCAGAGACATTACTTTGCCAACAAAGGTCCGTCTAGTCAAAGCTATGGTTTTTCCAGTAGTCATGTATGGATGTGAGTTGGACTGGGAAGAAGGCTGAGTGCCGAAGAATTGATGCTTTTGAACTGTGGTGTTGGAGAAGACTCTTGAGAGTCCCTTGGACTGCAAGCAGATCCAACCATCCTAAAGGAAATCAGCCCTGGGATTTCTTTGGAAGGAATGATGCTGAAGCTGAAACTCCAGTACTTTGGCCACCTCATGTGAAGAGTTGACTCATTGGAAAAGACTCTGATGCTGGGAGGGATTGGGGGCAGGAGGAGAAGGGGACGACAGAGGATGAGATGGCTGGATGGCATCACGGACTCGATGGACATGAGTTTGAGTGAACTCTGGGAGTTGGTGATGGACAGGGAGGCCTGGTGTGCTGCAATTCATGGGGTTGCAAAGAGTCGGACACAACTGAGCGACTGAACTGAATTGAACTGAATCTGTAGGGGGCATAGTAGTTGCTTTTTGGCTGTTGCTCTCTGCAAAGATTAATTCTTTGTTAAAACTAACTGATATTTTCTACCTAAAGTTTTGTGATAGATTATTCAGGAATTAATAATTATTTTTAACAATAACATTACTTGCATAGAGTAGGCACTCAATAAATATGTAATAAGTGAATTTAAGATGTTACCTAACTAAGGAACAGTGTATTTATCTTGAAAAATATGCCTAGGTTGATAGGTAAACTAGAGCTTCCCAGGTGGTTCAACAGTAAAGAATCGCCTGCAGCGCAGGAGACATGGGCTCAATCCTTGGGTCAGGAAGATTACCTGGAGAAGAAAATACCAACCCACTCCAGTGTTCTTGCCTGGGAAATCCCACAGACAGAGGAGCCTGGCAGGCTACAATACATGGGATCACAAAAGAGTCAGACACGACTTAGCAGCTAAACAACAACAATGGGTATATTGTCTTTAATTATAATATATATGAGTATAAAGTATTCACACTCCTTTCAGTTCAGTTCAGTTCAGTCTCCCAGTCATATGTGACTCTGTGCGACCCCATGGACTGCAGCACACCAGCCTTCCCTGTCCAACCAACTCCCAAAGTTTGCTCAACTCGTGTCCATTGTGTCGGTGATGCCATCCAACCATCTCATCCTCTGTAGTCCCCTACTCTTCCTGCCTTCTGTCTTTCCCAGCATCAAGGTCTTTTTCAATGAATCAGTTCCTCTCATCAGGTGACCAAAGTATTGGAACTTCAGCTTCAGCATCAGTCCTTCCAATGAATATTCAGGACTGATTTCCTTTAGGACTAACTGGTTGGATCTCCTTGCAGTCCAAGGGACACACAAGAGTCTTCTCCAACACCACAATTCAAAAGCATCAATTCTTCAGTGTTCAGCTTTTTTATAGTCTAAATCTCACATCTATACATGACCACTGGAAAAACCATAGCTTTGACTAGATGGACCTTTGTCAGCAAGTAATGCCTCTGCTTTTTAATATGCTGTCACACTGATTTAGTCTCTAGTAAAATTGATAATACATTTCTATTAGCTATAATAATTAAAGGAGCTGTGAAATATTTTTTTGCAACAAAGAATCAATGTTAGTTGAGAACCATAGACCAAATTATGATTTTACCACTTACTCTGTTCATGGTCTTGGAAAATTACCTGACGAGGCTGAATTCTGGCTTTTTTTTTTGAAATGCCCATCTCAAAAGAATCTAAAAATAGAATGTTTTAAAATTACATGTTAAGTTTTGAGCCAACTCCTAACATATAGTATGCTCTTAATAATATTAGTTAAATCCTATTTCCATGTGTCAAAAGTAGGATTCAGCGTGAGACTTTCCGTTCATAATTTACAAAACAATTCTGTCAATCCTTATGATCATATTCACAGTTGCCAAGTCCTACCCATTATTACCACTAGTGAAATGCTCTGTAAATGCAGACAGTAAGCAAATTTGATTAGTTTTATAAGAAGAAGAATTTTATATTTTTTAATTTAATAAAATAATGTGCAATCTGTAGTTATAGAATTATCAATAAAACAAATCTCTTTGTGTTGGAATTTATCTACCAGAGGGAAAATATGGTCTCATTTAACAAGGGAAAAAGAGACATTAAAAAAAAAAAAAAAACTTATTTTACAATACACTACTTGGAAGCATGTAATTCTTACAAAACAATTTTGATGACATAGCCAAAGGAGTTCAAAACATGTGAATTAGATTTTCCTTAAAAAATTGCATATGGTTTAAAAATAAATAAAGGGGGAAAATACTGGTTACAATGAGCTTGGACTTTATTAAATGTCAAATATTTTAAAATAATTTGTGACATTTGTAAACTTAGAAGCTGTGTACTCACTGAAAAATGTTTTTGTGCTGTTTCCCATACATGTTTAAATTACTTCATTTTTACCTCAGTCTCAATCATTCCCATTTGATTTAAGCCTTAAGACATATAATTCTATAAATTTCTAATTCATTGATGTTTTCAAATAGCTATGAAAAAAGTTTAGAGCTGTTTTTCTTTCTCCATTTCAGTAGCTAAAAGTGAGAAAAAATCATAATAGAAAGTGCTGCTAGAATAAAATTAAATGACAACAAGCAGAAAGAATGCTTTGGCTTGCAAAGAGTTTTGACTGGATGAAAGAGCCCAATGCACAGCCCACAATCATGGCTGCTTTTACTGCATCAAACATTTCTTAGAATTAACCCAAGCTTTACAGTATGCCCACCCGCCATGCTCTGCTCCTCTGCAGTCCTATAATAGCTGGCTGGTTTGCCAAACACAAAGAGTTTTAGCCACATAGTACTCATATTCCAAAAGCAAAACAGCTAGTGCCACACAAAATGTTCAGCTTGGGAAGCATTGGGCAAGACAGACACGCTGGCCTTAATTTAAGATGAAAGTGAAAGTGTTAGTCGCTTAGTCATGTCCAACTCTTTTGTGACCGCATGGACAATAGCCTGCCAGGTTCTTCTGTCCTTGGAATCCTCCGGGCAAGAATACTGGCGTGGGTAGCCATTGCCTTCTCCAGGGGATTTTCCCGACCCAGGGATCGAATGCAGGTCTCCTGCATTGCAGGCAGATTCCTTACCATCTGAGCCACAGGGAAGTCCTCAGTTTAAGACAGCCTGTTATAAACAAGTTCATCTGTACATTTTCTTTTAGATTCTACATATACGCAATGTCATATTAGTCTGTGTCTGGCTTACTTCACTTCATATGACAGTCTCAAGGTCCATCTATATTGCTACAAATGACATTATTTCATTCTTTTCTTTATGGCTGAGTAATATTTCGTTGCATATATGTACCACATCTTCTTTATCTATTCCTCTGTTGACAGATATTTAGGTTGCTTCTATGTCCTGGCTATTGTGCAAAACAGAAATAGAGTCACAAATGTAGAAAACAAACATGGTTACCAGGGGGAAAATGGGAGAGAGACAGGAGAGGCAGTGGAAAGTGGGGATACTGGGCTTGGCCAATACATGCTGCTATATAAAACTAGATAACTAATAAAGACCTACTCTGCAACCCAGGGAGCTCTACTCAGTACTCTGTAATGACCTATATGGGGAAAGAATACAAAATGGAATGGAAATATGCACATGTGTAGCTGATTCACTCCATTGTATAGCAGAAACTAATACAACATTGTAAGTTAACTATACTCCAATAAAATATTTTTAAACAAAATGAAACATACTTTTTAAAAGATTGCTTTTTGAAGTTATCTTAAGGTGTACTTGGTTAAGTTCCAGTTATGATTGGCAGTCTCTGGTTTTGAAAAGGAAAACTTATTTATAATGATTCACATTGTTAAGATTAATATTTGGGAGAAGTTTGGTGACAATTGCTATTTCTCAACTCAGAAACGTATATCAATCTCCCAATAGAGAACATTACAAGATATTGAGTGAAACTTTTATTTTCCTAGAATCCAGGTCTAGGCCCACAGTTAAGAAGAGTAAGGCCTGGCTACCCCATCTTCTAGGATCTGCAAGCCTGTGATCTTCCTAGAGGGCTTACTAAGGGATGCTAATTCAGAAAGATGACTTTACAATGAACCCCTACTTCCCACACATGCACATGAAATATAAGAAGACAACTGAGGCTGATGGAGGTCAGCTGGGCAGTGGGACTGAGGAGAGAGGAGGCCTGTATCTTTGGAGATCATTCTTTCTGCCCTGTGACTAAGGGAAGCCAAGCATCCTTTGTCCAAAGTGAAAAAAAAGAAGACAGCAACCTCAGTTGAATCCTTGGCCAAAAGTCTTGAAAAACAAAGAAAAGACAAAACAGTAGAGGAATGGGGATTTCTCTTTCAAAGAGATAAGTTCAAGGGATCCCCAATGGTCAACAGGTCCAAATACTGGTCTCAGAAGATGGATCCCTTAGGGACAGGAAGAAACACAGGGCTCCATCAGCCAGGATAATCCAGAAGACATGAACAAACCTCACTAGAAATCACCAGTGCCTGGGGATGCTGCTGGGAGGTACACATTGGAACCCCATCCAAGCCAAACACCTGGACAATAAATTCAACAGCATCAAACCCAGGAGAGCACCCAAACTCCTCAAATCAGAATCAAATCAAATCATTTGCCTTTTGTTCTGTACCTCCTCCAGCTCTCCACCTCCCTAGTCCCATCCTAGCCTGCACTGGGTTTAGGAAAAGATCTTTTAAGCAAAGAGTTGATCAAAGTTTTTACCAAGATGAGACTATTCTAATAATATCTAAAAATGGCTGAGAAGTTATAGGATCTGGCTTAAGATATCTTAAGAGTTTTTAGTTGGCAAGAGACGTGTATAGCATGTTATGGGGGTAGGTGTTATGGGCAGGGAGAGGTGGAGAAGTATCTCCATTTATACTCAAATGACTTGGACTCTTCCCAAAAGTTTAATATTAATGAATTTGCCTTCATTTCATGATTAACATATGGGAGAAAAAGAATTAATCAAGAGAGCTTCCCTGGTAGCCCAGTAGTTAAGAATCCACCTGCCAGTGCAGGGGACGATCCTTGGCCCTACTAAGCCCATGTGCCACAACTACTGAGCCCATGCACCTAGAGTCTGTGTTCTGCAATGAGAAGCCACCTCAATGAGAAGCCCATGAACTACAATGAAGAGTAGACCCTGCTCTCTGCAACTAGAGAAATCCCGCACACAGCAACAAAGACCCAGCAAAGCCATAAAGTAATAGATAAATAAATAATTATTTGAAAAAAAATCAAGGAACCCTCAAATTTTAGGGTGCATTAAAATCACCTATTTCTGTTATTCAAACTGCAGTTCCCCAAGACCCACCCTACAGGCAGAGATCCAACTTAGTGGCTCAATGGCAAGACCTCAAGATCTGCCTTTTTAATTATTTAGTGTTATAAAATTCCATTTAGCACTGTTTTCACTACATCATGCAAATTTTGATAAGTTGTAATTTCATTTTCATTTAGTTCAAAATATTTTTATTTTCTCAAGTTTCTTTTCCTTTGACATGTGTTATTTAGAAGTGTGTTGTTTAGATCATCCCCATGCACCAGCCCCAAGCATCCTGTATCCTGTATTGAACATAGACTGGCGATATGGGGTGGGAGGTGGGAGGGGGGTTCAGGATTGGGAACTCATGTACACCCGTGGTTGATTCATGTCAATGTATGGCAAAACCAATACAGTATTGTAAAGCAAAATAAAGTAAAAAAAAAATAAAAAGAAAAGAAAAGAAAAAAAAATAATAAAGTACATTTCAGCCGGGGCGGGGCGGGGGGAGAAAGAAGTGTGTTGTTTAATCTTCAGCTATTTTTTCGTTCCATTATTTATTTTTAGTTCAGTTTCATCATGGTCTGAGAACATACTTTGTATGATTTCCACTCTTTTAAATTTGTTAAAGTAGGTTTTATGGCCCAGAATGTGATCTGTCTTAGTAAGTGTTCCATGTGAGCTTGTGAAGAATGTGTATTCTGCTACTGCTGGATGAAGAAATCTATATATGTCAATTGTCTCCAATCGATTGATGGTATTGAGTTCAATTATGTCCTTATTGATTTTCTGTCTGCTGGATCTATTTATGACAGAGGGGCACTGAAGTCTCCATTTGTGATTACGAATAGAGGATTCATCTACTTCTGTACAGTTCTGTCAGTTTTTCCTTTACATAATTTGATGCTCTGCTATTAGATGCATCCATTTTAAGGATTGTAATGTCTTCTTGGAGAATCGACCCCTTTATCACTATGTAATACTCTCTGTCCCTCTGTCTGTGATAGTTTTCCATTCTCTGAAAGACAACTTGATTACAAACCAGCTAATCCAGAGCAACACAGCTGGAGAAACACTGGCTGTCTTAGTTTTCTATGCAATTTGTTACAGCCACAAACTTAAAACAACACAAATGTGCTATCTAACTGAACTGAACTGACAACCCAATGTAGGTTTCACTGGGCTAAAATCAGGGTGTCTCCAAGGCTATATTCCTTCCTGGAGGCTCTAAGAGAAAATCCATTTCCTTGCCTTTTACAGTTTCTGCCCATACCAGGAAAAGGATCCTTGTGATTAGATTGTACTCACTCAGACAATTGAAGATAATCTCTTTCCTGAAAATCCTTTAATTTAATCACATCTGCAAAGTCCCTTTGCCAAATTAGGTAATACATTCACCCTTTTAGGAATTACAATGTAAACCTTTTGATAAAGCCACAATTGTGCCTACCACACCAGCCTAATCATATTTGTTCTATTATTTAAAAAAACATTTTCAAAAGAATGTTGATGACCCTTGACCAGTTTTCAATGTGTGACATCAGAAAAAATAGCTCTCATTTCTCACCCAGGAATGGCATTTTAACAAAGCACCAGGATATGATAATAATTTTGTTGATAGCGATAACATTTTTCTGCCTTCAAGTCCAGCCAGAACTGGTTATGGTTACTGGAATTGAACACATCTTCCATTAGAAAGGGTGCTGATTTTGACAGAACAGTAAATTCAGCCCTGAGGAGGTATTGATGAGACCTGGAAAATGTTGATTATTCAGGACTGCAGTGGCTACCACTTGGCTGTTTGGAAGATCTAGCAGAAAGCCTCTAATCTAGAGAGAACAGGAGAAGCTGGACCTGAGATGAATCCAGCTAAGCAGAAAGCCTTTAATCTAGAGAGAACAGGAGAAGCTGGACCTGAGATGAATCCAGCTCAGGAGCTCAAGGGAGGAGCTTATATCAAATGTTCTCCAGGACACAGGGAACTATTTTGAGGTTTCCAGACAACCCCTCTTTGTGTTAAAGCGTCACTAAACATTATATACAGGTCTAAAAAAACTCTACTCTGTTAAGCACATAAGACTTGAAGACTTAAGGAGCTGTTCAGTCATTCCATATTAAATTATTAAGTACCAATATTTGTTAATTATTTTCCTTACAGGGGTAGTAAATGAATTAAGTGTTGTCTTTAAGGTCAGACTCCTTAAGTTTAACTGGGCTCCACTACTTACCTAACTTCTCTGTGCCTGGTATCCCCATCTATAAAATAGAATAATAGTACTTAATTTATAGAGGGCTTCTCAGGTGGTGCTAGTGGTAAAGAACTCACCTGCCAATGAGACGTGGGTTTGATCCCTGGACCCAGAAGACTCCCTGGAGGAGGACATGGCAACCCACTCCAGTATTTTTGCCTAGAGAATCCCGTGGACAAGGAGCATGGCAGGCTGCAGTCCGTAGAGTCACACAGAGTTGAACACAACTAAAGCGACTTAGCAGTCGTGCATTTACTTTATAGAGTTATTAGGCAGAGTGTTCAGAAGACGTTTGAGATAAAGCGAGGACTTAAGAAATGTTAGCTTTCATGACTGATTAGATGACCAGCCAAGCACCAGGGACACAAACTAAGGAAGACGCAATCTTGTGCTCAAGGAGCTCACAGTAAGGTAAATACACAGATGATGGCAACAAGGCAGCCTGCTAAGTGCCATACAGAGGCAGTACCTAGGAGAGCATCAAACAGAAACCCAATTCAGTGTGGACGGTGGTCAGAGATGGTTTCCCAGAAGCCCGAGCCACATCCCAGAAGATGAGCAGGAATTTGCTAAAGAATGAAAGGGGCTTCCCAGTGAAAATAGCATATAGAAAATAACATATAGAGGTGTGTATTCAGGATGCCACAAAGAGGGTAGAGTAGAGGACAAGGAACAAATTCACCATGGAACTGGGTTTTGAAAGAATTTTATAAGAAGGAAAAGGCAATTTGACCATGCGAGGCCAACAGATACCCACAAGAGAACAGTTGAGGAGTCCCTAGACAAGCTCCATTTGAATTTTTTTTCTGGCAAACACTTCAATTTCAGGGCCATAGTGTAAATGTGTGCATATGTGAGCATTGTGTGTGACTGTGACAGAGGAAGAAACAGCTGTGGGGAGGACACTGTTTTCTGAACTTCTGGAAATTACCTACTAAGAAATTGACTAAACTGAATTCATAATGTCTATAATTTTTCTTCCCAGGACATATTAATATACTTGGGAAAACATGGAAAGAAGATCAATAGACGTTTTTTTAAAAAGCAGAACAATGTGATTTTATCATTGAGTTAATAGAATACATCATACATATAATAAGAGGCTAAATTTGAACTCTTTCTTTTCCCAACTTCTGTGGAAAACCCAAAACTGAAAATAAAGGATGTTAAAGGCCCATACCTCCTAGAAAAATGAGCCAGGCCATCTATCACAGCTAATGACATCCCCCAAATGTAGATAAACACCCACATCAAGGAGACACATAAGCACTGATGAAGAGTTTGGAGTACTACCTTTCTTAAAGAAAGTTGTTCGTGTGTTATGGTTTTTCCCTTCTTCCTCTTATTTTTCCTTTTCTGTAAACCAAGTGAGGAAGGGACTCAGAATCACTCAAAAAACTTAACCTGTGACCTCAAGAGTTTCAGGCTCCGAGTCTGGTGTGGCACATCCTCCTGAAAAGTCTAGTGAGGCACTGGCTGGAGCATATTGGTTCTCCTAGAAATGGACACTGCCCAAAAAGGCCAGTTAGAAGGGTAAGCTGATCCCTAGAGGAGTCCATGAGGGTGAAACACCAAAAGCCAGAAGCTAAGGGAAGTTGGAAGCCGCAGAAAGAGAGAGGCAGCCTCGCCATGTCAGGGAGCTTCTGGCTGGAGACACTGCAGCTAAAGCACCCACGAGGCGAGATGGGGAGTCAGAAGGAGCCCTGGCAGGACTACAACTGTGCCCTGGGGAAGACCCTCAGCCCTTCACCCCACTTGCCTCCCCCTCAACTCAGCCTGCGATGAGACGCAGCCTGTGCGGCAACCAGGGAAGAGAAGAACTGAATGGGAAAACAGTGAAGAAGACACCAGGAGTACCTCTGCTTCTGACCAAGAAGGGATTGAAGTTCACCTCCCATTTGAAACTGCTAAAAAACTGGACAAAATGCACAAAATCCAGTTTCAGACATTGTACTTTAGGCTCCACAGGACAGTGATCCCCGAGAGAAGAGGGAGGCGTGCCCATGTATGACCCATCTTGCTACCTGGAGAGAGTTTCCAGGCCACAGAGCAGGAAGAGGGACCCAGGCAGAGTCCAGCAGGTGCCAAGAGTGAGAAGGCAGAGCAGATATATGCAAGACCCAGGGAACTAGCATTCAAAGCCAGACTGTGGGAGAGGAGACAGCCACACAAAGTCCTCAAGGGCTGAGATGAGTGCTGATCAGCACGAGTGCATGTTTGTGTGTGTGCATGTGAGTGGAAATTACCCAAAGTGGGTAAACTGCCATCCAAAAGCAGCAGAGAGAACAATCCCTAAGACTCACACCAGGTCTGAAGTGGGCTGCGCTGTCACCAGGCAGAGTGGAAGTCTTCGTAACTCACAGCACTGTCTGCTCAGAAATGGGGCAAAAGTGGCCCTAGGCCAAGGGCTGTCCTGGGTCTACCTAACAAAGCAGTCATTGCAAACAAGCCTCAGAAGGCTCGAAGTGTTCTCATGTAACAGCTCTCCCTATCCAAATAGGTAGGCAGAAGCAAAATTTAGGATGGCAATAAGACCACTTGCCTGGGAACAGTTGCCTTCCTATTTTCAGAAATGATAAAAGTATGAAAACAATAAAATAAAAAGTATCTGTTACTTTGAGGTAGAAAATGGATGGTTACATAAATATCTATCTGTCATTGTGCTGTATCGATGGCAAGAGCTTTTGCAGCCCTCTTGGACCATGAGGATGAGAAGCACAACAGGGACAGCTGTCCCACGGGCTGAAATGAATCTGGGTTTCAGAACTCAGGATGTGGTGGCGTTGTGACAGGACAGCAGCTACGGACAGCCAGCTGCCTCTGGATTTGATTTTCTTGTATTCAAGACTATGCTATTTTGTAATCTATGACACACACAGCTGAAACTACCCCTGACTAATACAATTCTCAGAAGCTAGAGTATCCAGCCAAGGAACAAAGCATACATTTGAAGAACAAATCTTCATTCCTACAAAGATTCTTTTGGGGGTGTAAACACATTAGTTAACAAATATTCCTGAGTAACTGTAGCTTAAACACATTTGTTAATGTGTATTCCTGAGGAATAATAACTCAATTTACTTTAAATTTTTAACAAGTTTTTGTAAAGAGTTTTAGAATGTTATTGCTGTATTTATAGAATGTTATAGCAAACACAGTGAGATAGGAAGTTAAGAAACCTGGGCTTTAATCCACCTCAGCCTCCTAGGAGCTGTATGAACTTGAGTAGTTCTGTTTCTTCTATAATTGAGGCAGGTACACTAAAAAGTCTAGCTTTGAAATGAAGGATTTTGATTATCTCATTTGATCATCCCCAAAGTACTTTGGGGGGATGCCTCAATACTTTGAGACAGTGGGCTGTGTATTCAGTGTAAAGTATAGAACACTCAAACAGAAGTATTTTAAAACAGTATCCTCAAAGAGATGCCATTTAACACCAATCTATATATGTACTTTTGGGGTGGGAGGGAGGTTCAAAAGGAAGAAGAAATATGTATACCTATGGCTGATTCATGTTTATGTATGGCAGAAACCAACGTGATATTGTAAAGCAATTATCCTCCAATTAAAAATAAATAAATAACTATGTGCTTTTAACTACATTAGTCAATCAGGTTCACAGAGTCCAAGATTTTAAGAAAAATGGCAAAAAAAGAGAGAGAGAGAGAGAACTTGAGTGCAGTTAGACCCTCTTTATACAATGTGAACTGAATACCTTATATTATTTAATAGTTGATTCTAATCGAAAGAGTATACAGGAGGCTCTTGTCCACATCAAACTCCCTTTCTGGGACAAAAGGGTGAAGGGTGAGATTTCTGTTCTAGTCCAGCTAGATTTCTCTCCCAGGCCATATGGAACTGTGCCTCCAGGCTGCTTTATCCTCTCCCCATGGCCTGCACTGATCAGGCCTTTGCTTTCACTGCCTTGACTATTCTCTGCACAGTTCTTGATGTGCATCACAAATTCTCAACCTTCACTGTAAATACCAGATCTTCACCAAGTAATAATTTCCGTAAGTGTGAGCCACTCTGTGCTAAACTCTGCTTTTCATTGTAATTTTGTAAACAGTCCTTGTTTTCTCTGCCACTCTCTCCTTATTACTGTCCTCTTTACTTCAGCATCTGTGACCCCTTACACAATCAGCACCCTTTATTGAGTTTCAGTGATAGAATTATAAAACATACTTGTGGTGTGAGAAATCAGTTACTTACAGTAAACCAAACCTGGCTTCCGTTCATTGCCTACCACTACAACTCTTTCTGTGTAGCCACGGGGAACATTCCCCCTGGGAGCAGTGATGCCAAGGTTTTACAGACTAACTGCTTCATGAGTAACACTATGTGGACCCTGTCAGTACTAGCCAATCGGAATCATTTAACTTCATATAAAGTTAAAATTAAAAATTATTTATTAAATTTCAAAACATGTATTTATCTATATCCTAGGCCAAATTATCATCCCTAGCTTCATATCCCAGTTGGACAGCCAAATGAGTCCTGCTCTCAACTTAGTCCCAGAAGCAAAAGTCAAGAAAGGAGAAAGGTCAGTCTTGTGTTGCTCCTCACTGCCTCTTCTCTAAGTAGCTGAATGTCTCCCTAGCCTGACAATATCAAGGAATCAAAGCTGACAGTGTTACAAGCGTATTCCACCCTGCAAAATTCAAAACTGAACCACAGTGGTCAAGTTTTTTTTTTTTCCTCTGAATCAGACTTGAAATTCATTCTAGGACTCATTTCACAATAAGAAAAAAGATTAATCATCTCACATTTTTTAAAAGGCAACTGATGTAATCATTTAAAGCATGTTCTGCATATACACACGGAAAAAACAGATGTTGAATGTGATCTCTCAAGACAAATAAGTGTCAAGACTTTTCCTCTTAGTATTTGGCAGCTATGAGAATTCTTAAGGTACAGGACATACTGCGTTGCTCTTAATCCTACATGTATGCTCAACTATCCCCATTTGCCAAATGAAGTATAGTTATTTATGTTTGATGAGTTCCAACAATGTATTGTTTCATTCGGTGATTTTCTGGATACTGTGTACATTGTAAAATTAAACATTGTCTCTGCTTCACAAGATGTAATTCAGGTTTCTTACAATTGCGATAAAGACAAGAGATGTAAATGTTAATAAGAGTAAAATAAAATTAAACTGGATAATTTGTAATATCATCCATTAGTATCTCATCTAGTCTGCTAAACCTGACATCCATTCAAAGAGAGTTTTACCTTAAAGATAGATAAAAATTCAAAAATTGTATTTCATGTGTACTGGTAGACTTCTCCTATCCTTGAGGTATGCAATAGTGTAATTAACATGTAGTGTGAAGTGAAGGTGTATCAACTCTATGTAAAAGAGTGTGCAGACATTACACAAAACTAGGCAGCAGCTCCAGTTGCCTGAACATTTTAAGTATTTATTGCCTAAAATACCTGAAAACAAAATAAAATTTTATATTTTCAAATTTAGTTAGTGACAAAATTAATAGACTCTGGTCATGGATACTCTATCTGTGTGTATTCAGTCACGTAATCGTGTCTCTTTGTGATCCCAAGGATTATAGCCCACCAGGCTTCTCTGTCCGTGGAATTTTCCAGGCAAGAATACTGGAGGGAGCTGCCATTTCCTTCTCCAGGGGGTCTTCCTGACTCAGGGATCAAACCTGGGTCTCTTACACCTCTTGCACTGGCAGGTGGATTCTTTCCTACTGCACCACCTGGGAAGCCCAGGTGCTATACCCAGGCTCTTACTGTTCAAAGGACATTCCTCAAATGAATACATTCCTAAAACTACATTTAATTTAATATTTTCTGATGATTGTAATGGCAACTTAGGGTCAGTTGACATTTTAGTGACATCATTGTGAACTTTGATTATTGTACAGTACTCTAGAAAACACTGTGATGTTAACATTTATGTTCAAAGTGCTAATTTAGATCTCTGATAAAGACGAATTTGTCATATCTCAAGAAGAGTAACAATTTATTCTGATTTAGCATCAACACATAATTTCTCAATGGCACCCCACTCCAGTACTCTTGCCTGGAAAATCCCATGGAGGAGCCCAGTAGGCTGCCGTCCATGGGGTCACAAAGAGTCTGACATGACTGAGCGACTTTACTTTCACTTTCATGCATTGGAGAAGGAAATGGCAACCCACTCCAGTATTCTTGCCTGGAGAATCCCAGGGAAGGGGGAGCCTGGTGGGCTGTCGTCTATGGGGTCGCACAGAGTCGGACATGACTGTAGCGACTTAGCAGCAACAGAGTATAAAAGCCCATTTAGAGTGTCACCTGTTATCTAACAATGTAAAACTACAAAATCACTTGGCTTGAACACATCAGAGAGCTGGCATTGCAGGATAACCCATCAACCTGAAATCCCAAGATGGGGAGCCCTCACCAAGGAAAGTGGGGAAAAAACATGGTCCCACCTGTGGCAGAACAAGGGAGGAAAATGAGGTTTCCACTCAAATGGGTGAAAAAAAAAATAGCATTCGTGTGCACTTCTTGGAGAGCAGAGAGAGCTGCACACACAGGGAAGTCCCCACATACTTTCAGGCTTTATTTAGCAGATGTTCAACTGAGACTCCCAAGAAATACTGGAGGCAGGGCAGGAAGATTCCCTCTGTGGGAGAGGACTAGCCCCCAGTGTCAGAAGGCAGGGGGCCCTGCTCCTGTATTAGACCCTTCTTTCAAAAGGCCCAGACTTCTGGTAGAGGCACAGTAAACACTGTCACCTCCAGCAGAACAAACCCTGTCTCCTGAAAAGACAGAAGAAAATACCTCTCCCCTGGGGATGTACAGGACAGGAAATAGTCCTGAGTCAGGATTCTCAGTATTAGAGGGCTCCTGCCACTCAGCTAGGGCAAGAAAACCTGCCCAACCCTTGCCCCAGGTACAAGAAGAAAATTGGCTGCTTGCCGTGAGGAAGATCACTGAGAAAACTCCACTCTAAGAATCCAAGTCACAGCAATGAGCCCACGTGCGGGCCAGAACACTAGAGGACCATCTGGCCCTGCCCTCTACCAGTCTAAGAAACTTTGAGTAGCCAGCCACACCAGCCTACCTTTTGGGGAAGTGCAGAACCATGGAGCAGGCAGAAAGGACAGCTACAAGTTAAGGGTCGAAGGCAAAGATTGAAATAAACCTTCAGGCACTAGATCTTCGATCTAAGCACAGGACAAATTAGAATAATTTGACATCCTGAAGATAACCACAGTAACTATAAAACCCAAACCCAGTTTCTCTACATTAACTCCTATAATGAAATTAAATTAGATACCAAAAACAAACATATGTGTAAGATCCCCAAATACATGAAAATCAAACCAAAAAGTTCTGAATAACCCATAAGTCAGAAAGGGGACTCCAGAGAAAGCTAGAGACTACCTTATATTGAATGACAATGTAAATACAACATATCAAAATTTGCGAGATGTTGCTAAAACAGCATCCAGTTGCTATCTAAGCTTCCACTATAAAAAAAAATTTTAAAGAAAAAATTTAACCGAGAGCAATCATATAAAGAAAATAACAAGAAGTAGAGCATTATAGGGAAAGTATCAATGAGACCAAAAACTGATTTCTTGAAAAATAATCAATAAAATTTATAAGTTTCTCACCAGAATGACCAGGTTAAAGAGAGAAAAGATAAGGAACAAATTTCATGAATGAAAGAGGACACATTACTACAGACCCCATAAACTTGTTAAAAGATAAGGAATATTACCAAGAAAACCTCTATGTCCACAAACAACTTAGATAAAATGGACAAATTCCTTGAAAGACACCATCTTCTCAAAGTTTACTCCAAATGTATTCTCTAGACTGATTTGTTCCATATGTACTAAAGAATTTGAATTCATACATAAACACCTGCAAACAAAGAAAATTCCTGGTCCAGATAACTTCATTGGTAAATGCTATCAAACATTTAAGGGAGAAAACCTATGACTTAAAAAAAAAAAAAATCCCAGATTACAGAGGAGGAGAGAACTCTTCTCAACTCATTTTATGAAGATAGCATTACCCTGACAACAATACTAGAAAAAAAAAAAAATATATATATATATAAGTAAACAAAATTAGAGAGGGCTATCTCTCCATGAACATCCATAAAAAGAGTCTCAATAAAATGGAAGCAAAGCAAATCCAGCAATATTTTAAAAATGAACAAACCTCATGATCAGTAAGGTTTATCTAGGCACTGTAAGACTCATTTAATATTCAAAAAGAAAATCCAATCAGACAATATAATTCACCATATCAACAAACTAAGGAGAAAAATTGTATGGTCATCTCAATTGCTGCATTAAAAAAAAAAAAAACATTTAGCAAAATCCAACAGATTTTCCTAATTAAAAAAAAACAAACTCTCAGTAAACTAAGTACAGAATGCAAGCAACATCTACAAAAATAGGTACTGCAACATCACAGTCAGTGGTTAAAGACAATTATTTCCTCCTAAGATCAAGAACAAGAGAAGCGTATTTGTTCTTACCAATGATATTTAACATCATACTGGATGCACTAGCCAATGCAAATAAGAAAATAAAATGAAATTAAAATCCAGTAAATTAGACAGGAAAAAATAAAACCATCTTTATTCATAGGCCACATTATTATTATTTTAGTACATTTGTTCTGTGGATTTTAGACCAAATACCAGAGACTGGGTGGCTTATGAACCACCTAGTGGTCATAAAAAATTACAACATTTTTTCCCATAGTTCTAGGGGCTGGAATTCAAGATGAGGGTGCTGGCATGGGTAAGTGGGGGCTCTCTTCCAGGTAAAAGCTTTCTGTATCCTTCCAGGGTGAAAGGGGCTGGAGAGCTCTCTAGAGTCTCTTTTATAAGAGCACTAATCGCACTCAAGGGGATTCTACCCTCATAATTTAATCACTTCCTTAAAGCCCCAGTTCCTATTATCATCTTTGGGAGTTATGGAGCTTCCCTGGTGGCTCAGACAGCAAAGAATCTGCCTGCAAATGCAGGAGACCCAAGTTCAATCCTTGGGCTGGGAAGATCCCCTGGAGAAGAGAATGGCTACCCACTCCATATTCTTGCCCAGAGAATCCTATGGACAGAGGAGCCTGGTGAGCTACAGTCCATGGGGTCACAAAAGAGTCAGACACAACTGAGCAACTAACTCTTGGGAGTTATGATTACAACATGTGAATTTTTAGGGGACACAACGTTTCAAACTAAAACAGTTATTTACAGATAAAATCCCCCTAAATCTACAAAACTGCTAAAAGTGATGTGAGTCTAGAAAGTTTATAAGGTATAAGACAAGTATACAAAATTCAACTGTATTTCTATATGCTAGGAAAGAACAATTAGAAATTAAACTTTTTAAAGAGTATATAACAGCATCAAAAAGCATGAATTATTTAGGTATAAACCTAAAAAAATATGCAAGATCTATGTGCTGAAAACTACAAAATGCTGATAAAATTTTAAAGATCTACATGAAAATGAAGGGAAATACTATATTCATAATTGAAATTCCATATTGTGAAGATATCAATTATCTTTAAACTGACCATACATTTCATGCAATTCCAATCAAATCCTGGAAGGATATTTTAATACAAATTTACAAGCTGAATTTAAAATGAACATAAAAAGGCAAATAGATATAGGAAAAGCCTACATATATAGTCAACTGAGTTTTGATATATGTGCAAAGGCATTTCAATGGAGGAAAGAAAGTCTTTTCAATAACTGGTAGTTTAACAACTGAATATCCACATGCCAAAAAAAAAAAAAGAAAACACACACACAAAACTTTGACTCACATTTCACATCTTTACAAACAATTCAAAACAGATCATAGACTGAAATGTAAAACAAAAGCAGAAAAATTTTGTGATATCAGGAGAGATTGCTTAGACACAAGGCCAAAAGCATGATCTATAAAGAAAAATTGATAAAGTGGACTTCATCCAAATTAAATATATCTGCTCTGTAAACCAAACTAACAGAATGAATGCTGTATGAACAGAAAATAGATCAGAGTTTGCCAAGAGCTGAGAGTAGGAAAAACTGCTGGCTACAAGGGGCCTGAGTTAATTTCAGGTGTGTTGGAAATCTTCTATCCCTTGATTTTTCTAGTGTATGTATACCTGTTTGCATTTGTCAAAAGTCATAGGACTATACGGCTAAAAGTGAATTTTACTATATATAAATTATACCTCAATAAATAGCATATATAATTATATATCAATTGTTAATATATTTTGCTACCCTTGTGTTTTCCGGAGATGAATCCAGAAAATTACCTTTTCTCTCCAAGAAAATCAGCAGGCACAGCATGGATTTGACAAAGTTTTGATAAGTAGACCTTAAAGGTTGTTGCTGAACTAAAAGACGCCAGGATTCTCGGCCTCCAGAGGAGAAGAATTCAATCTGGGGCCAGAGAAGAGGCTTGATCGCTCAGAGCTTTGTGTAATAAAGTGTTATTAAAGTATAAAGGAGATAGAGAAAGCTTCTGACATAGGTATCAGAAGGGGGCAGAAAGAGTACCCCCCTGCTAGTCTTCAGCTGGATGTTATATGGTCACTAGCAGTCTGTTAATGAAAGAAAGGAATATCTTAAAACTCAGAATGGCACCAGGCCCATTACCCATAAGATGTATTTTGGGATAATCTTGGCACCAAAAGGGTCATCCTTGGCCATAAAATGATTAACTTAAATCTTGTAGAAGGGCAGATCACCATACAAATAGTTTCTTTTACATAGATTCAGTTCAGTCGCTCAGTCGTGTCCGACTCTTTGCGACGCCATGAATCGCAGCACACCAGGCCTCCCTGTCCATCACCAACTCCCGGAGTTCACCCAGACTCACGTCCATCGAGTCCATGATGCCATCCAGCCATCTCATCCTCGGTCGTCCCCTTCTCCTCCTGCCTCCAATCCCTCCCAGCATCAGTCTTTTCCAATGAGTCAACTCTTCGCATGAGGTGGTCAAAGTACTGGAGTTTCAGCTTTAGCATCATTCCTTCCAAAGAAATCCCAGGGCTGATCTCCTTCAGAATGGACTGGTTGGATCTCCTTGCAGTCCAAGGGACTCTCAAGAGTCTTCTTCAACACCACAGTTCAAAAGCATCAATTCTTCGGCACTCAGCTTTCTTCACAGTCCAACTCTCACATCCATACATGACCACAGGAAAAACCATAGCCTTGACTAGACGGACCTTAGTCGGCAAAGTAATGTCTCTGTTTTTGCATATACTATCTAGGTCGGTAATAGCTTTTCTTCCAAGGAGTAAGCATCTTTTAATTTCATGGCTGCAGTCACCATCTGCAGTGATTTTGGAGCCCCACAAAATAAAGTCTGACACTGTTTCCACTGTTTCCCCATCTATTTCCCATGAAGTGATGGGATCGGATACCATGATCTTCATTTTCTGAATGTTGAGCTTTAAGCCAACTTTTTCACTCTCCTCTTTCACTTTCATCAAGAGGCTTTTTAGCTCCTCTTCACTTTCTGCCATAAGGGTGGTGTCATCTGCATATCTGAGGTTATTGATATTTCTCCCAGCAATCTTGATTCCAGCTTGTTTCTTTCAGTCCAGCATTTCTCATGATGTACTCTGCATAGAAGTTAAATAAGCAGGGTGACAATCTACAGCCTTGATGTACTCCTTTTCCTATTTGGAGCCAGTCTGTTGTTCCATCACTCATCTCACATGCTAGTAAAGTAATGCTCAAAATTCTCCAAGCCAGGCTTCAGCAATACATGAACCATGAACTCCCTGATGTTCAAGCTGGTTTTAGAAAAGGCAGAGGAACCAGAGATCAAATTGCCAACATCCGCTGGATCATTGAAAAAGCAAGAGAGTTCCAAAAAAAACATCTATTTCTGCTTTCTTGACTATGCCAAAGCCTTTGACTGTGTGGATCACAATAAACTGTGGAAAATTCTGAAAGAGATGGGAATACCAGACCACCTAACCTGCCTCTTGAGAAATCTGTATGCAGGTCAGGAAGCAGCAGTTAGAACTGGACATGGAACAACAGACGGGTTCCAAATAGGAAAAGGAGTACGTCAAGGCTGTATATTGTCACCCTGCCTATTTAACTTATATGCAGAGTACATCATGAGAAATGCTGGACTGGAAGAAGCACAAGCTGGAATCAAGATTGCCGGGAGAAATATCAATAACCTCAGATATGCAGATGACACCACCCTTATAGCAGAAAGTGAAGAGGAACTAAAAAGCCTCTTGATGAAAGTGAAAGAGGAGAGTAAAAAAGTTGGCTTAAAGCTCAACATTCAGAAAACGAAGATCATGGCATCCGATCCCATCACTTCATGGGAAATAGATGGGGAAACAGTGGAAACAGTGTCAGACTTTATTTTGTGGGGCTCCAAAATCACTGCAGATGGTGACTGCAGCCATGAAATTAAAAGACGCTTAATCCTTGGAAGAAAAGTTATGACCGACCTAGATAGTATATGCAAAAACAGAGACATTACTTTGCCGACTAAGGTTCGTCTAGTCAAGGCTATGGTTTTTCCTGTGGTCATGTATGGATGTGAGAGTTGGACTGTGAAGAAGGCTGAGCACCGAAGAATTGATGCTTTTGAACTGTGGTGTTGGAGAAGACTCTTGAGAGTCCCTTGAACTGTAAGGAGATCCAACCAGTCCATTCTGAAGGAGATCAGCCCTGGGTGTTCTTCAGAAGGAATGATGCTAACTGAAACTCCAGTACTTTGGCCACCTCATGCGAAGAGTTGACTCATTGGAAAAGACTCTGATGCTGGGAGGGATTGGGGGCAGGACGAGAAGGGGACAACAGAGGATGAGATGGCTGGATGGCATCATGGACTCGATGGACATAAGTCTGAGTGAACTCTGGGAGTTGGTGATGAACAGGGAGGCCTGGCGTGCTGCGATTCATGGGGTCGCAAAGAGTCGGACACAACTGAGCGACTGAACTGAACTAACTGAACTGTTGTTCCATGTCCAGTTCTAACTGTTGCTTCCTGACCTGCATACAGATTTCTCAAGAGGCAGGTCAGGTGGTCTGGTATTCCCATCTCTTTCAGAATTTTCCACAGTTTCTTGTGATCCACACAGTCAAAGGCTTTGGCAGACAATATCTGAGTATAACATACTGGTTTGTCAAGTAGGTTCTGAGTCATTAGGCAGAACCGACTTGAAGATAGAGTTTGGGGTAAAAGTATAGTACATTAACATAGCTTAAGACAAACATTTCCATAAGAAAAATGCATTGGTTATCTCACGGTTTGAGAATAGTTAACTTCAGGTGAAATCAGGTGTCATTATGGCAACACAGTATTTTAAGGGAAACCTCCTTTTAAATTTGTATAGAGAAGAAAAAAATTTTGCTAGTTCATTTCTTCCTGCCGCTTAAGAGAGATAAAAATGTCTGACACTTGCAGGCTATTTCTTTGTTCTGGAGACCCCTGGCCTTCCTGCCTATTACCCTCTGAGACCAATGGACTAGAATGCTGGTGCTGCTAAGTCGCTTCAGTCGCGTCTGACTCTGTGCGACCCCATAGATGGCAGCCCACCAGGCTCTGCCGTCCCTGGGATTCTACAGGCAAGAACACTGGAGTGGGTTGCCATTTCCTTCTCCAATACATGAAAGTGAAAAGTGAAAGTGAAGTCACTCAGTCATGCCTGACTCTTAGCGACCCCATGGACTGCAGCCTACCAGGCCTCTCCATCCATGGGATTTTCCAGGCAAGAGTACTGGAGTGGGGTGCCATTGCCTTCTCCAATGGACTAGAATAAAGAGTCATAAAAAGACCCCCACATATATGGCAACATGGTTTATGATAAAGGTGGCACGGCAGAGCAGTGCATAAAGCCTTTATTTAGTAAATGATGTAGTGACAATCTGACATCCACAGGGAAAAAGTGAGATTTAACTCCTACTTCACGTTCTTAATGAACCATTCCTGATGAATCGTGCATCTAAGTGTGGAAAAAAATAAATAAGTAAAGCTTCTAAGATATAACATATGAGCTTATTTTAAGACTTTTGTGCCAGCAGTTATTTCTTAAAAAATACTTAAAATGTCATAATTATTAAGGAAAAGATTGATTAATAGGAAATATTTAAATTAGTAAATTTTTCTTATCAAGATACCATAAAGAGAGTAAAAAAGAAAGCCACAGATCAGTAGAAAACCCTCACCAGACATACAATTCACAAAGAGTTTATTACCATAATATACAAAAAGCTTTCATAACAATTAAAATAAGATAATCTAATTGAAAAATTGGCAAGAGATTTATTTGAAAAGCATTTCACAAGCAAGATATCCAAAGGTCCAATAAACACAAAAAGAGTGCTCAAACTCACTACTCACTCAGCAAACACAAGTTAAAACCACAGTGAAATACCACTTCACACCTACCAGAATAACTAATATAAAGTGAATGAAAATATCATATTTTAACTAAGATATGAAACATGAGGTGGGCTTGGAAGCAGGGAGATGCAGTTGCAACAATCCCCAGAAGAAATGCAAATTAAAGAGCAACTGGCTGAAACAGGCAACAGCAGCGGAGATGGAAGAAAAGGAATGTGTGTGAGAGAGCATGTAAAAGAACTGCCAAAAATTGTTAAATAATTAGATGCAAGGGGAGAGGATACAGAAATGAAACAATAATATTTCAGGCAAATAAGCGAAGCTTAACCACCTCATACTTCAAAGAATTTTTATTTTCTTGCATGAGAGGAAAAAAAAACCCATAAATTACAATCCATACTTTGTTCGATCTTTGTCACAACTAGAAGAATTTTTGTTGTACATATTAGACACAATGCCAGGATGGGGCATTGTGCAGGGTTTTAGAAACCCTGCATCTTCATATTTACCCCAGAAATAATAAAATTATATATTGTATATTAAGGTTTTTGGCCACCTCATGTGAAGAGTCGACTCATTGGAAAAGACCCTGATGCTGGGAGGGATTGAGGGCAGGAGAAGAAGGGGACAACACAGGATGAGATGGCTGGATGGCATCACTGACTCGATGGACGTGAGTCTGAGTGAACTCCGGGAGTTGGTGATGGACAGGGAGGCCTGGCGTGCTGCAAATCATGGGGTCCCAAAGAGTCGGACACGACTGAGTGACTGAACTGAACTGAACTGAACTGAAGGGTTTTTTCCCATTTGCTCTTACAGCACTTTTGCACATATATGCAATTATTGGCATTGCATGTAGACCATTTCTGCATGGTCTCATGAAGAAAGTGAACGTGTTAGTAACTCAGTAATGTCCAACTCTTTGTGATCCCATGGACTATAGACCACTAGTCTCCCCCATTCATGGGATTTTCCAGACAAGAATACTGGAGTGGGTTCCCTTCTACAGGGGATCTTCCCCAATCAGGGGTTGAACCTGGATCTCCTGCATTGCAGGCATGTGAGCCACTAGGGAAGCCCTGTCTCATAGATTATCACTGTCTCATAAATCATTCAATTTTGTCATCCTAAAAAATTCATCTTTTATAGAATTTTCTAATTATGAAGACCAATTAACCATACTTTTTTTTTAATTGAAGGGTTATCGCTTTACAGTGTTGTGTTGGTTTCCACTATACAACAACAAGAATCAGTCACTATATATGTGTGTGTGTATGTGTATATATGTATATATATATATATATATATATATATATCCCCTCTTGAGCCTCCCTCCCCCTCCCATTCCACCCCCTCTAGGTCACCACAGAGCTCCAGGCTGGGCTCCTTGTGTTATATAAAACCAGTCTTGAATGACCCAACCTTGTAGTACTTTTCTCTGCTGGACTGTCACCAATTTCCCAAGACCTTATCAAGCCTAGTCAGAGAGCTCTATTCAGTTAAATATTTCCAGGCTAAATTAAGATGCATCTTGTTTATTTTACGGTAAACACAGTTTAGCTGTTTATCATTTGAAATTCCCAGGTCACCAAACTTTCAACCACAAGACCCAGCTGCTGTATGTCTTAAGTGAGTGATCACGGGTCAAAGGACATGCTTTAGAAGTCAAAAGGCTGAGTGTGAGTCAGGCTGAGTCTGCTCTGGGCAAAATTTAGAAGATAGCTCATGTCTTCCATTACTTTGCTCTATTGTCATTTGTTTTGTTTTGAGGAATCTCCCCACATTAAAATGTGATCTCACTTTCTCAGTCTGCCAGTGTCCCTATCTCGCCCTGGAATCCTTCTTCGGGCTTTGCCTTCACATTTGCTTCCGTGTCACACACTATCATGTCGGCACTGTAAAACTTTTCTCCAATAAAATAAACCAAACTCTATGGAATCAATAATGTACTTCAACCTGAAGTACAAGGCAGATATTTCTACAGAGGTAACATATATGGCTTACATTCATAGTTTGGCCTTGGTATTCTTCAAGCTTCTGCCATAGTGATCAGGGTCTACAGAATCCAAACTAGTCCACACACTTCCCTGGTGGTGTTCTCGGGGGGGAAAAAATCCAACAGAAAGGGCTGGGGACTCAGATGCAGAGCTCTGTGTTCCCCAGACCCAACTCACAAAGGAAGCCAGCACTTGAGAAACGTGCACAAAAATGTTAATTGATGAAATAAGTTAATGCAACCTCACTCACAACTTCACTCCTACACTCCAGACATTGCTAGAAAAGAATGACCCTTTGTAAGCCTGAGAGGCATTTACTCTGTCTTTTTAACAGTGGAAACATCAAATGGGGGGAAAAAGAGATGTGCTTTTGGTTGTTGCTTTTTTTTTAATGCAACCCATTAAGGGATACAAAATTACCAACATTTCAACTACACTATTAATGTAGGTCCTTTTAACTCACAGCAGGACTAAAGCGATTCTGCCACATTTTGGAAAGCATCATTAACTTATTTTTTTCAGGGGCAAGACTAAACCTCAGGACTAATTTTGGTCATGCAAAGGGGTTTATAGCATGACTACTTAGAGAAAACAATGTCATGCAAATTGCAAAACTTGAATACATTAGCAAGTAAGGAAACAAAATCTGAAGGAAAAATGCAAAGTAGAAGAAAAAGAATAAATCACAAAAGCTAAGTTAAGGGCTGTTTGAAAGTATTAAGAAATTTTAAAACCATTAATAGTAAAACTAACAAATCTAAATGTGGAGAAAGAAACAGACTGAGAGACTCCATCAGCAGCTCTAAATCTTCCTGGTTCCTTGCACCTTTTCTGAACGCTCTTGTTGTTGTTCAGTCACTAAGTCGTGTCCGACTCTTTATGACCCCATGTACTGCAGCATGTCGGGCTTCCCTGTTCTACACTACCTCCTAGAGTTCACTCAACTCATGTCCATTGAGTTGGTGATGCCGTCTAACCAACTCATCCTCTGTCGCCCCCTTCTCCTCCTGCCCTCCATCTTTCCCAGCAGCAGAATCTTTTCCAATGAGTCAGCTCTTTGCATCAGGTGGCCAAAATATTGGATCTTCAGCTTCAGCATCAGCCCTTCCAATGAATAGTCAGGGTTGCTTCCCTTTACCATTGACTGCTTTGATCTCCCTGATGTCCAAAGGATGCTCAAGGGTCTTCTCCAGTACCAATTCAAAAGTATCAGTTCTTCAGTGCTCAGCCTTCTTTATGGTCCAACTCTCACATCCATACGTGACTACTGGAAAAACCACACCTTTGACTAGACAGACCTTTGTTGGCAAAGTGATGTCTCTGTTTTTTAATATGCTGTCTAAGTATGTCATAGCTTTCCTTCCAAGGAGCACCTGTCTTTTAATTTTGCGGCTGCAGTTGCTGTCTGCATTGATTTTGGAGCCCAAGAAAATAAAATCTGCCACTGTTTCCACTTTTCCCCCATCCATTTGCCATGAAGTGATGGGGCCAGATGCTGTGATCTTTGTTTTTTGAATGTTGAGTTTTAAACCAGCTTTTTCACTCTCTTTCACCCTCATCAAGAGGCTCTTTAGTTCCTCTTGGCTTTAGGTCTTTAGTAGTATCATCTGCATATCTGAGGTTGTTGATATTTCTCCCAGCAATCTTGTTTCCAGCTTGTGAGTCATCCAGCCCTGCATTTCATGTGATGTACTCTGCATATAAGTTAAATACACAGGCTGAAAATATGCAGCCTTGATATCCTCCTTTCTAAATTTTGAACCAGCCTGCTGTTCCATGTCCATGTTTCTTGACCTGCATACAGGTTTCTCAGAAGACAGGTAAGGTGGTCTGCTAGTTCTGTGTCTTTAAGAATTTTCCAGTTTGTTGTGATCCACACAGTCAAAGACTTTAGTATAGTCAGTGAAGCAGACAGAGATGTTTTTTTTCTGGAACTCCCTTGCTGTTTCTATGATCCAATGGATGCTGGCAATTTGATCTCTGGTTCCTCTGCCTTTTCTAAATCCAGCTTGTACATCTGGAAGTGTTAATAACATGCCTTACTCATATCAGTGAGTCCTATGAGAATAAATTTCAGCAATACCATCAGAGACTATTTCAAGAACACATGAACTAATTTCTGAAATAATTTCTGATAAACAACATACTCAGCCTATATTAAAAGTAAATATGTCCTTCTTTTAAAAATTTAACCTAGGCAAGCAGAGGTTGGTAGTCACTCCCTTAAAGTTTCAAAAGTCAGCAAAGTCAGTCAACAGAAGAATCACCAACTCTGTCCAACAGTTCTAATAGGAGAGTAAGATGAGAGATTAGAATTAACCATTGACCAATTAGAAATCACCAGTGACTTTAATAAGGATGGTCTGCCCAAAATGGTGAGACAAAACTCCAGTTGGAATATTAACAGGTTTAAAACAGAATGTAGCTCTCCCTCTTAGCAATGGGACAATCTTTCCCAAGCCAGAAATTTAGAATCAATGCGGGAAAACTTTATCTGTATTGTTCACCTCTCTGTAAACACTAGTACAACACAGACCACAGAGCAAGTGTTCAGTAAATACATAGCAGTTGAATGAATTAATGGTACCCCTTGAGTCTTGTTGCTTTCATTTCCCCATCCACCAAAGACCAATTTTCTTTGCACCTTATATTCCAAGTCCTTCCTTCACACCCAGTTTCTGAATAGCTTCAATTACATCACATGTACACCGTGTGCTTAGGTCTCTACCTTTCTTTCTCATTTACCAGAAGTAGACTGAGTACCTACGATGCATTGAAGAGTATGTTAGGGAAACCACAGAAACAACTGGAAGCTGCCCCCTTGCTTTCAAGGAGTCTGCAGTCCTCACATTGACGACCACGGGCTGGTCCTCACAATAACCAGATCCCCTCCCTTACCCTTAACTCTGCATCACTGAGTTCCCAACACTTCCTGCTGTTGCCTCCACTTGGTCTATTTACCTGCACCCTCACTTACACTGACAGAAAATGCCTGGATGACACCACATGCTAACAGCGGTTATCATAGCAGCACAGACCACTGCAACTTAGTCTCTTAGATGGGTTGGTCTCATCACTTTCAGATCTTCTTTCCATATATCCAAAATATCAGACCAGCTATCTTCCCTAGGTGAAACAGACCTTGAATTCCCCATCCTCAGTTTACTGCTGTATACCTTGCTTGACCGTGGATTAGCTCCAATTCTCTCATAAAGCGAGTTAGGGGCAGGGGGAGAAATCTGATTTCTGGATACTTAGATTCTAGATAAGTGAATGTCTACTATAAAGATAAGTTCACTAAAATATAGGTAATCAGATGTCTGCTATAAACAAAATTGTATTCCTAACATTCTCACCATATAATGATTTCAGTCTACACAGAAAAATTCACATTTAAAGTTCCTACCTTCTAAAAAGATATAATATTTGTACCTCAAGACAAAGAGATTTTGCTAAAGTCATTCCCATCTATACTAGTTGTTTTTAGAAGGTCACAATGGGAGAGAGATGATTTGGTTTTCTGAAAATATATGCTCTTAAAGAGACTATAAAACCAAGTCACTCATCCATAACAGGAAAGTCAGGACTATACAGATGTAAAATGAAATATCTTTAGTGCTTCCTGGCAGGCTTTACTTCTTTCTGGTTTTTACACTAAAAATTAAATGTCTTCTTTTTTACAAAACAAAATATACTAAGAGATATTACTGTGAGGAGAAATGCTTACTCATGTAATTTATAAAAAGTATATCTTTTAGTAAGATGCATCCATAACAATTAAAGCATATTTTCCCTTTTTTCCAATAAAAAATCTAGGCTGGACTGTCTTATGTTATTAATAACAATTGCTTATTTAACTACTCCAAATCATCAAGAAAAGTTAAGAAGTTTAAGATTCTATTGTTCAAGCAGAATACTTATGTAAATTTAATATTTTTGCCTAAACACAAAATAATTACCATGACCATAATTCTCAGTTTTTCTTGATTATATTTTTCTATTCATCATGCTTTTCTAGGTATGATGATCTAGCATCTGTTAAATTTTCCAAGGAGAGAAATAATAATTTTAGGAATTTACCAATTTCAAAGTATGATTCTAATTGAGGCAGAAAAAGTCATTAAAATAAAAAGTGTAAAATATTACAATCACTATCTTTGAATAACATGAATAAAAGACAATATAAAAATATTTTTGAAAAAAATTAACTGTGATGTCCATTTTTCTTCACAAAATTACTTATCCTTTCTAATTGTCATATGTGGTCTTTTTCATGTTGAGGTATGTTTTCTCTGTGCCCACATTCTGGAGAGTTTTATCATAAATGGATGTTGAATTTTGTCAGAAACTTTTTCTACATCTATTAAGATGTAGATCATGGTTTTTATTTTTCAGTTTGTTCATGTGGAGTATAACACTGATTTATTTGCATATATTGAAAAAGCCTTGCACCCCTGGGATAAATTCCACTTGATTATGGTGTATGATCCCTTTAATATATTGTTGGATTCAGTTTGCTAGTATTTTGCTAAGGATTTTTGAGTCTATGTTCATCATTGATGTTGGCCTGTAATTTCCTTTTTACATGATATCTTTGTCTGATATTGGTATCAGGGTGATGGTGGCTTCACAGAATGAGTTTGGGAGTATTCCTTCCTTTGCAATTTTTTAGAAGCGTTTTGGAAAAATAGGTGTTAACTCTAGAATTCACCTCTCAAGTCATCTGGCCCTGGACTTTTGCTTGTTGGGAGTTTTTTAATCATAGTTTCAATTTTAGTATTTGGGATTACTCATATTTTCTATTTTTTCCTGGTTCAGTCTTCAGAGACTGGACCTTTCTAAGAATTTATCCAATTTCTTTTAGGCTGTCCATTACATTGACATAGAGTTGCTTGTAGTAATCGCTCACGATGCTTTGTATTTCTGTGATGTCCATGGTAACTTCTTTGTAATTTCTAATTTTATTAATTTG
The DNA here is from genome assembly GCF_014754425.2 of Oryx dammah. Taxonomy (NCBI): domain Eukaryota; kingdom Metazoa; phylum Chordata; class Mammalia; order Artiodactyla; family Bovidae; genus Oryx; species Oryx dammah. The sequence continues at coordinate 962,723 of NW_024070188.1, read as the reverse complement.
ACTGACCCCTATCCTGTTTTTCTTGATGAATCTGGTTAAGGTTTATCAATTTTGTTTATCTTTTCAAAGAACGAGGTTTTAGTTTCATTGACCTCTGCTATTGTTTTCTTCATCTCTATTTCACTTATTTCTGCTCTGATTTTTATGACTTCTTTCCTTCTATCAACTTTGGATTTTGTTTGTTCTTCTTTCTCTAACTGCTGTAGGTGTAATGTTAGGTTGTTTATTTAAGATTCTTCTTGTATCCTAAGGTAAGATTGTATTGCTATTTAGAACTGCTTTTGCTTCAACCAATGTTTGGATTGTTGTGTTTTCATTGTAATTGTCTCTAGGTGATTTTTAATCTTCTGTTTGACTTATTCAGTGACCGGTTGCTTGTTCAGTAGCATATTGTTTAGCCTCCACATGTTTGTGTTCTTTACAGTTTTTTCCTGTATCTGATTTCTAATCTCATAGTGTTGTGGTCAGAAAAGTTTCTTGATGTGATTTCACTTTTCTTATATTTTCTGAGGCTTGTTTTGTGACCCAAGATGTGACCTGTCCTGGAGAATGTTCTACGTGCCCTTGAAAAAAAAAGTATATTTTTCTGCATTTGGATGGAATGTCCTGAAGATACATCAATTAGGTCCATCTGTTTTAATGAGTCATTTAAGGCTTGTGTTTTCTTATTAATTTATTGACTGGATGGTCTGTTCATTGATGAAAGAGAGGTGTAAAAGTCATCCAGTACCCTTGTGTTACTGTAGATTTATGGCTGTAAGAACTTGCCTTATATATTGAGATGCTCCTATATTGGGTATATAAATAATTACAGTTGTTTTATCTTCTTCCTGGATTTATCCCTCAATCATTATATATTGCCTTTCCTTGTCTCCTGTAACAACTTTTATTTTAAAATCTATTTTGTCTAATATGAGTTTTGCTACTTCAGTTTTCTTTTGATTTCCATCTGCATGGAATACCCTTTTCCAAGCCCTCACTGTCTCTCTGTATGTGTCCCTAGATCTGAAGTGGTTCTCTTGAAGACAGCATATCTACAGGTTTGTTTTTTTATCCATTCAACCAGTCTGTATATTTTGGTTGGAGCATTTAACACATTTAAGGTAATTATCAAAACGTATGCCCTCACTGTCATTTTCTTGTTTTGGATTTGTTTTGGTAGGCATTCTTCCTTTCCCTTCTCTTTTGTTCTCTTCTCTCATGACTAAATTTTGTGTTGTATTTTGATTTCTTTTTCTTTTGTGTGTGTATATCTAGTGTAGATTTTCAGCTTGCAGTTACCATGAGGTTTTGATAAAGCAGTCTATATATAAACAAGATTGCTTTGAGTTGCTGGTCTTTTGATTTCAAATGAATTTCCAATATCCTCCTTTTGTTCTCTCATCTTCTCACAATTACTGGATTTAATATCATATTTGTGTATAAATTATTCCCTATCTATACCATATGTTTGCCTTTATGGGTTAACTTTTCCATTTGTAATTTTTTTGGTTCTAATTGTGGCCTTTTCTTTTCCACATAGAGAAGCACTTGTTGCAAAACTGATCTGGTGGTGCTGCATGCTTAGCTTTTGCATATTCAAAAGCAGAGACATTACTTTGCCGACTAAGGTCCGTCTAGTCAAGGCTATGGTTTTTCCAGTGGTCATGTATGGATGTGAGAGTTGGACTGTGAAGAAGGCTGAGCACTGAAGAATTGATGCTTTTGAACTGTGGTGTTGGAGAAGACTCTTGAGAGTCCCTTAGACTGCAAGGAGATCCAAGCAGTCCATTCTGAAGGAGATCAGCCCTGGGATTTCTTTGGAAGGAATGATGCTAAAGCTGAAACTCCAGTACTTTGACCACCTCATGTTACGAGTTGACTCATTGGAAAAGAGTCTGATGCTGGGAGGGATTGGGGGCAGGAGGAGAAGGGGACGACAGAGGATGAGATGGCTGGATGGCATCACTGACTCGATAGATGTAAGTCTGAGTGAACTCCGGGAGTTGGTGATGAACAGGGAGGCCTGGAGTGCTGTGATTCATGGGGTTGCAAAGAGTCAGACACGACTGAGCGACTGAACTGAATTGAACTGAACTGAAAGCATTTGATTTCTCTGTTGAATCGGAATGAGAGCCTTGCTGGGGAGAGTATTCTTGATTGTAGGTTTTACACTTTCATCACATTAAACGTATTATGCCACTTCCTTCTGGTCTGCAGAGTTTCTGCTAAGAAATCAGCTGAAAATCTTTTGGAACTTCCTTTGTATGTTATGTTGTTTTTCCCTTGTTGGTTTGAATATTATTCTTTGTCTTTAATATTTGTCAGTTTGATTATTTTGTGTCTTGGTGTGTTCCTCCTTGGGTTTAACTTGCCTGGGAGTCTGTGCTTCCTGGACTTGGATGACTATTTCCTTTTCATGTTAGGGGAGGTGAAAAAGTGAAAGTGAAGTCGCTCAGTCATATCTGATTCTTCGCAACCCCATGGACTGTAGCCTACCAGGCTCCTCCATCCATGGGGTTTTCCAGGCAAGGGTATTGGAGTGGGTTGCCATTTCCTTCTCCAGGGAATCTTCCCGACCCAGGGATCAAATCCAGGTCTCCCACACTGTAGGCAGACGCTTTACCATCTGAACCACCAGGGAAGTTGCAGCTATTATCACTTCTCTCTTCTCCATCTGGTATCCCTATAATGCAAATGCTAGTGTGTTTAATGCTGTCCCAGAGGTCTGTTAAACTGTCTTTATTTCTTTTCATTCTTTTTTCTTTATTCATGGCCATGGTTTCCACCATTCTGTCTTTCAGCTCACTTATGTTTTTCTGTCTCAGTTATCCTGCTGCTGATTCCCTCTAGTGTATTTTTCATTCAGATATTGCATTGTTAATCTCTTTTTGTTTATCCTTTAGTTCTTCTTGGTCTTTGTTAGATATTTCTTGTATCATATTGATCTGTGCCTTCATTCTTTTTCCAAGATCTTATATCATCTTTACTATCATTACTCTGAATTCTTTAATGAGAAGTCTATCTTCACTTCACTTAGCTGTTCTTCTGGGACTTTATTTTGTTCTTTCACCTGGGACATATTCCTCTGTCATTTCATTTTGTCTAATTTCCTGTGATTATTATTCTGTGTCTAAATTTCTGTGATGGTGGTTTCCATTCTGCAGGCTGCATGGTTATTGTTTTTCTTGCTTTGGCTGTCTACCCTCTGATTTATGAGTCTGTCTAAGAGGTTTGTGTAGGCTTCCTGCTGGGGAGGGCCCGCCCACTGCTAGCTGGAGCTGGGTCTTGTCCCTCTGGAGCAGAAGGCCATGATAAGGGGGATGTCCAGAGGGTTATGGTCTCAGAAGAATTTAAGCACCCTGTATGAGATTATTTTGCCTCCTATTGGTTGTTTGGCCTGAGGCCTCCCAGCACTGGTGCCTACAGACTGTTGTTGGGGCCAAATCTTGGTAAGAAAATGACAATCTCCAGCAGGGCTCACACCAACGCATACTCCTCAGAACTGCTACCAACAATGGCTTTGACATTGCACCACAATTCCCCCTGTCTCAGCAGGTGACCCCCAAATACTATCAGACAGTCTTGTCTAGTCTCTTATGAGGTCACTGCTTTTTACCCTGGGTCATGGTGAACACAAGACCTGTGGAATCCCTGTGATCAAACCTCACTGGCTTTTAAAGCCAGATTCTCTGAGGGCTCCTCTTCACATTGCCAGACACCCAGGCTAGTTAGCCTGACATGAGGCTTAGAACACATACTCCTGTGGGAGAACTTCTGGGGTATAATTATTTTCTAGTTTGCCCAGCCAGCAGGTATAGAATTTTATTTTGTCATGATTGCCCCCTCTACTGTATCATTGTAGCTTTTTCTTTATCTTTTGATGTAGGTTATCTTTTTGGTAGGTTCCAGAATTTTTTGACAATGGCTATTCAGCAGTTAGTTATGAGTTTGATGTTTTCATAAGAAGCACTGAACTCATACCCTTCTACCCTCCACTTTTGTCTCCATCTCTATATATTTCTTTAAATAATTCACAGAACATAAATATTGCACTGAAACTAAAAGTGGTAAGTTGTTCTATGGGGTGGTTTATAGCTCATGCTACTCACAGATTGCCAGGAGAAATATCAATAACCTCAGATATGCAGATGACACCACCCTTATGGCAGAAAGTGAAGAAGAACTGAAAAAACTCTTGATGAAAGTGAAAGAAGAGAGTGAAAAGGTTAGCTTAAAACTCAACATTCATAAAACGAAGATCATGGCATCTGGTCCCATCACTTCATGGCAAATAGATGGGGAAACAGTGGAAACAATGACAGACTTTATTTTTGGGGGGCTCCAAAATCACTGCAGATGGTGACTGTAGCCATGAAATTAAAAGACACTTGCTCCTTGGAAGAAAAACTATGACAAACCTTCAGAGCATATTAAAAAGCAGAGACATCACTTTGTTAACAAAGTTCCATCTAGTCAAAGATATGGTTTTTCTAGTAGTCATGTATGGATGTGAGAACTGGACTATAAAGAAAGCTGAGTGCTGAAGAATTGATGGTTTTGAACTGTGGTGTTGGAGAAGACTCTTGAGAGTCCCTTGGACTGCAAGGAGATCCTACCAGTCCATCCTAAAGGAAATCACTCCTGAATATTCATTAGAAGGACTGATGGTGAAGCTGAAATTCCAATAATTTGGCCACCTGATAACGAAGAAATGACTCATTGGAAAAGAACTTGATGCTGGGAAAGTTTGAAGGTGGGAGGAGAAGGAGATGACAGAAGATGAGATAGTTAGATGGCATCACTGACTCAATGGATATGAGTTTGAGTGAACTCCGGGAGTTGGTGATGGACAGGGAAGCCTGGTGTGCTACATTCCATGGGGTTACAAAGAGTCGGACATGACTGAACGACTGAACTGAACTGAACTCAAAGATTATGAAATCCCCATGCTGTTTTTCAGGAATTTATCTTGAGTTTAGCACAGTACTAATAGTAGTGTATCCTACTTGCTATTTATTCATAAGAAAACTGAGAGTTAATCATTTGGAATAGTTAAAAGTAATTTCATACTAATTTTTTAATACTACTGTTACATATTTTGATACTTTTATAGTACTCCCAAAAAAGAAATAGCCTGCATTCATCACTGATCATTTCTGCTCCCTTGCCCAATGGATAAGGGAGAATTATCCTTCTTTATTTATTATGTGTTTATTTTGGCCACACCACACAGAATGTGTGATCTTTTTTTCCCAACCAGGGATTGAACCCTTCCCCCCTTCAGGGAAAGCACAGAGTATTAAACACTGGACTGCCAGGGAAGTCTTAAAAAGATACTTAATCATTTCTTTTTCCTTCTTTATGTATTGATTAGAGTTCTTTTGGTTGCAAATGATATAAAACCCAATCACAAATGAGGTAAAAAGATAAACTTTTGTCTTCTATAACTGGAAAGTCCAGGGGAGGTCCTGCCTCAGGCATGGCTTGATAAAAGAAACAAAGAGATGAAATGAGCACCAATACTCTATTTCTAGAAAAACTGTAATACATTTTTATTGGAAGGGCTTAGGTCGCATATGCATGGCTGAACCAATCATTGTTGCTACAGAAATATAAAAAAGTAATTAGCTGAGGCTTGGACTGGGGGTTGGGGATAGTCACCCAGATGAAAGTTGGGGCTATTGGCAGAAAAAAGCAGAGATGGTGAGTCGTAAACAATCAACAGTCACAACTCCCATCTGAGTTCTCTGTGATGCTTCAGATAGTCCATTCATACGCACAAATCACTATCCGAAAGATATCCTAGTCTAGGAAGGAAATAAGTAGCAAACTACAATTGCAAAATGTAGTAATGAAGGATGTTATGATCTTTTCTTCTTGAGATCTTTGTTACAGACACCAGCTTTCAGGAAACAAAAATATAACTCTTTATGTCAGGGTCACAAATATAAATTCCATTTCAAGACAACTGCCTGCCTCTCTGCTATTACCTGGCCACTTAAACTAACTGTGCTTCCTCCCTTATGCTGAGCTCCATCTCCCATCCAAAGCCACTTTCATTGGTTGAATTGCATTGCTTTACCTGGGTGACTTTATTATACCTTCCTTATTTATCTTTCTCAAAAAATCCTTAGATATCATAACCTAGACAACTAGGGTCCTTTCCTCCAATCATATTCTTTTTACCTCTTCTGCCTTTGATTCATCTCCAGTGTGAGGGTGTTGATTTCCTTTTGAAATCAAGGAAAGCAACATGGTTCGATGTTTAAGAGTTCATGCTCCACAGTGAGATTGCCTGAATTCAGATACTGACTCTGCTTAATTAGCTATGAAACTTTGAACAAACAGCTTCATAATTCAGCTTCATCTGTAACATCAGAAAAATTCCATCTTCCTTAACCATATAGATATATAATAAGTTACATATTACATACTACGTATATGATATATATAACATTTCATATATATTGTAGGGTATATATCCATACATCTATCCCCTATGGTTGTGGAGATAATGCCTGGGAAGCACTCACACATAGAATCTGTACACAGTAAGCCTTCAAAAGATAGAAATGTCTGCATTATGACTGATACTGCAGTTACCACTTTTCCCACTCCCTGGGGGTGTCCGAGACCCCCAAACTGCCAAGAACAGCTTTTCTTTCCAAGACTGCTCATGGATGATTAGCTACAGGAGGAGTAGGGAGAAGAAGCTTGAGAACTGGAGAGGGTCTCTGGGAACAGGATGTTCACCCAGAGCAGAGTCCCCATTCCTCAGCTCCCAGCTGCCACTCCTACCCTTTCTGGGCTTTTTCCACATTCCTTCCTCTCTTGTGAGTAATTCCTTTGCCTTTCTTTTCCTCTTTTCCAGTCCAAGTTTCTGAGAATTCGAAGAGCCTCTCAGTCTTCCAACCAAATTGATATTTCAAGCATTGGGCTTTCTCTATAAATTTCCTAGTCATTTGGATACTTCTGATGCAGGTGACTATTGTCTAGAGACATGGACTGCAAAAGAAGGCATTATCAGGCACTGTGAAAAGAGGATATATTTGAGATATAATTAATACGCTAGAATATTATCCAGCCACAATTTTGGTTATTATGATTCTTTTCTTTGTTATTATTCTAGCTGATGTTAATTTAACATTAGAATCACCAAAACTCATCTTTCCAAAAACATATGTACAGTTGAATTTTATTTTCCAGAGGAAAGAAAGGAGGGAGGTAAGTCTGAATTATGTCTTAACCTTGGGAGAAATATCTTCAACCCAACACTATCCATTCAATGTGACATTTATTATCTTTGAAATAATAAATCTCTCACTGAAAAAATTACTCTATATCCCTGCAGTGAAAATGGTGTAGTTGTTAAAAGAATGTGGTATATCTCTATGTGTTGCTATGAAACAATCCTTAAGACATTGTTTAATTTAGAAAAGCAAATAATAAAATCATTTATTCTCGTGTGCATATGTGTTTTTAAATGATCTCTTTAAATATTTTAACATGTTTTAAAAATTATTCATTGATGTATATACATGAAAAATCTCTGGAAGGAATTATCACTGTTGAATGAAACTGTGGGTTAAGGGTCTAATAAGTCATTTTTAACTAGATATATGTTTTGTTTGTTTGATTTTTTTTGCCATGTGTATATCATTTCATAATATGAAAATAAACAAAATTTAGTTCTTTACTCAAATACACGTGCAAGTTATGTTCTTTCAAAGCGCATGCAAGTTATGTCAACAAGTGACACAAATATGTGCTTACAAAAGTAAAGAAAAATATGGCTCAGTCATGGGAAATTAATTCAAAATCCTGTCCTAAACTGTCTCCTCTCCCTGCAAGGTTCTGAGAAATATGCATACACAGAAGGCAATGATATCAAGTAAACACTTTTTTGCTCTGAGTCTGCAGTCCTACACACTAAACCACACCTGAAGACTCCTTTTGCCTAGCTTAGGTGAACCTATGTAACTCAGAATCAAAACAGCACAAATGGCCTCTTTCCCCCTTTTCCTCCCACGCTTTCAACCAAGTATGAGGGCCTCCCACTCCAAAGCACATTGACACAGAACACAAGAAAGAAAACCAGTCCAGGCAATAGGGCGCTTGCCTACTCCCCAGGCAGTGAGAGCTGGTCTACAGATCTGAACCCAGAAGGCTGGAAACAGTCTATCACTTGAGTGGCATCAGCGGGAGGCTGCCTGGAGAGTAGGCCCTCAGGACAGAGGCAGACCACACCCAGAGCTGTTTTCCTAGTCACCATCATTGACCCTGTACAGGGACCTCCACTTTGGGTGGGGTCAAGTGCACTGTCAGGAACCATTATTGGTCAAAGAATAAGGAAGATGATCCACTCCTGCTGGGAGCCAACCCCAACAAAGTAAATTTACTTTGTAAAGAATATTTCTTCAAGATCTATCTATTTGTGTGGAGACATCATCTGGTTGGCAAAGTCACTTTTTAAAATGTATTTTCAAAAAAAAAAAAATAAATAAAATAAAATAAAATAAAATGTATTTTCAAATGATCACCAGTGTATTTACTGGATTAAATGTGTCATCTTTCACTTCAGAATTAATTTGAATTAAATTTGGTGAGTATTCCAGGGATGACAGATTATTTTAGTCTGGTAGAGACATTAACATTGAGAAGCCGACTGACAGAAAGCATCAAATCAAATGGAAATCTAAGAACAACATCTGAAATAACAACATCATCACTAAGTGTTTTTCCACACGAGACAGCACTTTAATGAGCAATCCCAAGCATTATCACACACATACAAAAACAATACACTCACTCAGAATAGACTCAGAGGGATAGGCTGCAGCAGATGTTTCAAATGTTTAATGATCTAACACTTGCAATACTAATCAAAGGTATTTATTCATAACATCTTCAACATCCATATTTTCCAAATTTTCAAACAGTGCCTAGAACATAGTAGGCCACCAATAAATATTCGTAGAATGAATTAATGAACACTCAAAAGTTAAGATATCTTAAACCAAAAAAATATTTTTTCTATTCTGTGACTCTATTAACGTTTTTTTCAATTATCTCATTCTTTTATTGTATCTCCCTTAACTGTATTGTCGTTTCTATCATCTTCAGAACTGAAAATATTTCCTGATGAAATAACAGATAATAATATACATGTGCTATGTCACCTCACTCCTTTCCATCAACTATAGATTTAACAAACTGTGGCTGCTATTTTGAATTTGTTAACAAATTTAATAAATGTGTTTAATAACTCAGAATTGAAAATGCATATTAAAAATATCAAAGAACTTAGATAAAAAATGTCTAAGGAAGTAAAAATGTAAACATAAAATAATCAGAATCAACAGTAAAGAATTAACACTATAGAAAGTCAAGTCTATCGGTAGACTCTAGAGAAGCAGTGTCAAAACTCTTCCAGGATAGAGAGGAAATGGACCAAGAAGAGAGCTAAAAGAGAATGATGGATGTGGAGGGTCAAGAAGAGAGATTTGAAAATATAGACAGGAGAAAAGGCTGGAAGTAGTGGAACTAAAGCAACAATTTCAAACATAAATTAACACAAGAAAGTTATTGTTTGAAAATGCAAGCGATTCACAGTTGTAAAAGGGAAATGTTTGTGTAAAGGGACTAAGACCTGTATAAATCCTGGTGGATTTTTTTTTTTAACTGAAATTTGTATTGAGATCGTTATAAACTTATCTGCAGCTGTAATAAACAGGAGAGATCTCAAGTGCCCTTTACCCAGTTCCCTCTAAGAGTAGCAGCTCACAAATTGTACTGTAACATAATAACCACAAAAATAAACTCAAAATGGATTAAAGATCTAAATGGAAGACCAGAAACTATAAAACTCCTAGAGGAAAACATACGCAAAACACTCTCTGACATAAATCACAGCAGGATCCTCTATGACCCACCTCCCAGAATACTGGAAATAAAAGCAAAAATAAACACATGTTCTCTAATTAAACTTAAAAGCTTTTGCACAACAAAGGAAACTATAAGCAAGGTGAAAAGACAGCCTTCAGAATGAGAGAAAATAATAGCAAATGAAGCAACTGACAAAGAATTAATCTCAAAAACATACAAGCAACTCCTGCAGCTCAATTCCAGAAAAATAAATGACCCAATCAAAAAATGGATCAAAGAACTAAACAGACATTTCTCCAAAGAAGACATACAGATGGCTAACAAACACATGAAAAGATGCTCAACATCACTCATTATCAGAGAAATGCAAATCAAAACCACAATGAGGTACCATTTCATGCCAATCAGAATGGCTGCTATCCAAAAGTCTACGAACAGTAAATGCTGGAGAAGGTGTGGAGAAAAGGGAACCCTCTTACACTGTTGGTGGGAATGCAAACTAGTACAGCCACTATGGAGAACAGTGTGGAGATTCCTTAAAAAACTGGAAATAGAACTGCCATATGACCCAGCAATCCCACTGCTGGGCATACTCACCAAGGAAACCAGAATTGAAAGAGACACGTGTACCCCAATGTTCATCACAGCACTGTTTGTAATAGCTAGGACATGGAAACAACCTAGATGTCCATCAGCAGATGAATGAATAAGAAAGCTGTGGTATACATACACAGTGGAATATTACTCAGCCATTAAAAAGAGTATGTTTGAATCAGTTCTAATGAGGTGGAGGAAATTGGAGCCTATTATCCAGAGTGAAGTAAGACAGAAAGAAAAACACCAATACAGTATACTAACATATATATATATATATATATATGGAATTTAGAAAGATGGTAACGATAACCCTATATGCAAGACAGCAAAAGAGACACAGATGTATAATACAGTCTTTCGGACTCTGTGGGAGAAGGTGAGGGTGGGATGATTTGAGAGAATAGCATTGAAACGTGTATATTATCATATGTGAAACAAACCACCAGTCCAGGTTCGATGCATGAGGCAGGATGCTCAGGGCTGGTGCACTGGGATGACCCAGAGGGATGGGATGGAGAGAGAGGTGGGAGGGCTTTCAGGATGGGGAACACATGTACACCTGTGGCTGATTCATGTCAATGTATGGCAAAACCACTACAAAAAATAAAAAAGGAAAAAGAAAAAAAAAAGCTGAAATTTGTATTGAGATCATTATAAACGCATCTACAGCTGTAAAAAATAGGAGAGTGCTCAAGTGCCCTTTACCCAGTTCCATCTAATGGTAGCAGCTCACAAATTGTAGTGTAGCATAATAACCAGATTATTGATATTGAAAAAAATCCACCAGTCTTATTCAGATTCTTCCAGCTTTGCTTGTACTCATTTGAATGTGTATATATTTGAATTCTATGTGTATTTTGCACAATTTTGCCACATATGTAAGTTTGTGTATCTACCACCACAGTACATTTCTATCAAAAAAGAAAAAAAAAATCGATCTGTATCTTTTACATAATCTCCATAAATGGAAAAATCTCAACATGTCTGTTTTCTGATGACAACTCAACAGGTTAAGCATAGGCCTCTCTGGTTATTGGTACTGAAACTTCATAGCAGTGCCTGTAGACTCAAAGACATGATCCTAGGTCAGTGTCAGCTGTAGCAAAGCTGTTGGTTTAGATGGAAGGACAGGATACCAGAGCTGCTGAGGAGCAAAGCCCCTGTTGGTGCAAACCACCCAGGAAGTAATCAGCACAACGTACTAGAGGACTGCTTGGCGTGCATGTAATTAGAAAAGATGGTAGAATGATAGACTGGGACCAGATTATAAAGTGTGATGTGTACCAGGCTAGATACAATGGATTTCATTCTGTTGCAGTGGGAAACCACTAAGAAATTTTAAGTAATACAGTGACATGATTTGGCCCAGAAATCAGCAAATTGCCCAAGGCTCAAACCTGGCCCACTCTGCCCGTTCTTCTAAATAAAGTGTATTGGAACATAGCCACACACACATTCTTCATATATTATCTACGATTGCTTTTGCTCTACAATGGGAGAGTTGAGTAGTTGCAATAGATACCAAGACTCTGTGTATGCACTTAGTCACTAAGTTGTGTCTGACTCTTTGTGACCCCATGGACTGTAACCCACCAGGCTCCTCTATTCTTGGGATTCTCCAGCCAAGAATACAAGAGTAGCCTGCCATGCCCTCCTCCAGAGGATCTTCCTGACCCAGGGATCAAACCCAGATATCCTGCACTGCAGGTGGATTCTTTATCATCTGAGCCACCAGGGAAGCCCATACTGAAACTATAAGACTCATAAAATCTAAAATACTTACTGTCTGACCTTTACAGAAAACATTTGCTGACATCTAATTTAGCCTAGTGTTTTAGAAAGAAATCTGGTGGCAAGAAAGATTAGACAGAGGGCAAGGAGACAAGTTGTGAGGTTCATCACGTGTGAATGCTTTCAGTATTTTCAGTGAATGAAAGGTGGAGATGTCTTTGAGAATAAAAATTTGTGTTCTTACTGAACACTGTCAGAACCTTGTAAAATCCAGGCCGGAAGAATTCTGATTCACTACTTATAAATTATCTTCCCAAATTCCATACTCCTTAGTCAACTAGAGTAATTAAAACTTCATCAAAATGCCTATCTTTCATATAATTTCATTAAAAAATCCCCAAACTTCTTTCAAGTACTTATAGTTAAGCCTAATTTTACCAAGTGCAGAAGCTGGAGCACAAAATATATACAAGAGACAGTTAGTGTCTATTGGACTGAATCACAAGTAAGTCACTGAATCCTAGCTTCCAAAGTAGTAACAGTGGCTTAAGAATTGTGGAGACTACAATTTCTTACTTTGTAGAATACTAATCTCAATTAATATGCCAACTAAATCTTCACTTTCAACCTAAACTGTGGACCCTAAAATTCTACATCAGTATGTCCCAACTTGTTTCATGAAAATACGGTTCTATTTCAAAAAACATGCAAATTTCCACTTACTTCTAAAGAATTCCAAAGCATGTTAGAAGTGAACATCTCTGAGAAGTCCAGAATTTAAAAAAAAAAAAAAAATTCTGGCTATTTGCTTCCTAAACTAAACTGCAATGGAAGTTTTTTGTACCTTAATACCTATTAGCAACCCAGAATCTCCCATAGTTTGGGGAATGGTAATTATATAATTCCAAGCAAAAGAATTTAGACTTTCAACAATTATCTAAAGAGAAGTATATGTTTGCTAATGTAGGTGTTTGATATATTGTAGCAACTTAAGTTTTCATTCATGGGCCTGAAGGTTTTACTGTTTGAGGTTATGTAGGCCCAACTGTAACCCCATTACCTTCACAAAGAAAGCAGCATATGCCTGTGTTAAAAAAAAAAAAAAAGACTATATGCCAAACAAACTCAGTTAAGTACAACCAAGTTTAAAGAATTGTTCAAATGTCACTTGTGACTTTATCAAGAATCCATTTAAAAGCACTGTTCCCTATATTATATTTCATTTTTCAAACCACCAAATATTTTATACTGTCTCCCAGTCACATGTATGTATATGTATACATAAGCATTTTTAATGAAACATTTTATTGATACCCACCATATAATGACAAATGTTTAAAAACTGTGAATTATCACAAAATAAACAAACCTGTGTGTTCAAATGACCTGTGAAATGCCAACAACGGAATCTGCATTAACAGGTAAAGAAGTAAAGTTTAGGGATCAGAAGATGGTGAAGGAATTTGGAACAAACCATATTACTTGAGTCCCTGGGGTTCGGTTCAGTTCAGTTCAGGCACTCAGTCATGTCCGACCTTTTGCAATCCCATGGACTGCAGCACGCCAGGCCTCCCTGTCCATCACCAACTCCCGGAGTTTACCCAAACTCATGCCCATTGAGTCGGTGATGCCATCCAGCCATCTCATCCTCTGTCTTCCCCTTCTCCTCCCGCTTTCAATCTTTCCCAGCATCAGGGTCTTTTCAAATTACCTGGTAGCATACACCAAGCCCAAACCTGCTAGACAAAGTACAAAAATACAAAAGTGATCTTATACATTTGCTGGTCCAACTCTTACTTGTGTTTTATTTGCTTGTGCTATAGCAGATCTGCAAGCAATCTGAACTTCTGAACCTCTCTTTCTTCCATTTTTCACTCCCAGACCTAACTGCTTCTTCCTAACTCTGTCTGACATCCTGGTTTCCTGACCTCCACCTTGTTCTTGGCCACATTAAACTGCTGACTCCTAGGTCTTCATTTCCTGACTCCCAAATCACTGCCTTAACTCAGACCCTGACATCTGTCTGGCTCTCTCCTGACCCCCTGCTGGCTCGACCCAAGCCTGCTGTTGCCCACACAACTGCATCACAGACTCTCCCCAGGGAAAGGATTGACATTTTTCATAGAAACCATCTCAATCATTCGGAACTTTTGCCAATCAGGCAACTGTTCTGCTGCTGACTTTTAGGGTCACTCCTGGATTAAGCAACTTATTATGTTTACTAGGACAGAAAGACCATATGCCAGTTGTAACAGCCATATCAGCAGTAACTACGTTTAGCATAATCTATTCAATTTTCTTAGTTTAAGATGAAAGTCAGATAAATGGGGGAGGAGAGGTGAGGAAGTAAGAATCCTTATATCATTCTCCCCTTTGTCTTCTCTTCTCAACTCTTTAATTAATTAAATGTTATCATCATGAATTTGGCTTGTGAAGCTACTTGAATTTCTTGAAGCAAACTCAATTGAGCATATCTTCTTAATGTCTATAATCTATAGAGCCTTGAAGGTCCTGTGTTCTTATGTCATTTGAATATTCTTAACCCTGACATTGAAAGCTGAATCAAAATGAACTCAAGGTTCTTGATTCTGTCAGGACTGCCTGAAACTAAGCAGGATCCTGTGGGGCTCCTGGGCACAGAAGCTTTTCTGTGTCCCTTGTTTCTTGGAGGAAGCCAGACTCCAGCCTCCACGATCTTTCTTCAAAGGGCAGATTTGGACAGTTGCTAATCCAGGAATAAAAGGGGTGCAGAGTCAAGGGAGAAGCAGTGAAGAAACAATCGTGCAGCCTTGGAGCAGGGTCCTGACTCCTTCTCAAGGGAAACACATAACATTGTCTTCAAGCTCTTTGTGTAACTAAAACCCAACAAATGGAAGATGTCAGCATTCCTCAGACCGGAGAAGACCGCCTGAGGCCAGACTAAAAGAAGCAGAGAAGCTCATCAAGAAGATTGCCTGAGACCACAAGAAACTCAAACAGGGACTCTGTATCAACCTGGAGGGGGTGGGATGGGGAGTGAGATGGGAGGGAGGTTCAGGGTGAAGGGATATATGTATACCTATGGCAGATTCACGTTGAGGTTTGACAGAAAACAACAAAATTCTGTAAAACAATTATCCTTCAATAAAAAATAAATTAATTTTTTTAAAGAAAGATTGCCTGAAACCAGATTAGAAGAGCTTGCCCACACCCTAATATTATCAACAACCCCACCCTAGAACCATTGCTATAAAACTCCACATTAAATCCTCCCTGGTGGAAAAACACCATTTCTGGGGCATGAACCCACTTTGTCCCCGTAGTCTGTCCCCTTTGCCTGGTAAAGCAATAAAGCTATTCTTTTCTACTTCACCCAAATCTCTGTCTGTGAGATTCAATTCTGCATCTCGGCACAGATGCTGAGTTTTTGATGTCATAAGTTTTTGACACTTCTGAAAAAATGTTCACTCTGACCTCTGCACACCCATGGTGGGTCCCTAAAGCGGGTGACATTGCAGCCTGACAATAAGTGATTACTGAAAAAACTGCTGTCAGTCTTGAGCTGGTTTAGTTTTTAGTGGTTGTGTGAGAGGAGCGTTTGATCCAATAACCATTATTAGACACATTCAGATTAATCTTTACAAGTTAAAAGATATTCTAACAACAATTAAAAAAAATACAATCCTTAAGGTAAAGAGAAATAGACAACAAAGTGCTTTGGTAGAAATGAGATTACTTCTTGTGAAAATCATGATAAATGTGCACCAAACCTATTTAGACTTTTTAAAGGTTTGTAAACCATTATGCCATGTTCAAAATGAATGACTTCATGTTTATTGCCATTGGTGACTATCGTAATTTCTCCACAGTGCCTCTGTCCATTGCCCAAGTATCTCAGCTCTAAGAATGTGAGTCTCCACACCAAAGAGACATTCAGTTAAGAGGCAGTCATTATAAATAAGAGTTGCTGCAAGCAAATCATGGAGAAAGTAATATAAGCTCTTTGTCATAGTCCAAGTCCAGCAACTTTTATTTATAAATATTTTTTAAACTGCTACCCGGAGGGGGTAAATAACTTGTCTAAAATAACACAGTTAGAGGAAGATCAAAAGAAATGGAGAGAAAGAAAGGACACATAAGAAGGAAACTATAAAATTCAGACAAGGCCACAGAGATTAGTGGAGGGCCCCTTGGTTTTCAAGCTGTCAGTATGGACAACAATAGCTCAGAGTTAGATAAGATGGAAGACAATATAGAAAGCCATAAGATATGATAACATAAAATAACACATATAACCCTAGAAGAATAGGTGCCAAACTGCATGGAATATATAATTATTGTTGAGTGAGTTGGAATGTGAGAGTAATTTAGGCTGTTTTTTTTTTTTAAGCTGAATTTATTTTTAATTTAAATTTATTTATTTTAATTGAAGGCTAATTAGGCTGTTTTTGATTGTGTTTTTCTGAATTTTCTGAAGTGGGGATGTATATCCTTAAACACTATTTAACAACAAAAAAAAAAGATTTTCTTTAAAAAGAAAAAGTAGAGGTAGGGATATGTGTCCCACTCTTGTTATCACAGCCCAAGTCAGTGAAGAAAGATGTATGTTAAGAGGAAATACATTTTCCATCTTCAAAGATTAATCAAAAGGGTTCAGAATGTATCCTTAGAGCAAAGGCAGATTTATCAAGCCAAATATTTTAAATACTTATTTAAACCACTAGGACTCTTTCCTTCTCTAAGATTACGTTAGATTTATTTGTTTGAAATCTCCCCATAACCACAGTAACAAATAAGTAAGTACTCTGAGAATGTGCTTTCTTGTCTCAGTTTTTTATTTAAAGCTAGACTTTGGAGTGTTTTTAATTAATTACAACCAGCAGGTCCCCATCAATCTTAACTGAACAAAGCTTAACTGCCAAGAGAGTACCAGCTTCTGGGGCACTAGCATGAGGTTTTATTTGATATCCTTCACTATTCAAGAGGAATTTGTTTATAAGAAAAGAGTTCAAACCATCAGAGGCAACAAACAAATGCCCTGCATGGCTGAGTCTATCAGTTATTGATTCATGAGTCATTTGGAAAACTCCTTTGAAGACCCTCAGGCAGCATAAATTTCATTCAGTTCTGCCTTGCTCTTTGCACCAGAAACCACAGTCTCAGGAAAAGAAAATGTAGAAAACGTTCTCTGGACTGTCTAAAACACACATAGAGCTGGATCTACAGGGAAGGCTGAAATAACAGGACTCATTTTTTGTGTGTGATAGTTTGAGATCTCTCTTTTAGGTCTGTACACTGAATACAAACCACAGCACATTGTCATGGATTTAGAAGACATTAAATAACATGGAATCATAAGAACCAGAAACTTTGAGTAAGAACAAAACCTCTAAAGAGACTAAATGATAATGTTACTGCTTACCTCCCCATCCACCTGGAATAGAATTTGTCATCAATTATTTATGGAACCATTTCATATATTTTATTAACGTGGTCTTTTATTGTGATTAATTGGGGAATCCAAGCTCTGTCCAAACAAAGCTAAATGTTTCCAGTCAGGAATCATTAGAGATGGTTTCAGCATATTTCAGAGGAAAGTGTTTTCAGAAACATTCGTAACGTGTGTCTCCCTGGATGTAGCCCAGCACCTTGAACCCTCCCCACTAGTGAGGAGAGCCCTTGGTGGGTGTGAAGGGGCCCAGGTCTCCACAACACTTTCCCCAGAGGTGCATGGCAATGGGGTAAAGTCATATCAAATGACAGGCTTCTACCCAATAATAACTGATATTTTTACTCTCAGGAGAAATAAGGAAATAGAAAGTGAAGGTTTCATTCTCATGCCTGTTTCAATCATATTTCTAAGCAATCAGTACAATGTATACTATAAAACCTACATAATTTCATTATAGAATTCATTGGATCCACCCACTTTTCTAGGATAAAAAGAAATCTTCCAATTACATGTGACTTCCTAGAAGATCTTTCATCCACTAAAACTGAAGCCTACCTTTAAGTTGGTACCTATCAAAGAAAAAATTGAGTCTCTCCAGTTCTGGGTTTAAATAGCCAACGTTTGCTAATTCCAGTATGGTAAAATCATTGTCCTCTCTCTCTTTTTTTTTTTTTTTTTTTCCTTCTCTTTGTCAATCCAGATTGCAGCCAGCCTCCTTCTTCAAGGTCAGTTAGCATTTCTTGTCTTCCCAGAGCCATACTGTGAAGGCTTCATCTCTAGCACTCGTGAATGCTCCCACTCCCTGAATGTGCCAATACTCCCATTCCCAACCGGCAAACATGCATCCAGAACCCAAGGACCATAAATTCCTTGTCATGGTGGCTCAGATCTCTATAGTTTTCTTCTTATTGTTCCTCCTACTGAGGCCCAAATTTCTCTCCCCTTAATTTTCTGCTAATCCTACTTGCAAAGGACTTGCTCATAAATAGAACCTCTGAGAAGCAGCTCCTGGCTCTTTCCTACCTGCCAATTCTCCATTTAAATGGTATTCTATACTTCAAATTATCCATGCATGCCCCTAACATGGCATTTATCTAACTCAACAGTAGTTACTGGCTTATCTCTCTATCTTCTCCAAGAAGGTCCCCATCAATCTTAACTGAACAGAGCTTAACTGTGAGTTCCAGAGAAAAAGAATACTAGAGAATTGGACTCTAGCCTGATAAGTTATCAGAATTACCAAAGGTGCTTTATCTTAAAGTACACATTCCCAAACATTTATCTAGATTTAGTGCATCAGTTTATCTGGAAGTGAGATCAAAGAGTCTATATTTAGAAGAATTTCCTTGGGTCAGTTTAGTCATTAATAAGATTTGATTATACTTGTCAAGAGTACATTTCATGGCACATAGTACAAAACAGTAGCTCAATAAATATTTTATAGCAGAACAAAAGGGGGAATGGATTGGGAGAAAGATAACTTCTAAAGTAACTTCCAATGATCTCCACTCCCTGGGGCCCACATCTTCTGTAATCCCCTCTCTTTGTGTGCGAGCTGGATCTGGTGGCATGCTTCCAATGACTAGCGTAACATGAAAGTGATGAGATGGTACTTTAGAAATTAGGATTAATAAATCAACAACATACATAAATAAGGTGTCTTTAGACAGAAACACACAAAAAAACATTACATATTGAGCAGGTGATGGAAATATGACAGACACTCACAGGAACCTATCCCTGTATTTCCCTCAAGAGCAATGACTCAGCCTTTGCTAAATCTGTGGTGATCTTTACAGAATATGACTATATGGAAATGGAGTCAAGTGTATTAGAAATTTTGCTTTAAACCATTCATCCATTTGTTTGTTATAATACCATTTAAATGGAGATGATGAGATCTCAGTGTCTTAGTAGGATAAGGTTTGACTGTGAGGACAGAGTAGTGAGTGTGAAATATTCATTCTCATAAGCTGATATGAAGAGAAGACAAGATAGAGTGGTAAACAAATGGAAAAATAGAGCCAAGACTTATCCACATGGTTAGCATATCTGCACATTGAAAGAAGAGGCAGTTCAGTTAGATGTTAAATATGGACCAAAAAAGTAATTATAGATCAAGTCCTAGACAATTTGGGGGAAAGGTCGCACAGAGTTGGACATGACTGAAGCGACTTAGCAGCAGCAGCAGCAGCAGCAGCAGTACCTAGAGTTAGGTAGTAGAGTGTCTCTGAAATCAGGGATACTGCTACCTTTGGAACAGAAAGGAATCAGATAAAGAAGAATGAGTGCCTAGATAATATTATAAATGAAAAGTAGAAAATCAAGAAGTTTATAGTTGTGATGCTTGATTTTATTTAAGGCTATTTTCTGGGAGAACTGAGGAAGTGTGAACAGAAGAATATATTAACTGGAAAGTTCTTAAATGGTAAGAATGAACTTTGATTAGTCAGAGATAGATAGCACTTGTGTTGACACTGACCTTTCTATAAGACTGAGAATTTTATTTTCGTATGAAATAAAGTTTAAGCTCTAATAAGGATTACTTCTTTACAAAGTGTATCGCTCAAGGTTCTTGCCTATTTGTGTATTGTTTAGTTGTTCTGTAAGTATTATGCCTCGAAGTTTTACTGTGTCTACCTCA
>NW_024070188.1:568794-927453 GCF_014754425.2 Oryx dammah | reverse complement strand
CCACTTCACACCAGTCAGAATGTCTGCGATCCAAAAATCTGCAAGCATTAAATGCTGGAGAGGGTGTGGAGAAAAGGGAACCCTCCTACACTGTTGGTGGGAATGCAAACTAGTGCAGCCACTATGGAGAACATGGTGGAGACTCCTTAAAAAATTGCAAATAGAACTGCCTTATGACCCAGCAATCCCACTGCTGGGCATATACACAGAGGAAACCAGAATTGAAAGAGACACATGTACCCCAATGTTCATCGCAGCGCTGTTTATAATAGCCAGGACATGGAAACCAGCTAGATGTCCATCAGCAGATGAATGGATAAGAAAGCAGTGGTACATATACACAATGGAGTATTACTCAGCCATTAAAAAAATACATTTGAATCAGTTCTGATGAGATGGATGAAACTGGAGCCAATTATACAGAGTGAAGTGAGCCAGAAAGAAAAACACCAATACAGTATACTAACACATATATATGGAATTTAGGAAGATGGCAATGATGACCCTCTGTGCAGGACAGCAAAAAAGACACAGATGTGTATAGCGGACTTTTGGACTCAGAGGGAGAGGGAGAGGGTGTGATGATTTGAGAGAATGGCATTGAAACATGTATAATAACATGTAAGAATCGAAATGCCCGTCTATGTCTGATGCAGGATATGACACGCTTGGGGCTGACGCGCGGGGATGACCCAGAGAGATGTTGTGGGGAGGGGGGTGGGAGGGGGGTTCATGTTTGGGAACGCATGTACACCTGTGGTGGATTCATGTCAATCTATGCCAAAACCAATACAGAATTGTAAAGTAAAAATTAAAAATAAATAAATAAATTAAAAAAAAATACATTTGAATCAGTTCTGATGAGATGGATGAAACTGGAGCCGATTATACAGAGTGAAGTAAGCCAGAATGAAAAACACCAATACAGTATACTAACACATATATATGGAATTTAGAAAGATGGCAATGATGACCCTCTATGCAGGACAGCAAAAAAGACACAGATGTGTATAGTGGACTTTTGGACTCAGTGGAAGAGGGAGAGGGTGAGATGATTTGGGAGAATGGCATTGAAACATGTATAATATCATGTAAGAATCGAATTGCCAGTCTATGTCCAATGCAGGATATGGCACTCTTGGGGCTGGTACGTGGGGATGACCCAGAGAGATGTTGTGGGGAGGGGGGTAGGATGGCTTTCATGTTTGGGAACGCATGTACACCCATGGTGGATTCATGTCAATGTATGCCAAAACCAATACAGAATTGTAAAGTAAAAAAAATTAAAAAAAAAAAAGGACTTCCCTGGTGGTCCAGTGGATAAGAATCCACCTGCCAATGCAAGGTGCACAGGTTTAATCCCTAGTCTGGGAAGAATCCACATGCTAAGAGGCAACTAAGCTTGTACGCCACAGCTACTGAAGCCCACACCTAGAGCCTGTGTTCCATAACAAGAGAAGTCACTGCAACGAGAAGCTTACACACAACTAGAGAGTAGCCCCCACTCACCATTAACTAAGCTGGCTAAGATGAGATGTCAAGCAGTGAGTATAAAAAACCCCCAGTAAGGAAGACCCAGCACAGCCAATAATTAATTAATTAATTAATTTTTAAAATAAATGATGGAAAGGGCAAAGGCCATCAGGAAGGAAAAGGCTGGTGTGTCCTGAATAAAAACAAGACCAATGTGACGAAGCATAGGAATGGTGGAGTGAAATGGTAACAGAAAAAGGAAGCCATGCCACGCAGGGCCTTGGAGACATGGTAATGGATGCCAACTTGAACCTACGCAATGTGGGGAATCACTAGAAGGTTTTAAGAAGGGAAATGATGTAACTTGATATATACATTTTAAGATTCCTCTTTATGTGGAAGTTGAGATTTGGAAGGAAACCATGGAAACAGGAAAATATTTAGGAGTCCATCGCAGTCATTTAGTAAGAAGGATGGTAACTCAGACTAGCTGGAAGCAATGAATGTAATAGGAAACAGTTCAATTTGGATGTAATAGGTATCCTGGACAGAATGTGGTGATAGGTTGACTATGACAGGGTCATGAAAGAAATGTAAGAATCCTGGATAATGTCTAACATTGTGACCTGGTGGTGGATGATGATGCCATATACTTAGATGGGAAGCCTGGGGGAACAACAGGCGAGAGAAATAGGAATCCGAAGTCTTTGTCTTGGACTTGCAATGTGTGAGATGCCTATATCTAATTTGAGATGTCAAGTAGTTAGTTGGACTTAAAAATTAAGTGTTACACAGTGGGATTATACATTAATAGTTAAGCAGTGTTACAAAGGTACAGAAAAACTGATGCAGATTGTGCAAACCTTGAACAAGTGTTAAGAATATGGCCTTCAATTTGCAGGAGAAAAAGCCATTAAGGGTCTCTGGGAAGACAGTGACGTAGGAGTTTTAGGAAGGTTTATAGGAACTGCAGGTGTAGGGTTGGAAGAACCTGACAGAGTCTGGAGGTGGGATGGTCCATTAGCAGGTAAGAGATCATCCACACTCAAGGGAACCAAAGCTATTTTCCATAGAAACATAACCTAAAATGAAAACACCAATCAAAAAAATGTTTACTATTTCTGATTATGACCTCTGGGAGACTATAAAGTTTAGATGTTTTCTTTCATAATTTTTGTGCCATATGGTACTGTTTTTTACCATGTGAAGCATAAACATGATAGTTTCTACATGCATAGCTGGCTTAGCCATTATGGTGGTCAAAATTTCTATAAAATCAGCTGTCTGACAAATAACCCCTGTCTCCAGTCTATTGCACGCCATTTTTACAACTGACCTAACCAGCGTGGTACATATTCATTAGCTTTATTTATGTGAAAGTGGGCAGAGACTCACCCCTCATCCAGCTCACCAACTTAAATGCAGTGGCTTTTCCAGAGCAATTAAATCTATAGAGTTCATAGCTAGAAATCAGCATGTGTCCTGAATTTTTTCATCCTTCTCTCCTACTTCCTTCCTTTTTTCCTGTCCATCTTCAAACTTTGGCCTCTATTCTGTTTCTATACTGAGCAGGAAAAGAACACAGAAGATTGCTTTCTGAGCAAAGCAAAGAATCATGCCAACAGGAAAAAAAGATCATAAAAAATTTTCAGTCATTTGCAAGGAACCAAGCTTCAGTAGATCCATGTACTTGATTATCCCCTATATTTTCACAGCAGAAATATCCACAATCTACTGTAACTCAACTCCAGAGCTAGTATCATTAGGAAAGACTAAAGGAATTGCAAATAACACAATTCTGTCTTATTTTTTAGTTTTTTCATATATACATGTTGTTGGTTATACATGGGCTTCCTTGATAGCTCAGTTGGTAAAGAATCCACCTGAAATGCAGGAGATCCCAGTTCAATTCCTGGGTCAGGAAGATCCCCTGGAGAAGGGAAAGGCTACCAACTCCAGTATTCTTAGACTTCCGTTGTGGCTCAACTGGTAAAGAATCCGACTGCAATGTGGGAGGCCTGGGTTGGATCCCTGGGTTGGGAAAATCCCCTGGAGAAGGGAAAGGCTACCCACTCCAGTACTCTGTACTAGAGAATTCCATGGACTGTACAGTCCATGGGGTCACAAAGAGTCAGACACAACTGAGAAGATGATGACCAAAATATAGTCCAAAAAAAAAAAAAAGACAATTTGAGCACTCTTTTCCTAGACTTTTCCTAGACTTATGCAGAAGATTTTAACCAAAAAAGAAAAAAAAAATTATTGTAAATTATGCATTTAAAATAATCAGTAAAGTCATATTTCCAGCTATATTGTGAAAATACATTTATCATTCTGAATGACACCTCTCTCACTTGTGAAATTACTCTAATTTCCTCTTTAGAGTTTGTGACATCATTAATATTTCTATGTTGAAGTTAGTAGAGTACTGTACAATATCAGGAGATCCCCTGGAGAAGGAAATGGCAACCCGCTCCAGTATTCTTGCCTGGAGAATCCCATGGACAGAGAAGCCTGGCGGGCTATGGTCCATCGGGTTGCAAGAGTCAGACACCGCTGAGTGAGAAAACAACTACCAAAGGAAAATCATTCAAAAGGTATGGAATTTTCTATATATCCCCTGTAGCATAAACCTGTCTTTTAACCAAAAACCTAATGACACAATAGTTCAAATTATTTAATTGAAACAAC
The DNA here is from genome assembly GCF_014754425.2 of Oryx dammah. NCBI lineage: Eukaryota > Metazoa > Chordata > Mammalia > Artiodactyla > Bovidae > Oryx > Oryx dammah. The sequence goes on along the minus strand of NW_024070188.1, from coordinate 923,289 downwards.
TGTAGTTAATCCAACAAGACCTCTTATCTGCGTGGTGTTGTGTGCTAAGTTGCTTCTGTCATGTCCGACTCTGTGCAACCCTATGGACTATCGTCCACCAGGCTGCTTTTTCCATGGGATTCTTCAGGTGAGAACACTAGAGTAGATTGCCACGATCTCCACCAGGGGATCTTCTGGACCCAGGGATCAAACCCACATGACTTATGCTGGTGGATTCTTTACCACTAGCACCATCTAGCGGAGAAGGCAATGGCACCCCACTCCAGTACCCTTGCCTGGAAAATCCCATGGATGGAGGAGTCTGGTAGGCTGCAGTCCATGGGGTCGCTGGGAGTCGGACACGCCTGAGCAACTTCCCTTTCACTTTTCACTTTCATGCATTGGAGAAGGAAACAGCAACCCACTCTAGTGTTCTTGCCTGGAGAATCCCAGGGACGGGGGAGCCTGGTGAGCTGCCGTCTATGGGGTCGCACAGAGTCGGGCACGACTGAAGCAACTTGGCGGCAGCAGCAGCAGCACCATCTAGGAAGCCCCTAGCGTGACTCCTGATGATTCCATCTCCTGATATTCATACCCTTGTGTAGTAAACCCCTCTCCATACATGCAGTTGGACCTAGTGACTCAATTTAGCAAATGTGACACAATTGACAAGATGTGACTTTCAAGCTTAAGTTACAGAAAGACTCTTTTTCTATGCCGTTTGCACTTTCCCGAGTGCTCGTTCAGCTGCCATGTTATAAGCTGCCCTGTGAAGAACTCCAACGTGGAAAGGAACTGAGGGACATCAGCCAGCAAGGAACTGAATCCTGCTAACAACCACATGAGTGAGGCTGGAAGTAGATCCTTCCCAAGACAACATCGTGAGTGCAGTCACTGAAAGACCCTGGGCGGCACTCAGATTTTTGACCCAACAAAGCTGAAAGATAATATGAGTTTGTTATTTTAAACTATGAGGTTTTGGGGTAATTTATTATACACCTGTAGGTAACAAATGCATTCCATGTTAGCTGTGTTCGTAGAATATAATAATGAGCAATTAAAGAGATTTCCAAGTTTGCAATTGGTGGCTTATCATCAGTTGTCAATTTCAAGGGATGCTGACTGAGAGCCCACGCACCATAGAAGGACAAGAGCCAACAGTTCTATGAGCTAGAAACAATCCCCAAATGGGCTACACTGCTTTTCTCAAAAGAAATTTATTCCCATTGACTTATTTTACACATGGTAAACTTCTCTGCCTAGTTTGTATAACAATGTCTATAGAGTCTCCTTTACTTAGAATACAGCCTTCTGTAAAACTTTTGCCAAGATTTCTGACAGCCTAGTGTATGTCATCAAGAAGCCAGGACCTTTCCAATAAACCAAAGTCTGTTAGTTAATCCTCTCTTGATGAAACAGCATGCTTCCTTCTATTAAGAAATGGAAGCTCATAATCATGATATTTTCACTTGACTTTACTGCTAGGAAACTTAGAGTTAAGCCTAGTTAGTATGGAAAAAATACTAAAAACTTAACATCAAATAAGCAGTGTATGATCTATAGCCCATCTTGGGCTAAAGACATACATTTTTAAACCACTCAGTTTGTTTTAGCAAGGAGGCATGAAGCATTATTTTCCTTCAATACTTCTAATAATTTCATTGTAGTTTGTTAGAAATGTTTTTGAAAAGTATATCTTTCCTTTTTAGCACCAAAATGAGATAATACTAATTTTATGTTTCCTGTGTGTCTGTGTGTGCACACACGCGCTCAGTCATGTCTGACTCTTTATGACCCCATGGACTGTAACACACCAGGCTCCACTGTTCATGGGATTTTCCGTGGCAAGTTCATGGCAAGAATACTGGAGTAGTTGGCCATGCCCTCCTCTAGGGGGTCTCCCAATCCAGGAATCAAACCCACACCTCCAGAGTCTTCTGTTTTGGCAGGCAGATTCTTTACCACTGAGCCACTCAGGAAGCCCCTTCCGTTCCCAGCTCGTAATGTAAAGGAACTTATTTAAAATGTATCTCAAAAGCAAAGTTGAGGAATCAATAAAAAAGATAATGCTGACCATACTCAACCCTGGACTGGAATCTGCTCTGAAGTCAAATTTAGTCTCCCAGACTAAAATTATCTGAGAATTGACCAAAATTCAATGGTATACATAGGGCCCAAATGGTACAGAAATTGGTAATTGACACCATGAAGAGAGTGAATCTCTCCTTCAGAGAGTTCACACAACACTAAGCAATGCAAACTAAAGTCATAGAATTTATCAATAATTGCCAAACTACCAAAAACTTCTGGATTTCTCTGGGTAGTATATATTGATAAAAAAGAAATATTCCACCATTTAGGGACTAGGGAATATATGGAGATTGACTCTTTTTAATGTGTTAAGATTCCAGTGAGGTACAGATGCTGACAAAAAACATGCCTTTCTTGGAGGATTTTCTACCCACGTTCCCATCTCCACTCCCTGACAGACAACTTCTGTTCTAATTTTCTCAGTATATGCTGGCTTTGGGGTATACTTAAAGAGGCCTAGATGACAGGTCTCAGTAAACACTGGTGACCACAGTTATTTCCTCGTTTCATTGCTGCAATCAAAATCTAGGACTGCAAACTGATCTGTTCTATTAGGAACAGTTTAATATCAAACTTTTATTAATTTGGCAAATGAGAATTTCTGCATCTCAAATATTAATTAAAGTTGAAGATAGTTTTGAATCATGGAACTGTCAGCATATTTCATTTGCTTCTGTGGCTAGTTTAAGTTGGAGGAGCATAGGGTTATCAAATATTAAAGAAAGATAAGTTGTCTTACCCTTGAATGGGTGCTTCAAACAGTAGAGAACATGCCTGTAATGCAAAAGACCTGGGTTCGATCCCTGGGTCAGGAAGTTCCCCTGGAGAAGGAAATGACTACCCACTCCAGTATTCTGGCCTGGAGAATTCCACAGACAGGGAGCCTTGTGGGCTACAGTCCATGGGGTCACAAAGAGTCAGACACAACTGAATAACTAACAGTGAATGGGTGCATTCTTCATACCAAATTTATAATGGCCTAAGTTATATAAAATTTGCTATTATTTTGAACAACCTAGTAATATAGACCTTGATGGAATACAGTGCGTTGCAGGAGACAGGACCCAATCATTGTGCCTTCCTAGCCATCCAGGAAAAGCCACATTCAACACGTTTTCCAACGAGTTACCAAAATGCCACTGGAGTTGTGAGTCTGCTAGGCTGCCATAATAAAGCACCACAAACTGAGTAGCTTAGATAACATATGTATACTGTCTCACAGTTCTGAGGCTGGAAGTCCAAGATCAAAATATGAACAGGACCATGCTCCCTCTGAAGGCTCTAAGAAGAATTTTTCTCTCTTGACTTCTGGTAGTTTCTTGGCGTATGGCCACATAACTCCTTCACATGGCATTCTCTCTCCGTGCATGAAAGTGAAGGGGAAAGTGTTAGTCGCTCAGTCCTGTCTGACTCTTTATGACCCCATGGACTGTAGCCCTCCAGTCTTCTCTGTCTGTGGAACTCTCTAGGCAAGAACACTGGAGTGGATTGCCATTGTCTTCTCCAGGGGATCGTCTCTGCAAGTCTGTGTTCAAATTTCATCCTTTTAAGGAAAGCTGTCATTAGGAGTCCTGTTATTAGTAGGCTGGAGTCGGAGTCCACTCTACTCCAGTATTACTTTATCCTAACTTAAGTAATTACATATACAACAGCCCTATTTCCAAATAAGATCATATGTGAGGTACTGGGGTTAAGTCTTCAATGTACTAATTGGGGAGAGGGGGCAATTCTACCCAGAACAAGCATCACTAAGCATTTCTGCTAACAAGTTATTTTGATAGACCCCGGTGGCTAATTCAGAAGAGTGATTCTGCAAGAAGCATTCCTAGAAAGGAGGCTTGACCTGCTAGCCAGGCTAGAGTAGGAGGCTTATCTACAAAGACTTCCTAATACTTCTTTAAAAACCAGAGGTAGACCCTGGGGTGAAATTGAGTATTGACTAGGGCTTAGGAAAATGAGGCAGAAAAGAAGAAGTAACTGATCCATGGGTTTTTAGAGAAGAAATACTAGAACCACTAAACTTTCAGATGAAGACACTGAAACCAGAAGCTTAAGGGCACGCTAAGACTAGATCCCAGATCTGCCGATCTCTCTCGTGTCTTTTTCTCTACATTACAAAGCTTAGAACTGCAAAATGAACCCAGGACACGTAGGATCAAAAAAAGCAGTACCCACCAACCAACCAACACAGTGACTCATCCTTGCATGTCTAAAACTCCACGATGAGTGGATGTACAAAGCAGTCAGTACTATTTATTGCGTTAGCCTTGGACATGGATGGTGAGGCTGACTCTAGGTGAGCACTGCCCTCTAGGGGTCTGGTGCCAGCTCCGTGCTGGCCTGCTCACCCTCCCCAGGCCTCTGGCTGGGCCTTCAACCCCAGGATCCCTGTCACCAACAGGCCTTTCCTGAGGGAACTGTATTCAGTCCAAGTTTCTCCCAGCAGCACATTCTACACATAGTTAAATACACACCACCACCAGACAAAAGGGGCAAACGCACATTTTTTTTAGCATGTGGAAAGGTAGCCCTCACTTCACAGAAATTTTGCATAATTTGTTTGAGCACATTTATCTGGTCTCTGTTCAATAAGCTGACAGAAAACAAAAGCCAACCCCTAAAGCCAAAAGAAACACCTATTTTAATTATGCATAAAATTAACAGGATGTCAAACTACTAAACTGGGAACACAGAAAACAGATTGCTGTAGAAACATCTCAGGGAAGGGTAATAAACTGAAAGGCAACTGGGTAAAATCCCTTTTAAATGTTACATTTCTCAGCTTCATCACCAGAAAGCCACATAAAAAGACCTGAGAAAGCAGTGTTTTTAACTCTTGTTTCTCTAATTTAGTTCTAACATTTTTCAATACATGGTAGAAGGAAAAAACTGGGAATCCAGAGTACTGGATTTAACAACCATTTCTTCTGCTACAAAGATATGTAACCTTGATCAACTTCTTTAACTTCTTGAGCTTTAATTCCCTCAACTTTAAAACAAGAAGCTGGTTTAAATTATCTCAAAGGACATTTGCAAGTTTAACCATTGTAAGTCTCTGAAATCATTTCTACTGGGTACCGAATTCTAAAGTCTAGCAAACCTCCTTGGTCTGGAACATTCTATCTGTAAATACGTGTACATCAAAAAGGGGCCTATATGGTGGATGAGGGGAGCCTCCCTGGTAGCTCAGCTGGTAAAGAATCCACCTGCAATGAAGGAGACCCCAGTTCTATTCCTGGGTCAAGAAGTTACCTCAGAGCAGGGATAAGCTACCCACTCCAGTATTCTTGGGCTTTCCTGGTGGCTCAGATGGTAAAGAATCTGCCTGCAGTGTGGGAGACCTGGGTTCGAAAGATCCCCTGGAGGAGGGCATGGCAGCCGACTCCAATATTCTTACCTGGAGAATCCCCATGGACAGAGGAGCCTGATGGGCTACAGTCCATAGGGTCACAAAGAGTCCCAGATGACTAAGCGCAGCACAGCACGTGGTAGATGGGGTTGCCTTGGCAACAAGCCTAAGCTCGAAGCAATGACAGGTGATGATGCTCAATATTTACCTCAAACATCAAAAAACCTTTTTTAAATGCCATTTGGAATAAGAGTAATTTCTCTGAGAATCTGCAGACCCTCAAAAACATCTTGTGATCTTGCCTCATATCTTTGACCTGACAAGCTGTTAGGCAGCAATATTTCAATATAGCGAATTGCCACCTTTATAGTGAGCAGCTGTGACCGCTAATGAACTCAAAAGCTTCTCCCGGTCAAACTCATAAATACTCTCCCTCAAAATTTGAGTTCACGAAGAAGAGGTCAAATACCTTTAGTTCCACTCAACTATTCCCAAATTCAAATTATTAAATTAATGACCACTTCCCACCATAGCATTTACAAGCTACAAAATTGTAGACAGTAAATCTAAGATGCAATTCATCTTTGGAGTTATTTCAAGGCCACACAGGAATGACTCCATGTGTTACAAACAGGCAATGAATTAACTTCCCCACTAGCTCTGGCACAGCAATTTGCTGTGCACTTATTATCTATTAAAGACTAGAAAGATGTGTAACCATTTCTATTGGGTCAATTTCAGCTCTAAAATGTTTTACTTCTAGAATGCTTATATTCTCAGATTTCCAGAGGAAATATCTATCAAACAACTAAAAGCCTTCAGTGATGCCACTGCACAACCCCAAAATGGCAGTAATAAAAGAGTGCCTTCTCTTGTTTTTCAAATGACATTTCCTTATACTTCACCTGGCAAAAAAATGTAAAATTTAAATGGCAATCCATAGGAAAAGCTAAGCTGAAGGATGGGTCTAGGGTCCCAGTTGAGCTATGAGTCCAGAGTAACTGAATTACCTGTGGCAGTCTGAATTGCAAACAAAGGACTTGTAAATCTTGTGTTAAGACCGATATCTAAATCCCAAGGGGAACCATAATGGAGAGAAGCAATAACAGAAGTCTGCAAGGTGCATCCATATTTTTGAGTCCAGTGGGTGAAAGAATCATGGTCCACTGAGGCTCATTCCCTGTGAAGTCAGATGTCAGATATTGACTGGGGATATGGAGACAAGAATCCCATATCTGTTGTAGAGAGAAAAGTAGGAAGCCTACAGTAGCTAACTAGAAGGTCAAGGTCTTCTAGTTCCAGAGTAGAAAACTGGGACATCTCCAAGAAACAGAGATGAGGTCTAGGAATTTAAGCTAACACAATAGTTCTTTATTAGTTTTCTGTTTTGTACATAGCACCTTGTATATGCCAATTTCAATCTCTCAATTTATCCCTCCTTACCTCCAGTATCCCCTGGTAACCATAAGTTTGTTTTCTACATCTGTGGCTCTACTTCTATTTTTAAGGAATGTAGCTCTTGATAACTATCAGGTTTGGGTCTCACCATTTCAAGAACTTCACAGTGATGACACTAGAAAATAAATCTCTTGACAGTAAGGCCAAGGTGGTTCCAGGGCAGGCAGGAACTGATATTGCTTGTCAATAACATACTAACAAGTTACTCTCTCCTCTCTAAGCTGCAATCTGCCTTTTTCTCTGTCAGATTCTTCTGTTGAGGCCAAGGAGGAGCTCAAGTGTAGGACAGAGCAAGGTGGAAATGTAACTCATTATTTCAATCATTCAGTGGTGCTAGTAAGATTCCTAGACTTTTTAAACTGAAGCGTTTTTTTTAAAAAGCCCTAACTAAATGAGGAAAGTGAAGCACAGAGAGGAAATGGTCTCACTCAAATTCATTCAATACAACCTGTCAATCACAGGAACAGGACTGGCAAGAAAGCCTCCTGCTTCTTAAACCAATATGCATCCCACCACAAGATGTGGTCATCAAAGCAGATGGTACCAAAATGAAGCTCAGAGGAAGGTACGCATCCCAGGGGTCCACGCTTATTTGTCCCACTTGACATCTAATTTATTTGGAGCTGTTTTACAATTCTTTTCTATTGTGCCAGAATCGCTTGACTTTAAATATATATATATTTATCAGTCCTAACACTGCATTTTATGAAGTCTAGAAACAAACAAAAAATAATGGATGGATGGATTTGGATCTGATGTTTCAGAGCCCTCCAGGAAGCAAATGACACATACCCTAATGAAATGCTGTGCTGTCAGCCTACGAAGCCCCAGGAAGCCCAGAATTATGTGTCAGAGATGACCCGTTGCCAGGCATACCCTCAGAAAACATCTGGACCTTGAAGGGCACCATTTGAAAAACAATCATCCAGATGCATTTTTCATATATAGCTCTTATAAAGATCTGTTCCTAGAACAAGCTAACATTTTTCTAATTCCCAAATGCAATACCAAGACTTGATGGGGGAAAAAAATAGACAACAGCAACACACATTAGAATGGGCTTAAGTTTCTTCAGGTCAATAAAGTAGGATCGCAGATGACTCCTCACACGGACCCTAACAGAAGCAGCTGCATGAAAGGAAACTTAGTTTCCAGATGAAAACCAGCTTTAGAAGCCAAAATGGTTCTATGTCCCAGATGGCATATGGCAGGACACTATAGGCAGTGGATGGAAAAAAATGCTCATTTCCCCTTCTCTGCCAGGTCACTGTGGCCACGTCAGGACACCCCGGCACATTTCCAGTTGCCTCCTGCTGGGCCTGCAGAGTTTCTGTCCGGAGGCAACTGCTCAACCAGGATAAGACTTCAGTTGATTTCTGTGTGAAATATACATCAGTAATCACCAATCAAAAGTTCTTGGCAAAGCAAAGCAGTGCTAAATCTGTCTTCGGGATTATTTATAATTCAAGTGTTGTGCAATGATTGTGGAAAGCAGTATGTTTAGGAATATTGACAACTCAAAGTGTTGGGTTGAAAAACCTACGTATCTCATTCATACCAAAAAAAAAAAGCAAGATAAAAGAAGCATTTCATCTCTGGTCTGTACATTTCTGAAATCCTGAGAAGTGGCTTCCTGTGAATTCTTTTGATCTTCACTTTCTGGAACACTGGGCACCTATGACGCAGATCCAGCTACAAATGAAAGCCACACAAATTAAAGGTATAGATAGAATTAATACTCACAGCTTGAAGCATGTGTTGACCAAGGGCTTTCTTTGTGATCAGAGCCTATTTTACACTCTATTTTAAGAAACACTCAACCTCTATTCACTTGTAGTTTTTTCCCATATTTTGTGAGAGTTTTTTTTTTTTTTTTCTCTTTTTCCTATTTTTTTCCTGGCCTCAACCCAAGTTGACTATAGAAGAACTTTATTCACTGGTTCAGAGATTGTAATCTGCCTCCTTCAACTTCACTCCTGCCAAATCTACAAGCAATGGAAAAATGTTTAACGGGCACAGAGAAACTTGCTGGAAGAGGTAAAGTTTTACCAGTTGCTATTTAATGTTCTACCTATTACAAAGCACTTGATAGTTGACTACAATCAACTCTCTATATGTATTATTATGGGATGGAAAGGATTCTCCTAAAACAGTGTTTCTCAAATTTGAAAGTACTTCAGAGTCACCTGAAGGATTTGCTTAAACATGGATTTCTGGGTTCTACCTCCAGTATTCTGACTCAGGACTTATGGGCTGGAGCTCGAGAATTTGCATTTCTAACAAGTTCCCAGGTGATGCTGTTGTAGCTGGTCCAGAGACCACACTTGAAGATCTCTTCTAGAATAGGCTACCAGTCTCTGCAGGTCATACAAATACATCCAAGGGAATTTAAGTCTGGATATTAGATCATGTGCAATGTGCTGTGTGAGTCGTGTCTGACTCTTTGCAATTCCACGGACCATAGCCCACCAGGTTCCCCTGTCCATGGAATTCTCCAGGCAAGAATACTGGAATGGGTTGCCATTTCCTTCTCCAAGATCATGTGCAATAGTTAGTTTCAATCTGGTTTATGCAAATAATGATTATGGCATAATAAGAACTGTTAAATTTTTTAAGTGTAATGGGTAAATTCAATCAGAATTTCTATTATGAATATTGTATGTGCATATACACACAAGTATGTGTGCTAAGAGACTCACTTGATGAGCTGGTACCCCAGATTTCAGAGGAGAGGAGAACTGAAGTCTTGAACTGAGAAATTTAGAATCAGCCAATGGTGTTTCAAGGTGTCTTTTGCTAGCAATATACAGCTCTGGTGTGGGTTTCATCTCATACCAGGAACCACGTCTAAGAGGAAGATCCTCAGCAAGTAAAGTTGAATATGCAAAAAGATTCAGCTTAAAGAAGTTGATACTTGCCCTTAAATTATATAAGCTGTACAAAATGAATATTTTCCAGATGCTAAGGAAACAAGGCATATGCTTTCAGTTGAGTATAATAAAAGCAAGGAATGCTTTTTCACATTTTTGACAGAGAAAAACTGAACCTTGAAGGTCAAGAAGTAAAGAAGGAATCAAAGTGATAGATCCATAAGAAAAGGCAAGAACTCAGGGAAAATGTAGAGCAATTAAATCTCACACTGGAACATTTTCCGTCAGAGAGTTTATTTACTCAATCCTCAGAAGGTATTTGTATTTTTACATGAGCAATCCATTTATTTATACCATACTGGGAGCTCTAGTTTCCCCTGTTCCAGATCGGGTTTTCTAGGCCTTTTCTATAGGGAAAGTGTTAGTCACTCAGTCGTGTCCAATGCTTTGCAATTCCATGGACTGTAGCCCACCAGGCTCCTTTGTCCATGGGATTCTCCAGGCAAGAACACTAGAGTGGGTTGCCATTTCCTTCTCTGGGGATCTTCCCAATTCAGGGATCAGACCTGGGATTCCTGCATTTCAGGCAGATTCTTTACTGTCTGAGCCACCAGGGAATATTCCAGTAGGGAAGGGTGTATTTTATTGCCTCAAGGTCATAATATACAGAGGATGTGGTCAACAAATATTTAACAGCTACTCGTTCTACGTGCTGAATATATTAGAAAAGGAGGGTGCAAATCCTCCTGAAAGAGTTTACAGTTTATTGTGGGAGACAGGCAAGTGAACAAACTATTATAATAGTCTATTAAATACTACAGTAAGGGAGTAAGAGGAGGGCGAAAATAAACATATGGTATATCAAGTAAGGCTTTATAGAACAAGTTCAATGCAGTCTGCCACCTGAAGGATAACTGGAGAAACAGGAACTGGACAGCCAAAAGTGTGAGGCAGAAATAAGAGAGTGCCTAAAAGGCCAGGGGTGAATGCTCTCACAATGAATAAAGGAAACTGAAAGGAATTTAGTACCATCAGAGTGCACAGTAGTGAGGTTCTAGGGCTTTCCTAGTGGCCCAGATGCTAAAGAACGCCTGCAATGCGGGAGACCTGGGTTTGATCCCTGGGTTGGGAAGATCCCCTGGAGGAGGGCATGGCAACCCACTTCAATATTCTTGCCTAGAGAATCCCCAAGGACAGAGAAGCTTGGGGGGCTACAGTCCCTGGGGTCACAAAGAGTCGGGCATGACTAAGCAACTACACACATATAAGAAGAGCATTCATTTAGATTATCAGCTAAGCCAGGACACTTTGGAAATGAAATGAAGTTGCAATTAATAAACACATTGCAATAATAATAGCTTAAACTGAGATATATGATGACTCTAGTTATAGTCCAAGTTAAGGACCTTGGACTTTATTTTTAATATATAGAAGTATTCTTGAGATAATTATAAACAAGGACATGAAATGATCATATTTGTATCTTAGAAAGATGTTTTTATAACCTGTGTAGAGAATAAGGTGAGGATGTCATACTAAAGGAAGATGGAGCAGTTAGACAACCGTTCCAATAGTTCAGCAAAAGATGACGTTTATTTGAACTAGCAAGCATGTGTGCTAAGTCACTTCAGTCATTTCTGACTCTTTGCAACCCCATGCCACCTGCTCCACTGTCCAAAGGATTCTCTAGGCAAGAATACTGGAGTGGGTTGCATGCCCTCCTCCAGGGGACCTTCTCAACCCAGGTACTGAACCAACATCTCCTAATGTCTCCTGCATTGGTAGGTGGGTTCTTTGCTACTAGTGCCGCCTGGGAAGCCCCTATTTGAACTAGAGAAGTACATAAAGAAATGGAGAATGTTTTTGTTGCTGTTTAGTCACCAAGTCATGTCCAGCTCTGCAACCCCATGGACGACAGCACACCATGCTTCTGTGACCTTCACTATCTCCCAGGGTTTGTTCAAATTCATGTCCAAAAGAAATGGAGAATACTAGATGAATTCCAGGAAGTCACAAAGACTTAAAGTCTTCCTTGGAGCTATAGAAGTTATGAATTAGTCTGGAGAGAAGGCCATCATGAAGATGTTTTCCACTTGTTTTGCTTTCAAAATCTAAAAGATCATTCATGGTTACACTTTTAATTAAGGAACTTTCATCCAGTTTGTGTTTTAAATAAGTTAGAATCAGTCAAGTTATATATTGAAAATAGAAATAACTATTACTCCTGAAATTTTCAAGAAGTTCAATTGATATGAAAATAAAATAATACAATAATATATTTTATATAAATTGGGATAACTAGATGTCCCAGTGGTCAAATATCAGTTTTTATTTCATTTAAATTCACCCTGGTCAGACTTGTTTACAAATCAATAACTCACTTTGGGTTAAGAAAAGATTCTTTCATATAGTAACAAAAACATGATTCAAAGAAGAAAAATTGGTATGTTAGACTTTATCAAAATTTAAAACTTCTGCCCCTCAAAAGACATTGTGAAGCAAATGACAAAAAGCCACAGACTGAGAGAAATGTTTTCATATTACATATCTTAGTAAAGGGGCTTCCCAAGTGGTGCTACTGGTCAAGAGCCCCACTGCTAATGCAGGAGATGATAAGAGATGCAGGTTTGATCCCTGGGTTGGAAAGGTTTCAAATATGTATTTTTTTTAATTATCGAGAACTAAGAAAACAATCTAATAAAAGACAAAAAAATTTGAGCAGACACATCACCAAAGATGACATATGAATGATAAATAAGACCATGGAAAGATGTTCAGCATTATTAGTTGCTAGGGAAATGAAAATTAAAATCAGAAATTAAAATCACTATACCTTTATTACAATGGCTAAATTTTTAAAAAAAAAAGTCTAACCATACCAAATGCTGGCAAGAATGTGGAGCAACTAGAACTCTCCTATAGTGCTAATGGGGATACTGCACTGGTGCAACCACTTTTGGGAAAAAGTAGTCTTTTTTAAAAAATTTTTTTAAATAAATGAAATAAAATAACCTGTTAGAAACATTAAAAAATTAATAAATAAAAGTTAAACATAAACCTTACATACAGTCCAACTGTTCCACTCCCAGGTACTAACCCAAGAGAAGTAAAAGCTTCTTTCCATAGAAGGATATATACACAAACATTCATAGCACTTTGTTTGTAATAACTACAAATAGGAAACAGCATAAATATCCATCAATAGCTGAATGTATAAACAAATTGTGAAACATCTGTACAATGAAACTCGACTCAATGTAGAAAGGAATGCAACAACATGGGAGAAATTCCAAGAAGCAAAGCCAAAAAATGATGATAGTAAGATACATATGATTCCATTTATACAAAATTCTAGGAAACATAAAATCTATGGTGACAGAAAGTAGATCAGTGGTTGCCTGTGAATGCAGTGTTGGAATGAGGAAGAGGTAAGAAGAAGAGTTCCTTTTGAGAGCAATGGATGTGTACATTATCTTGATATTGCTGTGATAGTTTCACAAGAGTATAACATCTCAAACCTTACCAAGCTGTACATTTTAAACATGCAATTTTATATATAAATTCCACCTCAACAATACCATTAAAAGAAAAAGAACAAAAATTCAGTCACCCACTATGCTAAGACTTTCTGATGAGCTAACAAGAAAAGTCAGAAGTTCTTTTACAAGATCATCATGTACATTGGAACTGATTATCTAAATGCATTGACCCCCAAATATGAGCAAAAAGTGCAAAAAAAAAGCCAAACCAAAAAATGGGCTATTAAGTAAAGTGATCACACATCTCAGTTTGCCAAGGACAGTTTCAACTTCACCTATTGTGTGGTATAACTATTAACTAAATGCCTTTTCATTCTCAAAATTGTCCTGATTTGGAAACAACCAATTATACAGTCACTATACTCTTAGGCTCTCTAGGAAGTTGTAATTATCATTCCAGGAAGTTAAGGCAGAAAACCAAACTGAAAATGACCCAAGTAACTATTTCAAAATGAATTTCAAATTTGGTTTCAGAGCCTCTAGAAGACCTGTTACTGCTGCTAAGTCACTTCAGTCGTGTCCGACTCTGTGCGACCCCATAGACGGCAGCCCACCAGACTCCCCTGTCCCTGGGATTCTCCAGGCAAGAATACTGGAGTGGGTTGCCATTTCCTTCTCCAATGCATGAAAGTGAAAAGTGAAAGTGAAGTCGCTCAGTTGTGTCTGACTCTTAGCGACCCCATGGACTGCAGCCCACCAGGCTCCTCCGTCCATGGGATTTTCCAGGCAAGAGTACTGGAGTGGGGTGCCATTGCCTTCCCCGGAAGACCTGTTAACCAAAATAAAATTTAACTTCCAAAATACAGATAAAATAAAGGAAGCAAGATAAAATAAGACTTTAAATGAAAAATTAAAATATGAACAAAACAACATCCATTTCAAGGACCCATACCACATCTATTCATTCACTTAGCATTCACAGACTGTCAGGGACTAAGCTGAATGCTGGGAATACACATACTGAATGAGGAGCATGGGTACACAGAGGATGGCTATAAAGCAGACAATCTTTATTTTTGTTGTTTAATTTAATTTTTATAGGGTATAGGTGATTTTACAATGTTGTCTTAGTTTCAGGTGTACATCATAGTGAATCTGTTATACATACCCATATATCCAGTCTTTTTCAGATTCTTTTCCCATATAGGTAGGTCTTTATAGAGCACTGAGTTTCCTATGCTATACAGTAGGTCCTTATTAGTTATCTATTTCATATATAGTAATGCACATATGTCAATCCCAATCTTCCAATTTATCCCTCCCCCTTAGCCAACAAAGGTCCGTCTAGTCAAGGCTATGGTTTTTCCAGTGGTCATGTATGGATGTGAGAGTTGGACTGTGAAGAAGGCTGAGCACTGAAGAACTGATGCTTTTGAACCGTGGTGTTGGAGAAGACTCTTGAGAGTCCCTTGGACTGCAAGGAGATCCAACCAGTCCATTCTGAAGGAGATCAACCCTGGGATTTCTTTGGAAGGAATGATGCTAAAGCTGAAACTCCAGTACTTTGGCCACTTCATGTGAAGAGTTGACTCATTGGAAAAGACTCTGATGCTCTGAGGGATTGAGGGCAGGAGGAGAAGGGGAGACTGAGGATGAGATGGCTGGATGGCATCACCGACTCAATGGACGTGAGTCTGAGTGAACTCTGGGAGTTGGTGATGGACAGGGAGGCCTGGCGTGCTGCGATTCATGGGGTCACAAAGAGTCAGGCACGACTGAGCGACTGAACTGAACTTAGCTTACCCACTGGGAACCATAAGTTTCTTCTCTATATTGTAACTTCGTTGCTGGTTTGCAGATAACCTCATTTTTACCCTTTTTTTGTTAAGATTCCTCATATGGGTGATGTCACATCATATTTGTCTTCACTCAGTATGACAACCTCTAGGTCCATCCACATTGCTGTAAATGGCATTATTTCATTGTTTTTTATGACTGAGAAATATTCCATTGTATGTATGTACCACATCTTCCTTATCCATCCCACTATAGATGGACATTTGGATTGTTTCCATGTCTTGGCTATTGTAAACACTGCTGCAATGAGCATTGAGGTGCCTAGTGACTGCACCAGTTTAAATCTAAATATAAAAGAATGAACTTTGAACACTTCTCAACATCATAGAAAATCTTTAAAAGACACACAGAGATTGGGCCAGCTATCTGGCCCAAAAAAGGGTGAGATTATCTTTTGTTCCATTTTGAAATTAGGTTGTACATCTGTTTCACATTGATTGTAGCTCTTGTTTTATTATTGAAGCATATATACAATATTGGTTTCAGGTGTACAGCATAGTGGTTCAACATTTATGTACATTATGAAATGATCTCCACAATAAGTCTAGTTACCATCTGAACTATATAGAGTAATTAATTACAATGCTATTGACTATATTCCCCATGTTGTATATTTCATCCCCATGGCTTATTTATTGTATGACTAGAAGGTTATAATTCATAATCCCCTTCGTCAGTTTTGTCCATTCCCCCATCCCCATCCCTTCTTTCAACCACCAGTTTGTTTTCTGTATCTATGAATCTGTTTCTGTTTGGGTTTTTTCTGTCTTGATTTTAAGTTTCTACATATAAGTGAAATCATATGGCATTTGTCTTTCTCTGACTTCTTTCCCTTAGCGTAATACCCTCAAGGTCCATCCGCGTTATCATAAATGCAAGATTTCATTCTTTTCTATAGCTGAGGAATATCCCATTATATATATATACACACTGCATCTTCTTTACTCATTTATCTTTTGGTGGATACTTAGGTTGCTTCCATATCTCAGCTACCATGAACGTAAGTGCATATAGCTCTTCAAATACATGTTTTTGTTTTCTTCAGAAAAACACACAGAAGGGGGACTGCTGGATGATATGGTAATTCTATTTTTAAATTTTGATAAACTACCATAACATTTTTCATAGTGGTTGTACCAATTTTCAGTCCCACCAAGTGTACCTGAGGTTTTCCTTCTCTCTACAACCTCATCAACACTTATTTCTGGCAGATGTGAAATGATATCTCTTTGTGCTTTTGATTTACTTTTCCCTGATAATTAGAGATATTGAGCATCCTTTTTTTTTTCTTTTTTGACTTATAACAATAAAAATTTGTTTATTCTCTCAGAGTTCTGGAGGCCAGAAAACTGAAATCAAGGCACCGGTAGGGTCATACTCCCTCTGGGTGTTCTTCAGGAGACTCCATTCCTTGCCTCTCCACCTTCTGGTGGTTGCTGGCTCCCTTGCCTTGTGGTCACATCACTCCAATCTCTGCTTCCATCTTCCATCACTTTTAAGGAACTCTCATTGAATTTAGGACCCACTTGAATAACCCAGTGTGATATCAGTTCAAGATACTTAAATTATTTACATCAGTAATTAAGGTAACATTCACAAATTCCAAGGGGTAAGTTGTGAATGTACCATTCGGGAGAGGGGCAGTCATTCAACCCATTACAGAAGCATTCCATTCAGAGGATCTCTAGGGGAAAACACAGAAATTTTAATTAAAGTATAATTAACCTACAACACTGTTTTAAATCACTGAAGATGGTGATTGCACCATGAAATTAAAAGATGCTTACTCCTTGGAAGGAAAGTTATGACCAAGCTAGATAGCATATTCAAAAGCAGAGACATTACTTTGCCAACAAAGATCCATCTAGTCAAGGCTATGGTTTTTCCAATGGTCATGTACGGATGTGAGAGTTGGACTGTGAAGAAGGCTGAGCACTGAAGAATTGATGCTTTTGAACTGTGGTGTTGGAGAAGACTCTTGAGAGCCCCTTGGACTGCAAGGAGGTGCAACCAGTCCATCCTAAATGAGATCAGTCCTGGGTGTTCATTGGAAGGACTGATGCTAAAGCTGAAACTCCAATACTTTGGCCACTTCTTGCGAAGAGTTGACTCATTGGAAAAGACCCTGATGCTGGGAGGGATTGGGGGCAGGAGGAGAAGGGGACTACAGAGCATGAGCTGGCTGGATGGCATCACCAACTCAATGGACATGAGTTTGAGTGAACCCTGGGAGTTGGTGATGGACAGGGAGGCCTGGCATGCTGTGCTTTATAGGGTCGCAAAGAGTCAGACACGACTGAGCGACTGAACTGTACTGAACTGAACTGAACTGATACAACACAGTGACTCAATATTTCTATATGTTACAAAAATGATCCCAATGATAAGTCTAGCTACCGTCTATCACCAGACAAAGATGTGAAAGTCATATTGACTCTACACTTCATCTGTGTGACTTGTTTATTTTATAACTGGAAGTCTGTACCTCTTAATCTCCCTCACCTACTTCACTGATCCCAGGATCCTCCTCCCCCACTCTGGCAACCACGTTTGGTTTCTGGTATCTACAAATCTGTTTCTGTTTTGTTATGTTTGTTTCTGTTTTGTTCATTAGCTTCCACATATAAGTGAAATCTTATGGTATTTGTTTTCTCTGTCTGATTTATTTCATTTAGCATAATACCCTCTAGGTTCATCCATATTGTCACAGATGGCAAGATTTTATTATTTTATGGCTGAATAATATTCCGTTTATCTTTGTATAAATACACACACACACATATATATATCACTGTTTCTTTATCCATTTATCTAACAATTGGAACATAGATTGCTTCCATATCTTGGCTTTTGTAAATAATGTTGTAAAAATATAGGGGTTCACATATAAAAATATAAGGCTGATGCTTTTATTTTTCTCTTTTTGGACAAATCCCCAGAAGTAGAATTGCTTCCTAATATGATAGCTCTGTTTTAAATTATATATTTGAGGAACTTCCATATATTTTTCCATAGTTGGTGCACCAATATACATTTCCACCAGATGTGTAACAATGTTCCTTTTTCTCCACATTCTCACCAACACTTGCCATTTGTTGTCCTTTTTTATTATAGCCATCTGACAGCTATAAGGTGATATTTCATTGTGCTTTTGATTTTCATTTCCTGGATAATTAGTGATACTGAGCATTTTTTCATGTATCTTTTGGCCATTTACATGTTTTTTGAAATATGTCTATTCAAGTCCTCTGCTTATTTTTAAATCAAGTTGGTTTTTGATATTGAGTTGTATGAGTTCCTCATATATTTGGGATGTTAACCCTTTATCTGATATATCTTTTGAAAGTTTCTTCTTCCGTTCAGTAGGCTGTCTTTTCATTCTGTTGACAGTTTCCTTCACCATTCAAAAACCTTTCAGTTTGATGTACTCCCGTTTGTTTATTTTTGGCTTTGTTTCTCTTGCTTGGGGAGATAGATCCAAAAAAAGTATTGCTAAGAACAAAGTCAAAGAGCCCCCATGTTTCCTTCTGGGAATTTTGTGGATTCAGGCCTTACATTTGATTCTTTAAATAATTTTGAGTTTATTTTTGTATATGGTGTAGCAAAGAAATTAGATTATTTTTCATGTAGCTGTCAAATTTTATTGAAGAGGCTTTCTTTTCCCCACTGCATATTCTTGCCTCTTTTGCCATAGATTGATTGACCATGAAAGTATGAATTTATTTCTGGTCTCTCTGTTTTGATTCATTGATTTATGTGTTTGTTTTTATGCCAGTACCATACAGTTTGATTACTGCCACTTTGTAGTATAACCTGAAGTCAGGAGACATGAAATTTCAAGCATTTTTCTTCTTTCTCAAGATCATATTGAAGAGGGTTTTTTTTAATCATAAATGGATATTGAATTTTGTCACAGGCTTTTTCTGCATCTATTGAAGATGATCATATTTTTATTCTTGAATTTGTTAATGTGGTGCATCACATGGAGTTATTTCTGGATACTGAACCATCCTTGTATCCCTGGGATAAATTCCACTTAATCATAGTGTATAATCCTTTTCATTTATTGTTGACTTTGGCTTGGTAATATTTTGCCATTTTTGCATTTGCATTTGCTAGTCATTTTGACCTGTATTTTTGTGGTATCTTGGTCTACTTTTTGTATCAAGATGTTGCCGGCCTTGTAGAATGAGTTCAGAAATGTTTCTTTCTCTCTAATTTTCTGGAATAGCTCAAGAAGGATACATATTAATTATTCTTTAAATGCACGGTAGAACTTACCTGTGAAGTAATCTGGTCCTGGACTTCCATTTATTGGGAAGATTTTTAAATTATTGACTCAGTTTCATTAATGGTAATTGGTCTGCTCATATTTTTTACTTCTTCCCAGTTCAGTTTTGAGAGTTTGTACATTTCTAGGAATTTATTTCTTCTAGGTTTTTCATTTCATTGGAGTATAATTGTTTGTAATAATGTCTTATAATGTATTTCTGTACTGTCAATTGTAACTTCTTTTTTTTTTCATTTATGATTTTTTTATTGGGCCCACTTATTTTTTTGATGAGCCTGGCTAAAAGTTCTTCACTTTTGTTTATCTTATCAAAGAACCAGCTTAGTTTCATTGATCTTTTCTATTTATTTGTAAGTCTCTATTTCATTACTTATGCTCTGATCTTTAGTACTTCTTTTCTTTGACTAATTTGAGTTTTGTTTCTTATTATTCTTTTAGGTTTAAAGTGAGGTTGTTACTTGAGATTTTCCTTGTTTTCTGAGGTATGTCTGTATTGCTATAAACTTCCCTCCTAGAAGTGCTTTTGTTTGGTTTTATAGATTTCAGCTCATTGTGTTTCTGTCTTCATTTGCTCCAGATAACTTTTGATTCCTTTTTTTATTTCTTCAGTGACCAATAGGCTGTTTAATATCATATTGTTTAACTTCCACATGTTTGCTTGCTTTTAGGCTTTTGCTTTCTTCAGTTTTTTTTCTTGAAGCTGATTCTAGTTTCAGTGTTGTGGTCAGAAAAGAAGTTTGATATCATTTCAGTCTTCTTACATTTATTGAGCCTTGCTTTGTGGCCTAGAATGTAATCTATCCTGTAGTATGTTGTATGTTCCATGTACAGTTGTAAAATGTGTATTCTACTGTTCGCAATTTGAATGTATATATGTATATATACATACATATATATATACATTCAAATATATACACACACACACACACACACACACACACACACACACACATATATATATATGCCTTGGAATGCAGAATGAAGCAGGGCAAAGACTAATAGAGTTTTGCCAAGAAAATTCACTGGTCGTAGCAAACACCCTCTTCCAACAACACAAGAGAAGACTCTACACATGGACATCACCAGATGGTCAACACCGAAATCAGATTGATTATATTCTTTACAGCCAAAGATGGAGAAGCTCTATACAGTCAACAAAAACAAGACCAGGAGCTGACTGGGGCTCAGATCATGAACTCCTTATTACCAAATTCAGACTTCAATTGAAGAAAGTAGGGAAAACCACTAGACCATTCAGGTATGACCCAAATCAAATCCCTTATGATTATACAGTGGAAGTGAGAAATAGATTTAAGGGCCTAGATCTGATAGACAGAGTGCCTGATGAACGATGGAATGAGGTTCGTGATATTGTACAGGAGACAGGGATCAAGACCATCCCCATGGAAAAGAAATGCAAAAAAGCAAAATGGCTGTCTGCGAAGGCCTTACAAATAGCTGTGAAAAGAAGAGAGGCAAAAAGCAAAGGAGAAAAGGAAAGATATAAGCATCTGAATGCAGAGTTCCAAAGAATAGCAAGAAGAGATAAGAAAGCCTTCTTCAGTGATCAATGCAAAGAAATAGAGGAAAAGAACAGAATGGGAAAGACTAGAGATCTCTTCAAGAAAGTTAGAGATACCAAGGGAACATTTCATGCAAAGATGGGCTCGATAAAGGACAAAAATGGTATGGACCTAACAGAAGCAGAAGATATTAAGAAGAGGTGGCAAGAATACACAGAAGAACTGTACAAAAAAGATCTTCACGACCTAGATAATCATGATGGTGTGATCACTAATCTAGAGCCAGACATCCTGGTATGTGAAGTCAAGTGGGCCTTAAAAGGCATCACTACAAACAAAGCTAGTGGAAGTGATGGAATTCCAGTTGAGCTGTTTCAAATCCTGAAAGATGATGCTGTGAAAATGCTGCACTCAATATGCCAGCAAATTTGGAAAACTCAGCAGTGGCCACAGGACTGGAAAAGGTCAGTTTTCATTCCAATCTCAAAGAAAGGCAATGGAAAAGAATGCTCAAACTACCACACAATTGCACTCATCTCACATGCTAGTAAAGTAATGCTCAAAATTCTCCAAGTCAGGCTTCAGCAATACATGAACCATGAACTTCCAGATGTTCAAGCTGGTTTTAGAAAAGGCAGAGGAATCAGAGATCAAATTGCCAACAACCGCTGGATCATGGAAAAAGCAAGAGAGTTCCAGAAAAGAATCTATTTCTGCTTTATTGACTATGCCAAAGCCTTTGACTGTGTGGATCACAATAAACGGTGGAAAATTCTGAAAGAGATGGGAATACCAGACCACCTGACCTGCCTCTTGAGAAATCTGTATGCAGGTCAGGAAGAAACAGTTAGAACTGGACATGGAACAACAGGTTGGTTCCAAATAGGAAAAGGAGTACATCAAGGCTGTATATTGTCACCCTGTTTATTTAACTTATATGCAGAGTACATCACGAGAAACGCTGAACTGGAAGAAACAAGCTGGAATCAAGATTGCTGGGAGAAATATCAATAACCTCAGATATGCAGTTGACACCACCCTTATGGCAGAAAGTGAAGAGGAACTAAAAATCCTCTTGATGAAAGTGAAAGAGGAGAGTGAAAAAGGTGGCTTAAAGCTCAACATTCAGAAAATGAAGAACATGGCATCCGGTCCTATCACTCCATGGGAAATAGATGGGGAAACAGTGGAAACAGTGTCAGACTTTATTTTTCTGGGCTCCAAAATCACTGCAGATGGTGACTGCAGCCACGAAATTGAAAGATGCTTACTCCTTGGAAGGAAAGTTATGACCAACCTAGACAGTATATTCAAAAGCAGAGATATTACTTTGCCGACTAAGGTCCGTCTAGTCAAGGCTATGGTTTTTCCTGTGGTCATGTATGGATGTGAGAGTTGGACTGTGAAGAAGGTAGAGCACCAAAGAATTGATGCTTTTGAACTGTGGTGTTGGAGAAGACTCTTGAGAGTCCCTTGTACTGCAAGGAGATCCAACCAGTCCATTCTGAAGGAGATCAGCCCTAGGATTTCTTCGGAAGGAATGATGCTAAAGCTGAAACTCCAGTACTTTGGCCACTTCATGTGAAGAGTTGACTCATTGGAAAAGACTCTGATGCTGGGAGGAATTGGGGGCAGGAGGAGAAGGGGACGACAGAGGATGAGATGGCTGGATGGCATCACTGATTCAATGGACGTGAGTCTGAGTGAACTCCGGGAGATGGTGATGGACAGGGAGGCCTGACATGCTGCGATTCATGGGGTCGCAAAAAGTCCGACACGACTGAGCGATTGAACTGAACTGAACTTATGTATATAAATATGTGTGTGTGTGTGTAATATGTCATTTAAGGATGATGTTTCCTTACTGATTTTATGCCCAGATGATCTTTCCACCTTTGTAAGTGGGTTGTTAAATTCCCTGCTTTGTTACTGTCAATTTCTCCCTTTCTATCAGGCAGTTAATATTTGCTTTATGTGTTTATGTGCTCCTATTTTGGACATAGATATGTTTACAATTGTTGTATATTTTTCTTGGATTATTCTTTTATCATCATGTAATGTCCTTCTTTGTATCTGTTACAGTCTGTTTATAAATCTATTTTGTCTAATGTAAGTATTGCTTTCCCAGCTTTCTTTTCATTTCATTTTCATGAACTATCTTTTTCCATCTCCTCACTTTCAGTGTGTGTCTTTAGATCAGAAGTGAATCTCTTGTAGCATCATATTTTTTCATCCATTCATCCATTCTATGTCTACCTTTTATTTATTCATTTTTTGACCACTCCATGTGGCAAGTGGGATATTTCTCAACCAGGACCAGGAATCAAACCATCCTCCCTGCAGTGGGAACAATGACTCTTAACCACTGGACCACCAGAGAAGGCCCATCCTATGTCTTTTGATTGAAACATTTAGTCCGTTTACAGTTAAAGTTCATATGTATGTACTTATTGCCATTTCATTGTTTTCTGATTGTTTTTGTAGTTCTTCTCTGTTTCTTTCTTCTCTTGCTCTTTTCCCTTGTGATCTGATGACTGTCTTTAAGTCTATGTTTGGATTCTTCCTCTTTATTTTTTTGTGTATTTATGGAAAATTTTTGTTTGTGGTTACCATGAGGTTCATATATTGTTGTTTAGTTGCTAAGTCACATCCAACTCTTTTGTCATCCACAGATTGCCAGGATCTTCTGCCCATGAGATTTCCCAGGCAAGAACACTGGAGTGAGTTTCCATTTCCTGCTCCAAGGGATCTTCCTGACTCAGGGACTGAACCCATGTCTCCTGCATTGGCAGGTGGATTCTTTACCACTGAGCCACCAGGGAAGTCCAGAGGTTCATATACACCAACCTATGTATATAACTACCTATTTTGATGATTCCTTAAGTTTGAACACATTCTAAAAGTCCTAAATTTTTACTCTTTCTGGCACATTTTATGTTTTGATGTCAAATTTTATGTATCTTTTAACTACTACTATAGATATAGATGATTTTTCTACTTTTTTACTTTTAACCTTCCTTCTAGCTTTATAAGTGGCTAATCCACTATCTTTACTATATGCTTTCTATTACCAGTGAGATTTTTTTTCTGTCATAATTTTTCTTATTTCTAGCCAGCCTTTTCTTACACTTGGAGAGGCCCCTTTAACACTTCTTGAAAGGCTGATTCAGTGGTGAACTCCTTCAGCTTTTGATTTTATGTAAAATTCTTTATCTCTCCTTAAATCTGAATGATAACCTCACCAGGTAGAATATGCTTATTTGTAGGAGCTCTTGCCTTTCATCACTTTGAATGTATCATGCAAATCTTCTGGTTTGCAGTTTCTGCTGAAAAGACTTATGGTACTTCCCTTGTATGTAACTGGTTGTTTTTCTCTTGGTGCTATTAACATTCTCTTTTTTTATTGGAATATAATTACTTTGCAATATTACACTAGTTTCTGATGCTGTTTTCATCTTTAATGTTTGACATTTTATTGGTGTGGATATGTTTGTATTCTCCAAAATGGAATGTCTCCATCTTGAAGAAGCAGACTTAAGTAGGAAATGTGCTGTGGAGTCCAACAGCACTTTCCCTTCCGGCCGCCAGAACCAGGTGTTTCAGGGGTTTTCCTGTGTAGGCTAGGTACACCTTTCTGTTTTGGAGATACTGATTGCTGTCAGCACACTGGAATGCTGCGCTGGCCCTCGGCCTGCTGATTGCAAGGCCCTGCTTTGTGCTGTTGCTGCAGGGGCAGAACAATCTCCTGGCACAGCTGGTTTTGGGGCCCAGAGGCATGTAATTACTGGAAACTTACTGGTTGGCAGGCAGAGCCCCAGTGCAGCTGGTTGAGAATCTCACTGTCACATGACCACTGCTGAGTAGTACAGGCCCCCAGCCCAACTGACTGGAGCCCAGTGGCATGCAACTGGTACAGGGGTAGGTAGTGGGGTAGGCCCCTGGCATGGTGGGGTATGAGGCCTGGTGGCATGCAAATGCTACAAGCACGCTGGTAGGTAGGACAAACCCTAGTACTAATACACCAGAAGGAGGACCCCACAGTGACACCCACAGGCATTTGTATGTGCATGGTAGAATATGGTCACAAAAATGGCTACCTCTAGGGTCTCAGTCCCTGAGAGGAGTCTCAGATGCCTCCTGCCCCTCCAGGAAGTTGTCCAAGGTGAACAAGTAAGTCTAACATCAGTGCCTTTCAAACTGCTGACTCTGCACTGAAACTCAGAGCAAGTGAGTTTTTGCCCTTTAAGAACAGAAGCCCAGTTTCCTACAGGCCTTGGGCTCCTCCAAGTGTAAGCCCTTCCAGTGTTCAAAGTCAGATGTTTTGAGAGCTTCTCTTCCTGGTGCAGGACCCCCAGGCTGAAGAGCACAATGTAGGGACTGGACTCCTCAATCCCAGGAGAACCTCAGTGATTGTCACTTTCTCCTGTGTGTGTATTACTACCCCGAGGGTGTGTGTCCTGACTGCATCATGTCTCTATCACTGTTATCCATTTCACTGTGGCTCCTTTTATATATCTTTAGTTGTGGGAAACAAACCTTTACTGCTTTTCATCAGGTTGTTCTCAGAGACAGGTGCTCTATAAGTTGTTGGGATTTGCCCATTAGAGGAAATAAGTTCAGGATCTTCCTACTCTGCCTTCTTGATCTAATGGTGAGATTCTTTCCTGCAGAGTCAAAAAGTCTTGAAGACCAGGGTGGAAATTGTTGCAAGAATTTTGAGTCTGTGGACTGTTAGTTCTTACAAGAAACTATTTTGTTTTGGTAATATTTGGACACTAAGTAAATACTTACTAAAGAACAAATTGCTTAATTAATTTTCACTCAATGTATTTCCTCATTGACTCTTTCAGCTAAATTAACAAGATTTTGCCAAAGGCTAGCTTTGGTTGCTTCCAGGACAATGCCTCTTTAGTATGTCTATGTACAAATGCAGTAATAGTTGCAATCATGTTTGTTTGTTTTTTAAATTTTTATAATGTTGTGTTCATTTCTGCAGTACAGTATATTGAATCAGTTTTATGTATGCATATATCCCCTCTTTTTTAAATCTCTTCATTTAGGTCACCACAGAGCATTATTCTACTAGGCAAATATCCTCTGAGTTTGGGGAAATTCTTAAATACATTATATACTGAAAAATAGAAATTAAATGCATAAAATATAGTGGACAGGATTGAGAAAGGTCGGATGAATAATCCTAGGCTTCGGTCTCTTCATATCCATCAGAAATATCTAACAGCAGAGCATGGTAGAATATAGGTGTTGCCCTTGGCTAAGTAGCATCTTCAGCCCCAGACACTTCACTCCTTATTACTCGCTCAACATTCTGCCAGGAAAAAACCCTGGATGACAAAGGTGTGTAATGCAAGTGTTATTCACCTCTGTTCTTATGACAGCAAAAATTTGTCTGAAAATGAGAGTTCAGTCATTATGTCAAATTTTCTTAATTTCAAAATTTAGTTTTCTAAAATTTCAAAAGGCTTATTTATCTGGCTGTTGTTACAGACCTTCACTTTCAACTAAATAGACCAAATATGGTTGCTAATGTTGGTGACAACAAATATAAATCTTGTAATCAACCCATTTACAGTAATATCTATTCAGTAGCTTTTTAAATAAAACACATATAGAGTCTAAGGAATAGTCTGAATGCTAGAAATTAATTGGTGAACTAGTTAATTCAACGCAAGTGTCATTCATGGTGATGGGGAACTCCATGACTGTAAAGAAACCGTGGGAGCCAGCACGCTTGAATTGTTCACATTCATTTCACTGAATTGAGAGGTGTAAGGAGAGCTTTCAAAGTTTTTTCTGAGTTTTATTAATATCCCTAGAAGACTGACATATACACAGAACTAGGGCGCAGGCAATCTTACCAGGCCTGTCAAGATGCACAAACACTGGCATACTTCTGACTTCTTTGGGAGATGAGCACACAGGTGGAATAGAGAGTTCTCTGACAGGGTTCACGATCCTCTCAAACTTTCACAGATCAAATGCCAACAAACATGAGACGAGTTTTCCTAAGGTGTCCCGAACATCCCTTAGACAGTTGAAGACAAAACTGTATTTCACTCTATTGTCTTCAAAACTAATTTCAAAATAAACTTTAACCTGAAGGTCTTGTATAAGAACTTATATAATTTCTTCACTTTTCTGAATAATGCATTCTGTTTATTACAAATTAATTTAATTCCCATGGCACATCAGGACATCATTTATGGTTTAAGAAAATTGGGGGGAAGAAAAGGTCAGACGAGAGTTAGATGTGGTAGTGGAAAAATATCTGGCCGGTATATTTCATGGAATGTTTTGCAATCGCTTTTAAAATCTCTGGAAAGCTAGTCCTGAAGAACTTTATAGAAATTAAGGAGTTATTGGCAAGGCCTCTTGACTGAGACAGCTCAGTGGAAATATACCAATCCCCAAAAACAATAATTTAAGTTCTTCCTCTTCTGTTTCTAAGGATTGCCTGCCATCTAGTGGATGTATCACAGTCGTCATGAATTGCTTTCTTGAAAACAATCAATAGTACTCATTGGAATAAAGTTAACAATGTTTTAAAAAACTAAGAACAGGGCAGGAGCTTGTACTATGGCCCACTCCCCAGAATAAACCACATCTCAGGGGAAAACCTAAAAGAATCATGGTGGAGTCTTTTCTTACCAAGACTTTAAAAAACAGATTAATTTTGTGCTGGACTATTCAAAAACCAATCCCATTAAATCCAAGCAAAATCAAAGTAAGTTAAAAAAGAAAATTGCTATTTTTCATACTTTCTTTGCATGTTATTTTTGTGTTAATTCAATAAATGTATTTCACTTCAACATACTATAATATTAACATTTGTGCCAAAAATCATGTAATCAACAACTTTTTATTGAGCAACTCCAAAGATCTATGCCATGGGAAACACAAAAGAAGGAAGAGATGTAAGCCCAGCATTTACATTTACAATGCAGTCAGGGAGAGAAAAATAACCCAAACACAGCAGTTAGCAACTATGCCAACTTAAGTGATCCAAAGGAAGAAAAAGAGATCCATGAGAATAGGAGAAACTGGGGAAAGCTTGTAATGAGACTTTAGGTGTATTTTGAATATAATTTGGAGACAATTGATCAAATCCCTGGGCCTGGAGACAGTGAAGAAGTGTTTTGTAGGAAGGGAGATTTATGTCTCTTCATAAAGAGAAGGAAAATGGATCTTAATGATATAGACTCAAGGAAGTGGCCTACAAATATGGGCCATTTTGTATGCTGATCAAATATCACCTGAGCAAAATTTGTGAAGATCTTCATGAAAAAGGTAAAGTATAATTGCTCCTACCATGTGAGTCATTAGGCCCTTCCTTATTTGCCCTCAGTTCAGCAACAACTAGGGCTTCCCTGGTGCCTCAGACAGTAAAGAATTTGCCTGCAATGAAGGAACCCTGGGTTAGATCCCTTGGCAGGAAGATTCCCTGAAGAAGGGAATGGCTACCCACACCAGTATTCTTGCCTCGAAAATTCCATGGACAAATGAGCCTGGCAGGCTACAGTCCATGGGATTGCAAAGAGTCAAACCAAGTGACTAACACTTCAAGCAACAACTGGCTAGTTGTAAATGGAACTAAATTCCTGTAATTGAACTCTAAGAATACTCCTGCAAGCCTTCCTATTAACCAAAGATAGGCTCCTGATTGCCAGACTCTTAAATCATCTTCGAAAGGAAACATGAGTTCATAGAGCCAGGTACGTTAGTGAAGTTCCCACTCATCCCTCCCAGGGTTGCCTATGCCAAAGGGTGGGGCCAGGCTCCCCTTTGAAGACTCAGGCTCCTCCCACATCCTAAGGGCCACCAACTATGCCTTCATTCCCCCCAAAATGGCTTTTGTTACTTCTAACTATTGTTCATCTCATTTTAACATGAATTTAAGCATACCTTACCAGAGAAGGCAATGGCACCCCACTCCAGTACTCTTGCCAGGAAAATCCCATGGATGGTGGAGCCTGGTGGGGTGCAGTCCATGAGGTCGCTAAGAGTCAGACACGACTGAGCGACTTCACTTTCACTTTTCACTTTCATGCATTGGAGAAGGAAATGGCAACCCACTCTGGTGTTCTTGCCTGGAGAACCCCAGGGACGGGGGAGACTCGTGGGCTGCCATCTATGGGGTCGCACAGAGTCGGAACACAACTGAAGCGACTTAGCAGCAGCAGCAGCAAGCATACCTTATATTTTAAAGGAATTATTCATCCTGCAGCTTAAATTTTCCTGTTCTCATCTACCTTTTCTTTGACTTTGAGGTCCCTTCTCATTTATAGGGTCTAAATAATAATAATAATAATTACCATGTTTTTTCCAATATATACGTCTTACTTAAATTCTTTTAGCTATAAAATAAATTTTCATAATCATAAATCGGGGTTTTATTAATGAAAACCCTGTAAGATTACTGTTGCCTCACTTTTATTGATTTTCAGAGAGAATATGCAAATTGCACATTACACAGAAAGAAACAAGGTAAGCATTGTATTTTACGTCTTTCTAATTTTAAATCTTGCCTCTGCGTGTTGTTTATTACATGGGCTCTACTGCTCCCTACCAAGGGTCACATTTTAAAGTAAGATTTGATCTTTTGACCTTTCTCTGTTGAAGCTGTAGTCTCTAGACATAACTCCTCACAAGTCACAAGCCTTGATTTAATCAGATGAATTAGATAAGGGAAAAGACCTTTAAGGTCAGGGAGTATAACTTTCTGCAATGAATAGGATTTTTCCCTATATAGCATTTATTGTTCCAAACACATTTATAATAAATAAAACATTTTCCTATTGCATGAAAAAAAGAAAGTCACTCAGTTATGTGTTACTCTTTATGACCCCATGGACTGCTGCCTGCCAGATTCCTCTGTCCATGGAATTTTCCAGGGAAGAATACTGGAGCGGGTAGCCATTTCCTTCTCCAGGGGATCTTCCCAACCCAGGGATTCAACCCAGGTCTCCTGCATTGCAGGCAGATTCTTTAACACTTGAGGAACCAAGGAAGCCACTATTGCATACCTCTCATGAAAAATATCCTGCCAGTATCCAAGACTGTCTCATAAAGACTATCAAACATTTCCCATCTCCCATCTCAAGACTTGCTGCTAGAGTTGCCCATCCTCTAACTTCTCTTACTTACTAGATGGAAGTGTTATGCTATTTCTTCTCAGGAGAATCATTTCTTCAGTGCTTATACTGTCACTTGACTCCAGAGGAGGGACAGAGGTGAAGAGACTCTCTGTCACGAGTAAAGACTTTGAAAAAGAGCAAAGTGACCTGAAACCAAACCTGAGGAGATGCTTGCTATCCTCAGGAGTCATGTGAGCACTCATATTTCTGGCAAACACTTGCTCCTAAATTTTTTTAGGAAAGGGGAGTAGGGAAGGGCCCACATGAGTGCTCTGGTCCTCATGGAACTACTGACTGACCCATTGAATTAGCATAAGGCATTCCTAAGGACGGAAGAAATTCCTAAGGAGAAGAAAGTTCTGGTTGCCTTTGAGTATCTCCCAAATATTAAAAGAACATTTCACTGGGCCACAACCACAAGAATTACCCTGAAAATCAATTTGTACCATGTCCCAGACAACTTCTTCCTGATTGAGGGTAGTTCAAGGTTCTTCTAGGAAATGAACCCAAAAGTCAGAGAAGCAGACTTTACCACTGGCTTCTCCTAATTAAGCAAAGGATTTACAAAATTTATTGGAGATTTAGAGGAGTTCATTGAAACTTGCAATAATGTTAAGTATACATCTCAGTTTGAGAGGGACACTAGGTCAACGTGGGGTGTTAACCACTTTGGTGACACTGGTCTGCACGGAGACATCAGAGAAGATCCTGGAAACGAAAGCCAGATTGGAGCGCAAGGCAGAAGCCGCTGCTACCTCTGCAGTGGAGCATCCAGGGACCCTGTCTACTAATGATCTAGTCTGCAATGCAGGAAATTTAAAATATTTTCTGAACTATAATTCTGGCAGAGGATGGGAGGTGAGGTAGGGAGAACCCACAGTTGAAGCCTGCCATCCTGGGAGCTACTGAAAATCTGTAAAGAAGTAGCTTAACAGTAGCTAATAGTGTATAGTCACACAAATCTGGATTCAAATACTAACTCTGCTATTTACAACCCAGGAGAAATAACTTAATATCTCAGAACCTCACTATCTAAAAAGTGGAATGCTATGAGGATATCCCAGGAGTAACGTCTGGAAGGACTTAGCACACTATCGAGTGCATTCTGCATGCTCAGTCAGAGATAGAGGCGGCTGCTGGGGTCATGGCCATCACTAATTGCCCACTGACCAAAACAGAAGCAGTATCTAAAACTACAAAGCCACAGTCATCAAGACAGTATGGTACTGGCACAAAGACAGAAATATAGATCAATGGAACAAAATAGAAAGCCCAGGGATAAATCCACACACCTATGGACACCTTATCTTTGACAAAGGAGGCAAGAATATACAATGGAGTAAAGACAATCTCTTTAACAAGTGGTGCTGGGAAAACTGGTCAACCACTTGTAAAAGAATGAACTAGATCACTTTCTAACACCATACACAAAAATAAACTCAAAATGGATTAAAGATCTAAACGTAAGACCAGAAACTATAAAACTCCTAGAGGAGAACATAGGCAAAACACTCTCCGACATAAATCACAGCAGGATCCTCTATGATCCACCTCCCAGAATACTGGAAATAAAAGCAAAAATAAACAAATGGGATCTAATTAAAATTAAAAGCTTCTGCACAACAAAGGAAACTATAAGCAAGGTGAAAAGACAGCCTTCGGAATGGGAGAAAATAATAGCAAATGAAGCAACTGACAAACAACTAATCTCAAAAATATACAAGCAACTCCTGCAGCTCAATTCCAGAAAAATAAACGACCCAATCAAAAATTGGGCCAAAGAACTAAATAGACATTCCTCCAAAGAAGACATACAGATGGCTAACAAACACATGAAAAGATGCTCAACATCACTCATTATTAGAGAAATGCAAATCAAAACCACAATGAGGTACCATTTCACACCAGTCAGAATGGCAGCAATCCAAAAGTCTACAAGCAATAAATGCTGGACAGGGTGTGGAGAAAAGGGAACCCTCTTACACTGTTGGTGGGAATGCAAACTAGTACAGCCACTATGGAGAACAGGGTGGAGATTCCTTAAAAATTGCAAATAGAACTGCCTTATGACCCAGCAATCCCACTGCTGGGCATACACACTGAGGAAACCAGAATTGAAAGAGACACATGTACCCCAATGTTCATCGCAGCACTGTTTATAATAGCCAGGACATGGAAACAACCTAGATGTCCATCAGCAGATGAATGGGTAAGAAAGCTGTGGTACATATACACCATGGAGTATTACTCAGCCATTAAAAAGAACACATTTGAATCAGTTCTAATGAGGTGGGTGAAACTGGAGCCGATTATCCAGAGTGAAGTAAGCCAGAAAGAAAAACACCAATACAGTATACTAACACATATATATGGAATTTAGAAAGATGGTAATGATAACCCTGTATGTGAGACAGCAAAAGAGACACAGATGTATAGAACAGTCTTTTAGACTCTGTGGGAGAGGGAGAGGGTGGGATGATTTGGGAGAATGGCATTGAAACATGTATACTATCAGGTAAGAAACGAATTGCCAGTCTATGTTCGATACAGGATGCAGGATGCTTGGGGCTGGTGCACGGGGATGATCCAGAGAGATGATATGGGGTGGGAGGTGGGAGGGGGGTTCAGGATTGGGAACTCATGTACACCCGTAGCTGATTCACATTGATGTGTGGCAAAACCAATACAGTATAGTAAAGCAAAATAAAGTAAAAATAAAATTTTCTTTAAAAAAATAAATAAAATAAAAATGCTAAGCTAGAAAAGCAGGGCCTTTTTGCTCCATCTTTACCAACCAAACCACCCCCTTCCAACATTCCAAAAGTCTGCTTGCTATCTCACTCATCTATTGCCCCAGAATCACATCAAATAGGCCGTTCCGATCCATTCACGTACAAAGTCAGCTTCAAGTCCCTAAAAGGTACTGCAGATACCCCCAGACCTCCTATTGTACAATTTGTTAAAGTCTCACCAGGCAAAGACACCAGGGGCAAGCTGTGGTCTGACAAACTCAGATTTATTGACTAGATGAATCAAGGGAGGGCATTCCTGAGCTACCATGGAACAACAACAAAGCTCAACAAGGGGGCAGGAAGAGAGAAGACTTTTCCAAAGTTTGATTTCTGTGAAAAGAGAATCTAAGGGAAGTAGGGACTGTGTTGGCTGCTATTTTTGGGACAAGATTAGGGAAAATGGGTAACTAAGGACTGGATGCTGTCATGGAAGCATCCGTGACATGCTGGAAGCAAGTCATGGATGAAAGCAAGGTCAGCTTAGCAATTAAATATCCCCAGGAATTGTTGCTGTTGTTTACTCACTAAGTCATTTCTGACTCCTTGTGACCCTGTAGACTATAGCCCTCCAGACCCCTCTGTCCATGGAATTCTCCAGGCAAGAATACTAGCATGGGGTACCATTTCCTTCTCCAGGGTATCTTCCCAGTGCAGGGATTGAACCCACTTCTCCTGCATTAGCAGACAGATTCTTTACCACTAAGGCACCAGAGAAACCCATCCACAGGAATAGATGTGTATAAAAAGCAAGTCTAGGGGCATCATTCATAAAAGGCAGTCACTGAAAGACAGGCACGTGATAAAGCAAGTGATAGCTGTTATAGGCCTTGGGGAGGAACCATGTCTCCTCTTGATTTTTCGATTGGCTTGACTGGGTCTGTCCTCCCAGCCTGGTGAACCACAGAGCTGCTTTTCCTTTTTTTCTCACTGAGATGGTTTTCACTCTTTCAGTCCTGAATAGATCTTTCCTCTTTTGAAGTTGCCTCTAGAACTATGAGTGGGGTTGCTGGGAATCCTCTACTATTTCTGCAGCTTTTTGTTAAGTCTAAAGCTATTCTAAAAGAAAGGTTATTGAAAAAAAACAAAAAGTGGCTTCCTACGCAAACCCTGATAATGCTTCCCACAGGCACTGTGTCATAGGAAAGTCACTCCATACCATGTTTTAATGCCCCAAATTCTTGGTTCTTCCTCATTTGCAGCCAAAATCTGCTTCATTCCTAATCTCCTCTTCCAAGGTCCCAGATAAATTTCTGTGAAGCTGCAAGTTTATCTTCTTTGCTAAGATAGCTTTTTAAAATATTATGGTTTTACCCTAAGACTCTTCAAAGTAAGTCTCCACCTCAATCCCCTCCTCCCAAATCTTTGGTTTCACATTAAGTGCCTGGTGACTTTCTTTCCAGAGAAGACACCCATTGGATAGAGCCCTCTGGCATGGCCTGACCCCATCTGTCTGGGCCTCCCTGGCGTGGTAAGGAACATGCCCACTCACTCTTCTCAGCAATGGCTCATTCCGTTGACTCACTACACTTGTGGAAGCTAAAATCCCCTACGTCTTTCCCATAGGAACTGGGGCAAGTCAGCTGTCCTCTCTACCTTCCTAAACTCACATGGTTTAAGCCAACATAGAACTTTACTGACAATACTCATCTTGTAAGTTTTTCTATCTGTCAACACTGCAGCAGAAGAGAAGAGAACCAAGAATCAGAAATTCTGGGTGAAGATTCTAGTTCTCTAACTACTTTGCAAGGCTTTAAGCAAGTCATTCTACTCATCAGGGTGTAGTTCCTTTGCTTGTAAAACAACTGTGTTGCCGTTAGACAACGTCTGGGATCTCTTCATGTCTCTTACACCACTATATATTAGGATCAGTCTATTTTACTATGTTTCATCATTTTACTGATGAAGAAACTGACTCAGGGGAATCGGTTCATTTGCCCAAAATGGTATAGTTCCAGGATTCTAGGCAGCACTGTCAGGATCTTCCCCTTCTCAGAACAGCCTGCCCTTGACCTTGTTTGGTTCTCTTGCATGATTGATCTCTCCTCTGCTTCTGCACACAAGGCTAACAAGAACTTTCTTAGTCTGGAGAAAAACTGTCCGCTTCTGGGTAACTGCGCTGGCTTTCCCCGCCTACTTCTCCCTTCATCACCCACCTGCCCAAGAAGCCATATGTACCCCTGTGTGCATTTTCCTGTACACTTGTTTCTTCAGCCTCTGAAAATCAGGCTCCTTTTCCTACATGCACTGAAACTGATCTCTCAGCTGGAGACCCTGTGTTCAATCATTATCACCATTGACCTTTCTGGACCCATTTCCTTCTCCCTAGAGTTTCTTAAGGTTTTTGTTTGAACTTCTCTTTTTAGAAACCTTCAACTAATCATCTCTACACTAGTGACTCACAAATCTGCACTACGAGTTCAGACATATGTGACAGAATATCTTATTGTGATACGAGCCCCTGGTGTTTTCCTCTTTCTGCTACTCCAAATGGACAGTGCGGACCTTAGAGATCCTGTAGAAGACTTTGCTGTGTGGAAATCTCAAAGCCCTACCCAGTCCAAATTCTGTCCAATGATTGTAGGCAGCCCTGGAGTAGACTTTGTCCCAGGCACTATTAATAGCTAAAAAGCTATAAAGCAGGTAAAAGTCCATAGTAATATTTAGCAGGAGGTCAGAGGGCTAGCAGGCATTTTGCCAAGCTCTCTCATAAAAAGTACAAAAAATATTCTCTTTTCAGCTAGAAGAAGAAAAATTGATAAAGTTTAAGAGGAGGTCTGGTTACCTAGATGTGTAGATAAATATGGTTTGCTTTAGGGTCGAGAACATTTTTTAAAAGCCTTGTCCATTTGCATGTCATGGAAACAGGCAAAACAATCCATATGACAACTTTTTACTGCAAACAGGAATGTGCTATACACATTACTGAAACAAAACAGAAACAGAAAGACTGAAGTGAGAGGAGAGCTCAACCAAGGATTGAGCACATTTAAATAAAAAAAAGAAGGAAAATTCTCTTCATTCAAAGATCTGCTTACAAATGCCATTTAAATGTCTTTCAGTGTTTTGGGAAACAGATGGGAATTTTATTTGGCATGAAGATTTAGATATAATATGAAACTGAAGGACCAAGTTTAGAAACCCAGAAATCCCACCACAGCCACTTACTCCACTTCTCAGAATTGATATTCAATTAAAAAAAAAAAAAACTATATTTAGACTTTTAAGCAACCACATCAATTTAATTTTATAGTACAATAAAAGCTAAAGATTAAAATATTCTATAATTTGTCTATAAATTCTTACATAAGGCTAAGAACATTTTAAAGATCTTTTTTTCTATTTTCTAGAATACCCAGGCCTATGGAAGACAAAAGTTTGGTTAAAATCTGTACCACATGCTGCAATGTAATAGCTTTTTTTTTTTAAGTTAGGTCATGTATGGATTATTAAAGGAGTTTCATATTTCATTTCTCTTGAATTCATTTTTTCTCTGGGAAAGCACATTCATGGTAACAGGGCCATAATTAGAGAAGAATTTCCAGTGTCCCCCTGCTGGTGGAACACTTCCTGCCTGAGATGGGCCTTGTTTTCCAGTCATGGGAGTGCATTTCAGGATGTCAAACTAAAGGCAGCGTGGTGTGAATATGAAAATATTTTTTACCTAAACCAAATAACATCAGACCCAGTATAAATTAGACTATGATTCTGACCATCCTAGGGAGAGAAAAAGTGAGAGGTGGTAAATTCAACTTAGGAAAATAAAAAAGAGTGTGTGATGTGTTCAAGCAGATATCAATCTAGAAACTACAAGTGCCCCCTAATATCCACTTTTCCCTTTCTTCCAAGTAACCTACTTTTAGCTATTCACATAGCCACAGAGAATAGACACTGTGTGTTTCCAAGTAATTGGAGGTG
Organism: Oryx dammah; assembly: GCF_014754425.2. Taxonomy (NCBI): domain Eukaryota; kingdom Metazoa; phylum Chordata; class Mammalia; order Artiodactyla; family Bovidae; genus Oryx; species Oryx dammah. Next base: position 886,533 of record NW_024070188.1, on the reverse strand, counting down.
TCTGTGTGATCAACTTCAGCTTCTTCAGCATTACTGGTTGGGGCAAAGACTTGGATTACTGTGATATTGAATGGTTTGCCTTGGAAACGAACAGAGATCATCTGTTGTTTTTGAGATTGCATCCAAGTACTGCATTTCAGACTCTTCTGTTGACCATGATAGCTACTCCATTTCTTCTGAGGGATTCCTGCCCACAGTAGTAGATATAATGGTCATCTGAGTTAAATTCACACATTCCAGTCCAGTAAGGCTGAAAAAGATGAAGTTGAATGGTTCTATGAAGACCTACAAAACTTTTAGAACTAACACCCCAAAAAGATGTCCTTTTCATTATAGGGGACTGGAATGCAAAAATAGGAAGTCAAGAAACACCTGGAGTAACAGGCAAATTTGGCCTTGGAATGCAGAATGAAGCAGGGCAAAGACTAATAGAGCTTTGCCAAGAAAATGCACTGGTCACAGCAAACACCCTCTTCCAACAACACAAGAGAAGACTCTACACATGGACATCACCAGATGGTCAACACCGAAATCAGATTGATTATATTCTTTACAGCCAAAGATGGAGAAGCTCTATACAGTCAACAAAAACAAGACCAGGAGCTGACTGTGGCTCAGATCATGAACTCCTTATTACCAAATTCAGACTTCAATTGAAGAAAGTAGGGAAAACCGCTAGACCATTCAGGTGTGACCTAAGTCAAATCCCTTATGATTATACAGTGGAAGTGAGAAATAGATTTAAGGGCCTAGATCTGATAGACAGAGTACCTGATGAACGATGGAATGAGGTTCATGACATTGTACAGGAGACAGGGATCAAGACCATCCCCATGGAAAAGAAATGCAAAAAAGCAAAATGGCTGTCTGTGGAGGCCTTACAAATAGCTGTGAAAAGAAGAGAAGAGAAAAGCAAAGGAGAAAAGGAAAGATATAAGCATCTGAATGCAGAGTTCCAGAAAATAGCAAGAAGAGATAAGAAACCCTTCTTCAGTGATCACTGCAAAGAAATAGAGGGAAAAAACAGAACGGGTAGACTAGAGATATCTTCAAGAAAATTACAGATACCAAGGGAATATTTCATGCAAAGATGGGCTCGATAAAGGACAGAAATGGTATGGACCTAACAGAAGCAGAAGATATTAAGAAGAGGTGGCAGGAATACACAGAAGAATTGTACAAAAAAGATCTTCATGACCCAGATAATCATGATGGTGTGATCACTAATCTAGAGCCAGACATCTTGGAATGTGAAGTCAAATGAGCCTTAGAAAGCATCACTATGAACAAAGCTAGTGGAGGTGATGGATTTCCAGTTGTGCTATTTTAAATCCTGAAAGAAGATGCTCTGAAAGTGCTGCACTCAATATGCCAACAAATTTGGAAAATTCAGCAGTGGCCACAGGACTGGAAAAGGTCAGTTTTCATTCCAATTCCAAAGAAAGGCAATGCAAAAGAATGCTCAAACTACTGCACAATTGCACTCATCTCACGTGCTAGTAAAGTAATGCTCAAAATTCTCCAAGCCAGGCTTCAGCAATATGTGAACTGTGAACTCCCTGATGTTCAAGCTGGTTTTAGAAAAGGCAGAGGAACCAGAGATCAAATTGCCTACATCCACTGGATCATCAAAAAAGTAAGAGAGTTCCAGAAAAGAATCTATTTCTGCTTTATTGACTATGCCAAAGCCTTTAACTGTGTGGATCACAGTAAACTGTGGAAAATTCTGAAAGAGATGGGAATACCAGACCACCTGACCTGCCTCTTGAGAAATCTGTATGCATGTCAGAAAGCAACAGTTACAACTGGACATGGAACAACAGACTGGTTTCAAATAGGAAAAGGAGTACGTCAAGGCTGTATATTGTCACCCTGTTTATTTATCTTATATGCAGAGTACATCATGAGAAACGCTGGACTGGAAGAAACACAAGCTGGAATCAAGATTGCCAGGAGAAATATCAATCACCTCAGATATGCAGATGACACCACCCTTATGGCAGAAAGTAAAGAGGAACTAAAAAGCCTCTTGATGAAAGTGAAAGAGGAGAGTGAAAAAGTTGGCTTAAAGCTCAACATTCAGAAAATGAAGATCATGGCATCCAGTCCCATCATTTCATGGGAAATAGATGGGGAAACAGTGGAAACAGTGTCAGACTTTATTTTTGGGGGCTCCAAAATCACTGCAGATGGTGATTACAGCCATGAAATTAAAAGATGCTTACTCCTTGGAAGAAAAGTTATGACCAACCTAGATAGCATATTCAAAAGCAGAGACATTACTTTGCTGACTAAAGTCTGTCTAGTCAAGGCTATGGCCACCTCATGCGAAGAGCTGACACATTGGAAAAGACTCTGATGCTCAGAGGGATTGGGAGCAGAAGGAAAAGGGGATGAAAGAGGATGAGATGGCTGGATGGTATCGCTGATTCGATGGATGTGAGTCTGAGTGAACTCCGGGAGATGGTGATGGACAGGGAGGCCTGGCGTGCTGCGATTCATGGGGTCGCAAAGAGTCGGACACGACTGAGCGACTGAACTGAGCTGTGTGATCCTTAACCTCTACACAAGAAGACTAACGTAGAAGTTCTTGTGACAGCTTTTCAGAATCTTCAGTAAGAAACAGTTGATATTAACCCTAGTCTGCTGTTGGAATACAAATTTCAGTGGTCAGATCTCCATCTAGACTATGAGCATAGAAAAACATCTCCTCTAATTGGTGTAACAAAAGCCTAGAGTCTCACACCTGAAGACTTTGTGGAGTGGAGCTGCCATACTTGCGCTTGATTGCTGGATTCATTTCCCTGGGCTGCCATCACACAACAGACATTCATGCATTCTTAGTTTTGGAGGCTAGAAGTCCAAATCCTATAGGTCGGCAGAGCCAAGCTCTCTTCAGAGCCTCTGGGAAGCAACTCTTCCTTGCCTCTTCCTAGCTTCTGGTGGTTGCCGATGAAAATGTAATTAAAGGTAAAATCTCCCAAGCCAGAAACATCTCTATAAATCAGAAGAGAAAGAAGCAGTGCTACTGTTGAATAAGCCTTAAGCCAGAATGTGATGCTCATTACAGGCAATCCACAAAGAAACTGCAAAGCCAGAAAGAAATCTCACCTTTAACAAAGCCAAGCAGATACAACCCATTCCATATGTGTTCTCAAGATCAACAATGACTGGTCCTCAAGTAAAAGGACTTAACAACTCCTCCTGTCACACACAGTTCATCCTATATTCACCTGATATACTGGAGTGGCCAGCTCTATTTGTTAATTGGCTTAATTGGAAAGGAAAATTAAGCTCATGTCATTATGGCAGGAGGGAGGGGCCTACAGAAGTGAAACTCCCCAAGGAACTGGGAGGCAGGGACATCTTCCTTAATGGTCACACTTCAAGTCCTTGAGAAAGACATTTCTGAAGGTAGAGGGGTGGGGGTGTTTATTTAGCTTTTAGAAAGATTCACTTACATTTGGAAGAGATAGAAAAACAATTTATACTTAATAACTTTCTAAAGTAAGTAAGAAAAGGAAAGAGTGAGGGGGGTTTCTTCCCTTATTTTCAAATGAAGCTTTATTTCTAACCTGCATATCCATTACACTGGGCAATCCTTGGCATTCCTTGGCTTGTAGACACCTCATTTCCATCTCTGACTCCATCATTATGTGGTATTCTCCTCGTGTGTCTTTGTCATTGTTGTTTAATCAGTCATGTCTGACTCTTTGTGACATCATGGACTGTAGCCCAGCAGGCTCCTCTGTCCATGGAATTTTCCAAGCAAGATTACTGGAGTGGGTTGCCATTGTGTGACTTTAAGTCCAAAATTCCCATTTAGGGCACATCCTAAAACAATATGACATCATCTTAACTTGATAACATATGAAAAAGTGAAAGTCACTTGGTCGAGTTCGACTCTTTGTGACCCCATGGACTGTATACAGTCCATGGAATCCTCCAGGTCAGAATAATGGAGTGGGTAGCCTTTCCCTTCTCCAGGGGATCTTCACAACCCAGGGATCGAACCCAGGTCTCCCACACTGCAGGGAGATTTTTTACCAGCTGAACCATCAGGGAAGCCCAAGAATACTGGAGTAGGTTATCCCTTCTTCAGGGGATCTTCCCAACTCAGGAATCAAACCAGGGTTTCCTGCATTGCAGGCATATTCTTTACCAACTGAGCTACTAGGGAAGCCCTGATAATGTATGCAAAGACCCTATTTCCAAATAAATTTGTAGTCAAAGTTGCTAGGGAAAGGGGGTTAGGACTTCAACACATCTTTGAGAGAAGAGTTTATACAATTTGATCCACAAAAATGGTGTACCTGAAAAATTCATGTTGGAGAAAAAAATTCTAACTTGAAGTTTTTGGTACTTACAGTCAACTAGTTCTCAGTTCTGGAAGAATTTGGTGACAAATTAAAGGTTCCCAACATCCTCCACTGAATCAGTGACCTCCTCTCACATAGGGTGTAGGGGGAACACTAAGAGATTCCCTGGCCAACTCCTTTGTCACTTATCCATTTCAACCTCACCCTTCAAGCACCAAATTGATTGCAGCCTTGAGGTGGTGTCTACATTTTATCTCTTCATCTGATACTTAAAATTGTTTAAGAGGAAAAATAAAACCTTTTAATTTTTTTAATTAGAAAGTCCTAGCAGACATATGCCAACTGTGGTAATGCTTTGAAGTAAATGAGCTTCAAAATGCAATCAAATTATCAATCAACAGATTAAAATTACTAACATGAAATCCTTGGCTCTTTTTTCTGGGGAGAAGCAAATGTTGAGAGCAGGAAAGTTTTTTAAAGGTCATATCTAGAATAATATGATTAAAGTAAAAGTAATTTGAAAAGATAAAATGGAAAACAGACTTAGACTTCTAAAATATTTAAATATTTAGAATTTATTACTAGACCAACTAGTGAAATCTTGAACATGCCATAACAACAAAACAAAAAACCCCTTTGTTTTGGCCCTGTGGTAATTCCAAATTGCCCGAGGCAGACGTATTCTTCTCTGTTGCTGTAACATTATAGAACAAAAAATGCATGCCAGGACAGAAAAGTAAAAATCACAATGAAAGCAGATCTGCAGAGGTAAGAGTGTGTAAGTTGTCCACATGGAGGTCATCCACAGGAAGTTTGGAGAGAGAGAGCATCTGAGCTGAGCTTAGGAAATTCTTTTTAAAGCCTCAAAGTTTTCAGAAAAAAGAACCTCAGAAATCTACCTTTTCACTGAATTGAATATCACCCATGTAAGGTCCAAAAAAATACAAGTAATAAAATTTGACAGTTCTCTATCTCAAATCCACAGGGATGCCAGAAAGCAGATGGCTGGTCAACAACCCATGAGCAGTACCACAAAACATGCTGTGGCAGAGATGTTGAACCTAGATGCACCCTGGGCAATGTTAACAAGTCTACTCAGTGCATTATGAATGCTTTCCATATATTTCATATTGAAGCAAATACTACAAAAGACAACAAAAGCAACCATATTTATAAATAGCTAGGTAAGTCTGGTGTTACTACCAACCCTGTATAACTGAAATATCAATGAGATCTTCATAATAAAGTAAGTGAAGCCCCTCAGGGATCTGTTCAGATCCTCCTCTCACCTTATCCTCACCGTTACCATCCCCAAAGGATAAATAAATATATATATTAGTTGCTCAGTCGTGTCCGACTTTTTGCGACCCCATGGACTGTAGCCCACCAGGCTCCTCTGTCCATGGGATTATCTAGGCAAAAATACTGAAGTAGGTTGCCATTTCCTTCTCCAGGGGACCTTCCCAACTGTACATAAAGGAGACTTTATTAATGTGCATTAGAGGATACCCCAGGTTAACTGTCATAGAAAACTGTCTCTTGAGCCTTTAAATTCTATACCAATTCTACACCTCTGGTTAGCCGACTGTTTGTTTCTTTACTTAGGTTTTAAGGTGAATGACCTGGGGCTATTTGTTTCCATCAACCTGACTGCGAATCTAAAGGTGCAGTTGAAATGTCTATTTTTCATGCCATCCTCAGAAGAAGATTGCTGCAGATCTACTCTATGATTCTCATTCTTTTCAGCTTACAATACAAATAGCTTATTATTTTTTTGCAACCTATGTCTTATAATAAAGCAGTGCTGAAAAATTAAATAAAAGAATGTTCAGTTGCCATATAGGCTATGAAAATAATTTGCTAGTGGTGATTTTTAAGCTGGATTCTAAATAGATTTATGAAGAATGGCACTTGGAAGACGTGGTTCAAATTTTGCTATTTAAGGTATCTTGAAATTATAGGCTCACTCTCCCTAATATTTCAAAAAGCATAGGGCTGAGGCTCTTAAGGGTATAGCAGTGATAAAAGCTTTCATAGTCATTTCTAAAAAGCAACACTTCATAGTTTTCTGTCTCCAATGGTTCTCTAATATACTTGTAGAAGGAAGGCAACAGAAAACCAAGAATAAAAATAGCTGAGCTCTCCACAATTGGGCTTCCTGCTTACTTTCCCTGTTCAAAGAAAAGAGGAGACACCGTCTTGCAATAGAGGCTTCAAAGACAACTGGGCTTCTCCAGTGACAGTTGGCATTTGATGTCCCACATCTCTTGGTTCTTCTTGTTGCCAATGGTCGGCCTGGTGATGGTGGTGAAATGGGAGAAATTAATCTGTAGATAAGGGAGGGCTTCCTTTAACAGTTGAAGGGTACCATCTGATACGATTCCAAAGATTGTAGTGTTTTTAATGTGGGAATTTCTCCAAGTTCAAGTAGTTTCAGATATTATGTCATAGCACCGACTGAGTGATAGGTGTTGGAGGTAGTTGAGTTGGTAAAATTCTGGAAAGCAGTCATTTTTCAGCATTACACTATCGCTTAAGTCTAGGTGGACAAGATTGGGATATCTTCCAACTAAGGAAGGATAGAGCATTGGAAATAAATGTGCTAGAAAGAATGAGCCAAATGTCAAGAACTGAAAAATGGAACCAGAGAAATTAAATCTTAGAAGAACTGAGCCAAGGCAAGAAAAAAAAAATGGCACCAGGAGGAAAAATAACAAAGGAAGTAAAATCAAGACTGGAGATGAAGCCTGGGTGGCAGTGACTCTATGAATGCCACTGGGTGGCTACCATGTGTGGGTCAGCAACCTGTGATGCAATCAAGCTCTACTGACGAGTTGAATGTGCCCATTTTCTACCACCATCCAACCTGTCATATGACATCAGGGAAAGGCGGATATTTTCTCAGGTCCATTTTTGGAAAAACTGCCTACAGTCCAGGGCTCATTGAAGTTCAGCAAGAGGCTCCAGATATGTTTCTTCAGTGTGCATCTTTGAAGGCCCACCAGTCCACCTGGGTCAGTTATCTTTAAAAGACACTCCCAGCTCATCTCCTCTCTCTCTCTGGAATCTCATGGCCAAGAGTCCATTTCTGGCAATTCCTATTCTAGCTTCTCTGCCCTGATGACTATGAGTGGATGTGAGATTGGAAAGCAATAGACAGGGAAGCTGAAGATCAGAAGGCACAGGACTGACTCTTTGCTCCATGGAACTCCATGCAGGAGTGCTTTTCTTGACCATAGAAAAAGACCCTAACTTCATTCTATTTCCAATTACTGCCCTGTGTTTCCAGATCTTGATGGCCAAGGCCACAGAAGCATTTCATGCACAGGTTGACCTGGTTTACTATCTTTCTTATTCTAAATTTAGGTACAGAAATTCTCAATGGTGACAATCACAAATACTTCAGCCAGGATCACTCATACCTTATGCAAATTCTAAGCTTCACTTACCTTTTAATCTATTTTTTTTTTATTGAAGGATAACTGCTTTACATAATTTTGTTGTTTTCTGTCAAACCTCAACATTAATCAGCCATGCTACTGTTAAGTCACTTCAGTCGTGTCCGACTCTGTGCGACCCCATAGATGGCAGCCCGCCAGGCTCCCCCATCCCTGGGATTCTCCAGGCAAGAACACTGGAGTGGGTTGCCATTTCCTTCTCCAATGCGTGAAAGTGAAGTCGCTCAGTCATGTCTGACTTTTAGCGACCCCACGGACTGCAGCCTACCAGGCTCCTCCATCCATCGGATTTTCCAGGCAAGAGTACTGGAGTGGGGTGTCATTGCCTTCTCCATAGGTTTTGAACCTCCCTCCTATCTCCCTCCCCATCCCACCCCTCTAGGTTGATGCAGAGCCCCTGTTTGAGTTTCCTGGGCCATACAGCAAATTCCTGTCGGCTATCTATTTTACACATGGTAATGTAAGTTTCCATGTTACTCTTTCCAATCCTTTCTTGAAGTGAAGTGAAGTGACGTGAAAGTTGCTCAGTCATGTCCAACTCTTTGCAACCCCATGGACTATACAGTCCACGGAATTCTCCAGGCCAGAATACTGGAGAGGGTAGCCTTTCCCTTCTCCACGGGATCTTCCCAACCCAGGGATCAAACCCAGGTCTTCTGCATTTCAGACAGATTCTTTACCAGCTGAGCCAAAAAGAAAGCCCTAAGAATACCAGTCTGGGTAGCCTCTCCCTTCTCTAGCAGATCTTCCCAACCCAGGAATTGAACTAGGATCTCCTGCACTGCGGACAGATTCTTTACCAACTGAGCTACCAGGGAATCCTTTCTCGGGTGAAAAACAGAGGAAGACCATTTACTTTGTCTCATATGAAAAATAACTGGATTGAAAGAACATAAGCTTTCCTATCACCTCTAGATCATTTATTCATTCAACTAATATTTATTGAGCATTAACAATGTCCCAGGCAATGTGCTGTTCAACTGGAGATTCTAGACATGAATAAGAGACAACGTATGCTTTATTTGTGCATACTTCAAGAACAGCTATCTTCATTTCTTGGGCAAGAAGCAAGGCTATGTGGCATCCTGGTAATCATTTTCCTGAAGTAGTTCAGTACTTAGAGGGCCTCCCAAGATCTCTGTTCCCTGACCTCTTTTTCTTTTTTCATAACTTTCATTTCTACCTTCCTTCCCCCATTTCTTCCAGTGGCCCTGCCTGGCTCCCTAACCTCACCTAGCCCTTCTCCAGCCTTGAGATGTTACATTTCAGGGCACTGCACTCTTGTCTACCTTGCTTTCTCAATCCTTTTTTCATGCTAAGCTTATTCTTCAGCCTACATGCGTCTTCCAATGCAGCTTATTCCTTCACTTTCTATTTTTCTTCCTGTTCACTCTCTCACTTAAAATACACTTTTGCTAAATCCAAACTCTCTTCCTATTTTGCCTTTCTAGAAATACTCCAGCTCTGGATCAATCTAGCCATTCCTCTTCTTGGCTCCATATACAAGTTGCTAAGTGCCATTAGAAAGAATTCATTCATACTTAGACACTCGGTTGTGTCTGCTCTTTGCAACCCCATGGACTGTAACCCACCAGGCTCCTGTGTTCATGAGATTTCCCAGGTAAGAATACTGGAATGGGTTGCCATTTCCTCCTCCAGAGTATCTTTCTAACCCAGGGATTGAACCCGTGTCTCTTATGTCTCTTGCATTGTCAGGGGGGTTCTTTATGACCAGCGCCATCTGGGCAGCGCCATTGGATAGAAAGATTTCACAAATGAACTACAAGATGAAAGAATTTGAACATCTACTTATTTCTGGCCTAGGACCCAGCTGGATTTTTAAAGCTGACAGACAGTTCACTGTCCTTGAGAGCATTCTTCCCATATTCCATTCTGAGGCCATTCCATATCATCATCAATCTTTTCAAGTATTCAGTCATGCTGCCTCTCCCCTATTTGTGGGTTGACAGCCTTAACTACTTCACAAGGAAAATGAGTCACTGACACAAGATGCCATGAGTGGCTTTTCTGACCCTGTCTGAGTTGACACCTACACACAGGCAGGAGCAGATTGGAATAACATCCTAGTCCCTAACCTTGCTCTGCCTGGTCAGTGTTTAGAGTAAGAAACTTAACTCTCTGCGTTGATCTCCCCACTTTTCTCTCTCATTTCAGTTCAATTCAGTTGCTCAGCCATGTCCGACTCTTTGCAGCTCCATGGACTGCAGCATGCCAGGCTTCCCTGTCCATCACCAACTCCCGGAGTTTACTCAAACTCACGAACTAAACTGAAATGGTGGTGCAGAGGTTAAAGCGTCTGCCTTCAATGTGGGAGACCTGGGTTCAATCCCTGGGTCAGGAAGATCCCCTGGAGAAGGAAATGGCAACCCACTCCAGTATTCTTGCCTGGAGAATCCCGTGGACGGAGGAGCTTGGTGGGCTACGGTCCACGGGTCACAAAGAGTCGGACACGACTGAGCGACTTCACTTTCACTTTTCATGTCCATTGAGTAGGTGATGCCATCCAACCATCTCATCCTCTGTTGTCCCCTTTTCCTCCTGCCTTCAATCTTTCCCAGCATCAGGGTCTTTTCCAATGAGTCAACTCTTTGCATCAGCTGGCCAAACTATTGGAGTTTCAGCTTCAGCATCAGTCCTTTCAATGAACACCCAGGACTGATCTCCTTTAGGATGGACTGGTTGGCTCTCTTTGCAGTCCAAGGGACTCTCAAGAGTCTTATCCAACACCACAGTTCAAACAGATCAATTCTTCGGTGCTCAGCTTTCTTTATTTCTTTATTTCTCTCTCATTTCCATACGATTGTCTTTCTTCCTATTTGCAGTCAATGTCTCTGCCCTGTTCTGTACCCTGATCCCTTATTCCCCTTTAGGAACCTATGACATTTCAATAATTTTATGCTTCTTTCTCACTGCTGCATTCTTTTTCTTAGCCAGTACACATGACTATGTTAAAGACCCTCATTTGACTCCAAAACTTCTTTTAACTACAGTCCATCTGTTCATCCCCTCACTTCAACAAAATTTTTATAATAACTAGGAAAAAAATGTTACTGTGTTTTTATCCTAATAGTAAAAGTAATGTCTTCATTTTAGAAACTCTGAAAAACAGAGAAAAATAAAAATCACTTTTCATATTATGGTAGAGTCCTTATCAGTATTCTTTACCTCTATCCCCAGACACTCAGCAGTCCTCTGCCAGGTACTCAATACATATTTGATGGACAAATTAATAAATGAATGAATAAACAAGTAGATAAATAAACAAACTCTTCCTGTCATTATTTAAGTATTGTGAGTGTTTATTATTCAAAATTCCCAGCATTTTCTCACTACCAGAGTTTGTCATTCCTATCCAGTGTAGAATGAATGTCCCAAAAAACACAGCCAAGACCAGCAATTGGCCCAATGCTGCCAGAATAAATCCTTCTCCAACACCAATGAACAATCAGGACTGATTTCATTTAGGACGGACTGGTTGGATCTCCTTGCAGTCCCTGGGACTCTCAAGAATCTTCTCCAACACCACAGTTCAAAAGCGTCAATTCTATGGCACTCAGCTTTCTTTATAGTCCAAATCTTACGACCATACATGACTACTAGGAAAACCATAGCTTTGACTAGATGGACCTTTGTTGGTAAAGCAATGTCTCTGCTTTTTAATATGCTGTCTATGTTGGTCATAGCTTTTCTTTCAAGGAGCAAGTATCTTTTAATTTCATGGCTGCAGTCACCATCTGCAGTGATTTTGGAACCCAAAACAATAGTCTGTCATTGTTTCCATTGTTTCCCAATCTATTTGCCATAAAGTGATGGGACCAGATGCCATGATCTTAGTTTTCTAACTGTTGAATTTTGAGCCAGCTTTTTGACTCTCTTCTTTCACTTTCATCAAGAGGCTCTTTAGTTCTTCTTCGCTTTCTGCCATTAGATTGATGTCATCTGCATATCTGATGTTATTGATATTTCTCCCAACAATCTTGATTCCAGCTTGTGCTTCATCCAGCCTGGCATTTTGTATGATGTACTCTGCATAAAAGTTAAATAATAAGGGTGAAAATATACAACTTTGATATACTCCTTTCCCAATTTGGAACCAGTCTGTTGTTCCATGCTGGTTTTAACTGTTGCTTCCTGACCTGCATACAGATTTCTCAGGAGACAGTAAGGTGGTCTGGTATTCCCATCTCTTGAAGAATTTTCCACAGTTTGTTGGGATCTATACAGTCAAAGGCTTTGGTGTAATCAGTAAAGCAGAAGTAGAAGTTTGTCTGGAATTCTTGCCTCTTCTATGATCCAGTGGAGGTTGGCAATTTGATCTCTGATTCCTCTGGCTTTTCTAAATCCAACTTGAACATCTGGAATTTCTCAGTTCACATAATGTTGAAGCCTGGCTTGGAGAATTTTGAGCATTACTTTGCTAACATGTGAGATGAGTGCAGTTGTGGGAGAGTTTGAACATTCTTTGGCATTGCCCTTCTTTGGAATTGGATTGAAAACGGACCTTTTCCAGTCCTGTGACCACTGCTGAGTTTTCTAAATTTGCTAGCATATTGAGTGCAGCACTTTCACAACATCATCTTTTAGGATTTGAAATAGCTCAACTGGAATTCCATCACCTCCACTAGCTTTGTTCATAGTCATGCTTCCTAAGGCCCACTTGACTTCACATTCCAAGATGTCTGGCTGTAGGTGAGTGATCACACCATCGTGGTTTTCTGGGTCATGAAGATCTTTTTTGCATAGTTCTTCTATGTATTCCTGCCACCTCTTCTTAATATCTTCTGCTTCTGTTAGGTCCATACCATTTCTGTCCTTTATTGTGCCCATCTTTGCATGAAATGTTCCCTTGGTATCTCTAATTTTCTTGAAGAGATCTCTAGTGTTTCCCATTCTATTGTTTTCCTCTATTTCTTTGCAGTGATCACTGAAGAAGGCTTTCTTATCGCTCCTTGCTATTCTTTGGAACTCTGCATTCCAAAGGAATTCCAGAAAAGGAACTCCTTTGCCTTTTGCTTCTCTTCTTTTCACATCTGTTTGTAAGGCCTCCTCAGACAGCCATTTTGCTTTTTTGCATTTCTTTCTCTTTAGGGTGGTCTTGATCCCTGTCTCCTGTACAATGTCATGAACCTCCATCCATAGTTCATTAGGCAATCTATCAGATCTAGTCCCTTAAATCTATTTTTCACTTCCACTGTATAATTGTAAGGGATTTGATTTAGGTCATATCTGAATGGTCTAGTGGTTTTCCCTACTTTCTTCAATTGAAGTCTGAATTTGGCAATAAGGAATTCATGATCTGAGCCATAGTCAGTTCCTGGTCTTGTTTTTGCTGACTGTGTGGAGCTTCTTCATCTTTGGCTGCAAAGATTATGATCAATCTGATTTTGGTGTTGACCATCTGGTGATGTCCATGTGTAGAGTCTTCTCGTGTGTTGTAGGGAGAGGATGTTTGCTATTACCAGTGCATTCTCTTGGCAAATCTCTGTCAGCCTTGACCTGGTTCATTCTGTACTCCAAGGCCAAATTTGCCTGTCATTCCAGGTAGCTCTTGTCTTCCTACTTCTGCATTCCAGTCCCCTATAATGAAAAGGACATGTTTTTTGAGTGTTAGTTCTGAAGGTCTTGTAGGTCTTCATAGGACTGTTCAACTTCAGCTTTTTCAACATTACTGGTTGGGGCATAGACATGGATTACTGTGATATTGAATGGTTTGCCTTGGAAATGAACAGAGATCATTCTGTCATTTTTGAGACTGCATCCAAGTACTGTATTTTGGACTCATTTGTTGACTATGATGGCTACTTCATTTCTTCTAAGGGATTATTGCCCACAGTAGTAGATATAGTGGTCATCTGAGTTAAATTCACCCATTCCAGTCCATTTTAGTTCACTGATTCCTAAAATATCAATGTTCACTCTTGCCATCTCCTATTTGACCACTTCCAATTTACTTTGATTCATGGACCTAACATTCTAGTTCTATGCAATATTGCTCTTTACAGCATTGAACTTTACCTCCGTCACCAGTCACATCCACAACTGATTGTTGTTTTTGCTTTGTCTCCATCTCTTCATTCTTTCTAGAGTTATTTCTCCACTGATCTCCCGAAGCATATTAGGCACCTAAAATTCTGAGAGAGATGGGAATACCAGATCATCTAACCTGCCTCTTGAGAAATCTGTATGCAGGTCAGGAAGCAACAGTTAGAACTGGACATGGAAAAACAGACCGGGTCCCAAATAGGAAAAGGAGTACATCAAGGCTGTATATTGTCACCCTGCTATTTAACTTATATGCAGAGTACATCATGAGAAACGCTGGACTGGAGGAAACACAAGCTGGAATCAAGATTGCTGGGAGAAATATCAATAACCTCAGATATGCAGTTGACACCACCCTTATGGCAGAAAGTGAAGAGGAACTAAAAAGCCTCTTGATGAAAGTGAAAGAGGAGAGTGAAAAAGGTGGCTTAAAGCTCAACATTCCGAAAACGAAGATCATGGCATCCAGTCCCATCACTTCATGGGAAATAGATGGAGAAACAGTGGAAACAGTGTCAGACTTTATTTTGGGGGGCTCCAAAATCACTGCAGATGGTGACTGCAGCCATGAAATTAAAAGACGTTTACTCCTTGGAATAAAAGTTATGACCAACCTAGATAGCGTATTCAAAAGCAGAGACATTACTTTGCTGACTAAGGTCCATCTAGTCAAAGCTATGGTTTTTCCTGTGGTCATGTATGGATGTGAGAGTTGGACTGTGAAGAAGGCTGAGCGCCGAAGAATTGATGCTTTTGAACTGTGGTGTTGGAGAAGACTGTTGAGAGTCCCTTGGACTGCAAGGAGACCCAACCAGTCCATTCTGAAGGAGATCAGCCCTGGGATTTCTTTGGAAGGAATGATGCTAACTGAAACTCCAGTACTTTGGCCACCTCATGCGAAGAGTTGACTCACTAGAAAAGACTCTGATGCTGGGAGTGGTTGGGGGCAGGAGGAGAAGGGGACGACAGAGGATGAGATGGCTGGATGGCATCACTGACTCGACGGACGTGAGTCTGAGTGAAGTCCAGCAGTTGGTGATGGACCGGGAGGCCTGGCGTGCTGCAATCCATGGGGTCGCAAAAAGTCGGACACGACTGAGAGACTGAATTGAACTGAACTGAACCTGGGGTGTTCATCTTTCAGTGCCATACCTTTTTGCCTTTTCATAGTGTTCATGGGATTCTCAAGACAAGAATAATGAAGCAATTTGCCATTCTGTTCTCCAGTGGACCACATTTTTTCAGAACTCTCATCTATGACCCTTCCATCTTGGGTGGCCCTACACAGCAAGGCTCATAGTTTCATTGAGCTAGACAAGGCTGTGGTCCATGCGATCGGATTGGCTAGTTTTCTGTGATTGTGGTTTTCAGTCTGTCTGCCCTCTGATGGAGAAGGGTAAGAGGCTTATGTAAGCTTCCTGATGGGAGAGACTGACTGAGTGGGAAACTAGGTCTTTTTTGATGGGCGGGGCTGTGTTCAAACCTTTAATCCAATTTTCTTTTGATGAGTAGGGCTCTGTTCCCTCCCTTGTTGACATGAGGCCAAACTATGTTGGAGGTAATGAAGATAATGGTGACCTCCTTCAAAAGGTCCCATGCACGCACTGCTACTCTCATTGCCTCCGACCCTGCAGCAGGCCACTGCCAAAACTCCACAAGAGACTACTGGAGTCTCATGGGCATGTCTGGGTCAGTCTGTTTGGGGGTCACTGCTCCTTTCTCCTGGGTCCTTGTGCACAAGGTTTTGTTTGTGCCCTCCAAGAGTCTGTTTCCCCTGTCCTGTGTAAGTTCTGGTGGTTCTATGGTGGGGTTAATGGCGACCTCCTCCAAGAGGGCTTATGCCATACCCAGGTCCGTTGCACCCAGAGCCCCTGCCCCTGCGGCAGGCCACTGCTGACTTGTACCTCCACAGGAGATGCTCATTCTCTGTGGGTTGGCCATACGTTTTGTGCCCTTCCCAGTTCTGAGCAGCTCAGGTGACCAGGTGCTTGGCGAACGCACTGTCCAGGTGGGCCATGTGTCTTAATCATCTCCCTAGTCCCAGCCACTCCTCTCCCTCAGACCCTAAAGATGGTGGAAGAGCATGTAACCTTGAGTCTGAGAGCAGTTAGGGTCTCTTCAGATAGAAGACAGAAGGACTGTTTGGGGATAGTACAGCATTCATTTCCACAAGATCTCCCAGAAGAGAAGAGCCCCTTAGGCCCACTTGAGTTATGTTCTTATTTGTGATGCCCTTAAGAAGTAGAGAATGGAAGTCATCAAGCAATGAAGAGGTCGGATTCCATGAAACCACTTTTCTTTACAGAAAGCTTGATTGTCACAGAATAGTGTTCACTCCGCAGAGGGGAATCCCTTGTCTTATATCTCTTGCCCTGCACTGCTCAGAGAGACTGACTAGACACATGTTAAAAATTAAGCATTATAAAATTTCAATAAAATAGGACACACAAAAGGTTACCTTTAGCACACTAAATTTGACACCTCCAATGGCATCTTCAGTTCAAGCCACCACCCTGCATAAGCTGCTAAAGTGAAGACTAAATTCTAAAATACTGGTTTCCTAGGACAGTGACAACTGTGAGGCAGGGTAAAGCAACTGGAGGATCATGCAAACCCATATAATGGGACTTTCTCCCCTACTGTCAGAGAAGAGAGTATAAAACAGAGAAGAGTGTCAGAGAAAGTGTGAGGGGCTTTTCTCTGTCACTGCTAATCACCTCTGCTCCCCACCTGTGGGGTTGGGTGGGAGGTCTGGTATTCAGAGAAGTAGGTACAAGTGTGTCTCCTATGAAGTCTGGGCTCCAAGCAACCTGGGAAAGTATATTCTAAAATACATCCCAAAAGTTTTTCCTACAGTCAGGTTTGAAGTGGGAAGTCTACACACTTCTTTTGACCCAGAATTAACTGGGAAAATGAGCCACCTCACCAGCAGTCCCCTCAGGAGTGGGGGCGATGGCCTCTCTGTGAAAGTTGAGGTGGGGAATGAGGAATGCTGCCTCTCTGGGAGTTAACCCATATCAGGGAACTATGCAGAGGTCCCAGAGGAAACCCCAGGTCACCTAATGGCCCCTTGATGGAGCCTGCATTGAACACCATCATCAACATGGGAGAATCCTAGCAGATGGTGACAACTCTAGCAGAAAAGACACCACACAGATGTGGAGCCAGTGAGATTAAACAAAACAAGCCCTCTGCACTCCTAGTATGTGGCCACTCGCAGAAGAGGGTTTTTCTCCAGCACATACACATGCCCACACAAATATACACATACCCACACCAACACTAACACACACCTATACACCTAAACACACACCTACACAAATACACACCTAAACATGCCCACATACAAACACAAACCTACACATAAATATCTAAACACATCTACAAACACCTAACACACACACATACAAACACACACATATACACAAACACCTATACACACCTACACAGAAACACACACCTATGCACACCAACATACACTTACACACACCTAAACATAAACCTACACACACCTTAACATACACCTACAGACACAATATGTACACATACACAAACACTTGTCTCCATGAGAGAGAAAGCAAGCACGAACAGCCTAATAGAGCTGGTGAATTAAAACATAAGAACATAATCCTGAATTTCAACAAAAAGGAAAATAACTGAATTGAACTGTATTTTCCTAGAAGAGTCTGAATAAGCTTTCTACAATTAGTGGAAATTTAATTCAGCAGCTGGTTAATTGCATTCTGCTATTTTTGTATTCAAGTTTACCATGCACATAGCTCAATTTATATCTAATAATAAGAAAGTCATATGCCAAATTTAAAATTTCTCACAGAGAAACTGAAGAGATCAATCAAAACTTTTAGGTCTACTAGACAACATTCCAAACCATGGAGTCACAGCACCTCAAGTATTTTACTAGAAATCTAAGTGTATCAAATTAGATGAACAAGATTATTACAGTTTTTTTTTTTAAGCCAGTCACAAAAACATGATCTAACTATAAGGAAAAAAATATAAGAAAATGGAATTTTTAAGTTCATTCCCATACCTAGCAGTACATCTGTGTTGGCTTACTATCAATGAGCTCACTGACAGAGGTGGAAGAGACCAAGTTCCTAAGTTACAGCAAGTTATCTTCCACTTTATGGCACAAATATGTATGGGAATTATGAATAACACAAACCCACCAGAGTCAGGGCCTGGGAACAATGCCAGAAATGCAGACAAAGGAGAGAGCAATAAGGTCTGAATAGCAAGGGAAAAGGCTTCCCAGGTGGTGCTAGTAGTAAAGAACCTGCTTGCCAATGGAGTAGGCATGTATGAGATGCCGGTTCGATCCCTAAGTCAGGAAGATCCTTGGAGGAGGGTATAGCAACCTACTCCAGTATTCTTGCCTGGAGAATCTCACGGACAAAAGAGCCTGGTGGGCTGCAGTCCATGGGCTCACAGCCGGCCACAACTGAAGCAACTGAGCACACACGCACATAAAGTATGTTTATAACGGAAAAGGAAACATTTTCCTACATGAGGCCTCTTGCTCTGTGTATAATACCCCAAGGGAAAATTGCAAATGCTAGTGCTTAAAACTTTCTAAATGAACCACGATTGTTGTTTGCAAATAAATTATGGAAACAGCTCTGGTAGGAGGAGGCAGGAAGATGAAACCAAATAATCTAATGGTGAGTCTTTTCCTTTTTCAAAACGCTGGGTCTGTAAAGTAAGTGAATCATTTTTAAATACACTTCCTTAAAAAAAAAAGTGGAGACAAGAAGAATGAAAGTAGACGTTATGCTATGAGAATGCAGCTGAATTTGAGAGATACACAAGGGACAATCACACTCCAACAAAAGGCAAGAAGCCATAACTATGTATATATTTCTTTTTTGCTTGGGAAAGAAAAGAATGAAGATATCTAAAAGCAGTCCTGGTTTACATGCTGTCTCCAAACGTCTCAGCTTGTGTAGTGCCCAGCGGGATGCAAGTTTGGGGGAAGTAAAACAATGAAGAACTTAGGAGACAAAAAAAATTCAGTGATGTTTCTGTTGTCAATAACTGCTTAGGTAAGTGGATTCAATAGAAATTTAAATTTCTAAAGCTTGTGGTAAAAATGAATACAGTACAATCAATGTAACTTAGCCTTTTGTATTTGAACTTGGTCCATGTGAGTATTCATGGTTGGACTATTTTAAGATAGAATTCTAGCAACAGAAGAAGTCCCAAGACTGACTGGAAAGAGGCTCGGTGGATACTGCAGCAATTATCATCTGGAAATGACTCAAAGACAAGGGTGTTTTATTTGTTTGGTTTGAATTTCCTCTACTTGCCTCTTTCTCAGAAGGATAGTATAAAGTATGTGCAGCAACATGATTTTTGAAGCATGATTTGCTGGAAACTTGAGGCACTGCACTCCTGGAAAATCCCATGGACAGAGCCTGGTGGGCTGCAGTCCATGGGGTCGCTAATAGTTGGACATGACTGAGTGACTTCACTTTTACTTTTCACTTTTATGCATTGGAGAAGGAAATAGCAACCCACTCCAGTGTTCTTGCCTGGAGAATCCCAGGGATGGGGGAGCTTTGTGGGCTGCCATCTATGGGGTCGCACAGAGTCAGACACGACTGAAGCAACTTAGCAGCAGCAGCAGCAGCAGTCTATCACGGAAGATAGTCGATTATTTTATTGTGTGACCCTGAGTCAGGTTGAGTCAGCTTCACCTCTACCCACTCCCTCACTTGAGAAATTAAAATCCAGGTAAAGCTAGCTGCTGGCAGAAGTAACTTGCCTCTTAGGTCTAAGGAGACTAATCCTTTCTTGCTTGAAATTCAAGTAATGCCTCTCCTGGGGCAGATGTCCTGCAAAGGGTCTCCATTCTTATGACCCATTGTAATGCTATCTTGTTGCCATTAGGCCCTTAGAGTCAAAACTCGTCATGTTCCAGAAAGAGAAAGACAGAGTTTGACCCTAGAAGGAAATAACTTATATACCAAAAAATTGCAAAATTTTACTAATGTACATAGATATACTAGTATACCTATCTATATATAATCGTATATATTAGTAATTATATTATATAGTTAGCAATATTATATAATTATGTGTATAATATAGTAATTTTATAAAATATATCATATTTTATATAATTATATATAATATAGTAATAATATATAATTAGTAATATATAATAATAGACAATATCAGTAATATATATCCATATATATTAGTTTATATAAATATGTATATGTATAGGCTCAGAAGTATAGAATCTGCCTGCAGTGCAGAAGCCACAGGAGACTCAGGTTTGATTCTTGGGTTAGGAAGATCCCTTGTAGGAGGACATGGCAAGCCACTCCAGTATTCTTGCCTAGAGAATCTCAGTGACAGAAGAGCCTGATGGGGTGCAGTCCATAGCGTCACAAAGAGTCAGACACAACTGTAGTGACTTAGCATGCATACACACACACACACGCACATATATACATATACATATACACACATATATACATACATATACATATATATATATATATACATACACACACGTGTAGATATGAACCTGAAACCAGACTATAATCTTGAATCAAGCTAAATTTATTGATATGAGTACACTTACCAGAGAACTGGGGTTCAGTGCTGTAACTTATGTGGCTGGAAGTGTCTCTAACAGTTTACTTGGTTCTTGACTAAATCTCTTTTTTCCAGCTACCACAATCACAATGTCAACCATCACAGTTAAGGTCTGGGTCAAAGGCTTATCCATGGACTATATGTCTAATGAGTCTTCTAAACTACTTCTGACCATCACAGTTTGTCAACCCAGAGAATGCTCCTAGTTGATTTCTCCTGACTTTGTCAAAGTAACATCCTGCCACTCCCTCAATAGATTATTTTACCAATTGATGAGCGAGACTTTAAGAATAAATCATGAGTGGCATACTATACCATTCTTTTATAATAATTTTACATGGGTGAGGAGTCATTAAATTAGCAGTCTTTACCTCAATATTGCTTTACATCTGGCATTTGCTTCCTTGATGTGTCACTAGATTGTCACTAGATCTGTGTTATATCAACACACTTCAAATTTCAAATCCCTTAGAATATGCTCCTCCCCCCAAAAATATTCTACCACACAAAATAAACTGGCTTTGTGCAGTCTTCTCTTGAGTTCTTTTCAGTAGTCTGCATAAACTCTGATTCCAAACAAGCCCTTTAGATTTGGGAACCATGTCTAACTCATTTTCTAGTTTCATCTCTGAACAGAATACTTATTACATAGAGGAATTCAGTGGAATTAAACAGCATTATAGCACCTTTTAACTTACATGAGTTTCAAGCATATGGCCTCTGGAAATAGAAAGAATGAAAGGAAGGATGATGAAGGAATTAGCAAGTTTGTAATACAGACAAGTCTCCCATCCATTCTGCTGCATGCATACATCTACCGAGGGAGACAGCAAGAGAGGACAACTGAGATTTCTGAGTGAGTGTGAAGAGTCAGGTGTGTTTTTCTTCTGTTTCTACAAACTCAGGGTATGGTCATGTCACTGAGCTGCATGATTTCTACCTTAAAATATTCATATTTTTCATACAGGATGAGCACAGATCAAAGTCAAATATGCCACTTATTGCTCAATCAAAAAATAATAATTTTCTGTTCTAACACCAGAGGTAAATTAGATGTGCTAAACTTTATAAGGGATGTGAGCTCATCTCCAAAGTGGCATTTTCCTAAGGGCATTAGTCTCTTTATAACCTAGCTTTCCCTGTTAGTTTCAGATTCCTTTTTGCTCCCAGCTCCATCTTAGCCCCATCTTCTACTGTGTTCTGTATTGAGGGATAGTATCTCCTCCCCGCTGCCTTCCAGGTAGGTTTGGCCAATAGGAGGCTCTGGCAGAAGATTGGAGTGCTGGTGGAGAGAAGGCAAAGACTTCATCCATCCCTCACTCTCCTGCCCCCTGTCTTTGGTGGTATTACTAGCTATGGCTGTGTCTCCTCTGTGGTGGAACCTCCCACTGGACAGCCCCCACCATGATTCTAGATTCTTCCAGAAAGCCTCAATTTTAGGATCTGGAAACACCACTTCTCTCCACCAAAATTCTGACACAACAGTGGGAACAGTATGCTGTGTTGTTATTCTCTGGATGCCTCCCTTCCTCTGTTTGGTGGCTAGGCTTTTTCATCACCTATGTGACTGATTCCCTTTATTAAATCCCCTCTGCTGAAAAGCCTGTAGTGTTTATATTATTCCCGGCTGGATTCAGACTGGTACAGAACCTCAACCACAACACAAAATGAGACTGAAAGTGAAAGTTGCTCAGTCGGGTCTGACTCTTTGCAACCCCATGGACTATACAGTCCATGGAATTCTCCAGGCCAGAATACTGGAGTGGGTATCCTTTCCCTTCTCCAGGGGATCTTCCCAACTCAGGGATTGAACCCAGGTCTCCTGCATTGCAGGGGGATTTTTACCAGCTGAGCCACAAGGGAAGCCCAAGGATAGTGGGCTGGGTAGCCTATCCCTTCTCCAGTGGATCTTCTTGACTCAGGAATTGAACCAGGATTTCCTGCATTGCAGGTGTATTCTTTATCAACTGAGCTATCAGGGAAACAATTTTTATTTCCCATGATAATTATTTTTAAATAAGTAGGGGAAAATAGATGCTTCACAGAGGAGTACAGGAAAGAATATGAACAAAAATATAGCAGAGGGAGTAACTCTATCTTTTCACTTTTCACTTATGTACTGTGCTGTGCTGTGCTCAGTCACTCAGTCATGTATGATTTTTTCCAATCCCACTAGGCTCCTCTGTCTATGGGATTCTCAAGGCAAGAATATTGGAGTGGGTTGCCAGGTCCTACCCCAGGGGATCTTCCCCACCCAGGGATCAAAGCTATATCTCATGCATCTCCTGTATTGGCAGGCAGATTCCTTACCATGGTCCCATATTTCACTTATGAATATCTTACAATTATTGAGAATCTCATCTGAGGATAGAAAATCCCATGTAGAACCCAGATTCTCTTAAAAATAAATAAATAGACACGCTAAGAAAAAAAAATTAATGCCCACATACTAAGAAATTTTTTTTTAAGTCTTTCATCTAATGCTTGATGGTTCACTTGAATTGAACTAAAAGAGCCTAACTTACTTGAATTGGACTGAAAGAGCCTACAAGCCTAACTGCCCATAAAAACTGTATGATTTTGTTAGTAAAGGCATTCCCCATTTTGCAGACTCAGTTTCCTCCACTCTCTAAGCTAGGAAGGTTAGGCTAGGTCAGTGGCTCTTAAACTTTCAGGAGGATATCAAGTTATCTGAGAATCTAATCAAAGCTATAAACATTGTCCAGAAAAATGAACTTGGCAGAAAATTTTGTATACCACTTCAGGGATTCTCAGACTCTTTGAAGTTCATGCATGGGCCTTCAGATGGTCCATGGACTGATGGTTTTAAGCCCATGAACTAGATACTAGACCTCTCCAAAGGTCCATTTAATCTTTCAGCTTTATGGGTTTTCCTATATCAGGTCAGGAAGATAAGACAGAAGGGAAATGATTTGAGAAGACTGCCATGGTTATCTGTGATGTTTCCCAATAGACTGAGCTGACAAGGATTTTCCCAGTCCTAGGACATATACTCTTTCTCAAGTGCCTGAGATGAGATCAGCTTCTTGAAGTTATCAACTTGCTAGCAGGCACACAGAGCATGAGGACTGGAGGTGCAGGCTTGCTGTGACTGACAGGGAGCAAGGCTGCTCGCCGTTGCCTCCCTTGTCTGTGGAAAAGCTGGGGAAAACCCCAAGGGGAAGGCAGAATGCTAATATTTCCAAATTTCAGCTCAGAAACAGGAAACCTTAATAAAGCTCAGGTTTGACTCAGCTGTTCCTACAGCATTCATTTGGAAGGCTCTTTCTCTATCTCCCACTCCCCCACTCTCTTGACTCCCATTTGTAGACCTCTGGTCCCCATCTGTTCCTGAGTTGCCTTCTGTGTGGACAGACAATGCTAAAATCTAATGGTAACACTTTCCTCTCGTGAAAAGCAGGCATCGTTCTGATCAAAAAGGAAATGCCAACAACTCTAGAGAGTGTTATTTGGATAACAGAAAGAGCATCAGGTTGTTATTTTTTTTAACTATGCAATCAGTATTTTATTAAATGCAATAGTATTAGTAACACTTGAAAAATAACAGTATACAAAGGAACTGGAACTATAATTTAATCAGGCTGCAGAAAATGTTTGTGCACATGTGATTTAAAAATTAGGCTGCTCATGAGATGGGTACTTACAAGAATTTGACCAATAGGTTACAGAGTAGAAGAGCATCAGTTTTATATTTATTTAAACTTAAAAACTGCCAGTTTAATTATTTTGCTTTGCCACAGTAAATGTATGTAATTTTAAGAGTTTTATTTTCAAGTGTAGGTTGTATGAAATAGCTGACAGTGACAGTGTTGAGCTTCAGGAGACCTGAGCTTTAAGTCTGCCAGTAAGTATTTGTGTGACTTTAGATAACTTAAAGTCTCAAGACTGGGATAAATTACTTCTGAATTGTATTCCAGTTCCAAAAATCCTATGATTTGGGCAGCATTTCTCAAAATTTTGGGGAACATTAGCCCTCAATATGGGCTTCCCTAGGGGCTCAGACAGTAAAAACTTTGCCTGCAATGTAGGAGACCCTGGTTC
The DNA here is from genome assembly GCF_014754425.2 of Oryx dammah. NCBI lineage: Eukaryota > Metazoa > Chordata > Mammalia > Artiodactyla > Bovidae > Oryx > Oryx dammah. Next base: position 862,004 of record NW_024070188.1, on the reverse strand, counting down.
GATCCCTGGGTCAGGAAGATACCTTGGAGAAGGGAATGACAACCCACTCCAGTAACCTGGCCTGGAAAATTTCATGGACAGAGAAGCCTGGACAGCTACAGTTGATGAGGTCACAAAGAGTCAGACACAACAGTGACTAACATAAACACACAGCCTTCAGTATGTTCCTTCAAAATAAAAAGTGTATTGACTTTGGGTAATCCTATAAACCTCTTCCCATCTTCATCTTATCCCTTAAAGATTCCTTATACATGTGAACATATTAAAAGTCATGAGAGGGGAGGCGGTCCTAAGATGGCAGAGGAATAGAATGGGGAGACCACTTTCTCCCCTACAAATTCATCAAAAGAACATTTAAATGCTGAGTAAATGCCACAAAACAACTTCTGAATGCCGGCAGAAGACATCAGGCACCCAGAAAAGCAGCCCATTGTCTTCAAAAAGAGGTAGGAAAATATATAAAAGACAAAAAAAGAGACAAAAGAGGTAGGGACGGAGCTCCATCCTGGGAAGGGAGTCTTAAAAAGAGAGAAGTTTCCAAACACCAGGAAACGCTCTCACTGCTGAGTCTCTGGCGAGCCTTGGAAGTGCAGAGGGCAACATAACAGGGAGAAAAAATAAATAAATAATTAAAACCCACAGGTTATGAGCCCAACGGTAACTCCCCCAGTGGAGAAGCAGCACAGACGCCTCCATCTGCCACTAGTAAGCAGGGACTGGGCAGGGAAGTGCAGGCTGCTAGGCTTAGAGTAAAGATCAGGTCCAAATGCCCCAAGTGTAATCAGAGCGAACTAACTTGGGCTAGCAAACCAGACTGTGGGATAGCTACCACGCGAAAAGCTCTAACATAAGACACTGCCAAGACCGTGCACAGAACAAAGGATGGAACAGAATTAGCCGGCTGATGACCATCTCCCTCCGGTGACAGGCAGCCAGAGCCAGAAGGGCCAGAAGGAGGCAATCACAGCCCCAGAGAGACATTATCTACCAAACTGCAAGCAGACTCCTTTGCTGACTAAGATTTCTTGGGGTTCTGGACAGTCGTCATCCACCTGAGAAGGTGTGCCAGTTATACACCCAGAAAACCTAGCAGCAGGGACGGGAGAGGTGATAAGTTGCAGTAACTGCGCATGCCCAACACCTGAGCTACTCAGACCTGGGAAGGGCACAAAACGCAGGCCCAACAGAGTCTGTGCCTCTGAGGACTACCTGAGTGCCTGAACCTGAGTGGCTTAGACCTGAGAGGTGCGTGCAGCCCAGGGCCGGCCTTGGTTGGTTCCCAGCAGAACAACCTAGAGCCTGAGCTGTGTGCGCCGTGAGTGGGGGCAGGCCCAGTGTGGCTGAGACACTGCAAGCACACACCAGTGCTATTTGTCTGCAGCATCCCTCCCTCCCCACAGCGCGACTGAACAAGCGAGCCTTAAAAAAGTGTCCATTGCTGCCCGCCTTGTGTCAGGGCGGAAATCAGACACTGAAGAGACCAGCAAATAGAAGAAGCTAAAACAGAGGGAACCGCCTTGGAAGTGACAGGTGCAATAGATTAAAACCCTGTTGTTAGTACCTACTACATATGAAGGAGCCTATAGATCTTGAGAAATATAAGCCAGACCAAGGAACTATCCAAAAATGAACTGACCCCACACTGCCCACAACAACACCAGAAAAAGTCCTAGATATATCTTTACTATTTTTATGATCATTCTTTTTTTTCTTCTTTTTTTTACTTTTTTAAATTTTTAAGTCCTCTATTACTCCTTCAATTTTCATTTTTATAACCTACTATTACTTTTCAAAAAAAGACATTATTTTTAAAGCAAACTTCATATATATTTTTTTAATAATTTTTGTGACTTCTTTTTTTTTTCTTTTTCTTCTTTTCTTTAATATTTTATTTTTGAAAATCCAACCTCTACTCTAGATTTTTAATCTTTGCTTTTTGGTAGTTATTATCAATTTTGTACCATTAAAAACCCAATCTTCAGTACCCATTTTTACTTGGGAGCAAGATTACTGGCTTGACTGCTGTCTCCTCCTTTGGATTCTCCTTTTTCTCCACCAGGTCATCTCTGTCTTCTCCCTCCCCCTTCTCTTCTCTACCCAACTCTGTGAAACTCTGTGTGTTCCAGATGGTGGAGAGCACTTAGGGAACTGATTACTGGCTGGATCTGTTTCTCTCCTTTTCATTTCCCCCTTTTATCCTCCTGGCCACCTCTGTCTCCTTCCTCCCTCTTCTCTTCTCTGTATAACTCCGTGAACATCTCTGAGCAGTCCAGACTGTGGAGCACACATAAGGAAATGATTACTGGCTAGCTTGCTCTCCCCTCTTTTGATTCCACCTCATCTCATTTGGGTCGCCTCTAAATCCCTCCTCCTTCTTCTCTTCTCCATGTAACTCTGTGAACCTCTCTGGGTGTCCCTCACTGTAGAGAAACTTTTCATCTTTAACCTAGATGTTTTATCAATGGTGCTGTATAGAAGGAGAAGTCTTGAGACTACTGTAAAAATAAGACTTAAAACCAGAAACAGGAGGCTTAAGTCCAAATCCTGAGAACACCAGAGAACTCCTGACTCCAGGGAACATTAATTGACAGGAGCTCATCAAACGTCTCCATACCTACACTGAAACTAAGCACCACCCAAGGGCCAACAAGTTCTCCAGGAACACAGGAACACAGCCTTGAGCTTCAATATACAGGCTGCCCAAAGTTACCCCAAAACCATTGACATCTCATAACTCATTACTGGACACTTCATTGCACTCCAGAGAGAAGAAATCCAGCTCCACCCACCAGAACATCGACACAAGCTTCCCTAACCAAGAAACCTTGACAAGCCACTGATACAACCCCACCCACAGCAAGGAAACTCCACAATAAAGAGAACTCCACAAACTCCCAGAATACAGAAAGCCCACTCCAACCTCAACAATATAACCAAGATGAAGAGACAGAGGAATACCCAACAGGTAAAGGAAAAGAATAAATGCCCACTGAACCAAACAAAAGAGGAAGAGATAGGGAATCTACCTGAGAAAGAATTCTGAATAATGATAGTGAAAATGATCCAAAATCTTGAAATCAAAATGGAATCACAGATAAACAGCCTAGAGACAAGGATTGAGAAGATGCAAGAAAGGTTTAACAAGGACCTAGAAGAAATAAAAAAAAGAGTCAATATATAATGAATAATGCAATAAATGAGATCAGAAACACTCTGGAGGCAACAAACAGTAGCATAACGGAGGCAGAAGATAGGACTAGTGAAATAGAAGATAGAATGGTAGAAATAAATGAATCATAAAGGAAAAAAGAAAAACGAATTAAAAGAAATGAGGACAATCTCAGAGACCTCCAGGACAATATGAAACGCTCCAGTATTCGAATCATAGGAGTCCCAGAAGAAGAAGACAAAAAGAAACACCATGAGAAAATACTTGAGGATATAATACTTGAAAACTTCCCTAAAATGGGGAAGGAAATAATCACCCAAGTCCAAGAAACCCAGAGAGTCCCAAACAGGATAAACCCAAGGCAAAACACCCCAAGACACATATTAATCAAATTAACAAAGATCAAACACAAAGAACAAACATTAAAAGCAGCAAGGGAAAAACAACAAATAACACACAAGGGGATTCGCATAAGGATAACAGCTGATCTTTCAATAGAAACTCTTCAGGCCAGGAGGGAATGGCAAGACATACTTAAAGTGATGAAAGAAAATAACCTACAGCCCAGATTACTGTACCCAGCAAGGATCTCATTCAAAGATGAAGGAGAAATCAAAAGCTTTACATACAAGCAAAAGCTGAGAGAATTCAGCACCACCAAACCAGCTCTCCAACAAATGCTAAATGATACTCTCTAGACAGGAAACCCAAAAAGGGTGTATAAACTCGAACCTAAAATAATAAAGTAAATGGCAATGGGATCATACTTATCAACAATTACCTTAAGCATAAATGGGTTGAATGCTGCAACCAAAAGACAAAGACTTGCTGAATGGATACAAAAACAAGACCCCTATATATGTTGTCTACAAGAGACCCACCTCAAAACAAGGGACACACACAGCTGAATTCTACCAAAAATTTAGAGAAGAGCTAACACCTATCCCACTCAAACTCTTCCAGAAAATTGCAGAGGAAGGGAAACTTCCAAACTCATTCTATGAGGCCACCATCACCCTAATACCAAAACCTGACAAAGGTTCCACAAAGAAAGAAAACTACAGGCCAATATCACTGATGAACATAGATGCAAAAATCCTCAACAAAATTCTAGCAACCAGAATCCAACAACACATTAAAAAGATCATACACCATGACCAAGTGGGCTTTATCCCAGGGATGCAAGGATTCTTCAATATCCACAAATCAATCAATGTAATACAACACATTAACAAATTGAAAAATAAAAGCCATATGATTATCTCAATAGATGCAGAGAAAGCCTTTGACAAAATTCAACATCCATTTATGATAAAAACTCTCCAGAAAGCAGGAATAGAAGGAACATACCTCAACATAATAAAAGCTATATATGACAAACCCACAGCAAACATTATCCTCAATGGTGAAAAAATGACAGCATTTTCCCTAAAGTCAGGAACAAAACAAGGGTGCCCACTTTCACCACTACTATTCAACATAGTTCTGGAAGCTTTGGCCACAGCAATCAGAGCAGAAAAAGAAGTAAAAGCAATCCAAATTGGAAAAGAAGAAGAAAAACTCTCACAGTTTGCAGATGACATGATCCTCTACATAGAAAACCCTAAAGACTCCACCAGAAAATTACTAGACCTAATCAATGAATATAGTAAAAGGGTATAAAATCAACACACAGAAACCCCTTGCATTCCTATACACTAATAACGAGAAAATAGAAAGAGAAATTAAGGAAGCAATTCCATTCACCATTGCAACGAAAAGAATAAAATACTTAGGAATATATCTACCTAAAGAAACTAAAGACCTATATACAGAAAACTATAAAACACTGATGAAAGAAATCAAAGAGGACACTAATAGATGGAGAAATATACCATGTTCAAGGATTGGAAGAATCAATATAGTGAAAATGAATATACTACCCAAAGCAATCTATAGATTTAATGCAATCCCTATCAAGCTACCAGTGGTATTTTCCACAGAGCTAGAACAAATAATTTCACAATTTGTATGGAAATACAAAAAACCTCGAATAGTCAAAGCAATCTTGAGGAAAAAGAATAGAACTGGAGGAATCAACCTGCCTGACTTCAGGCTCTACTACAAAGCCACAGTCATCAAGACAGTATGGTACTGGCACAAAGACAGAAATATAGATCAATGGAACAAAATAGAAAGCCCAGAGATAAATCCACACACCTATGGACACCTTCGGAGAAGGCAATGGCACCCCACTCCAATACTCTTGCCTGGAAAATCCCATGGACGGAGGAGCCTGGTGGGCTGCAGACCACGGGGTCGCTAAGGGTCGGACACGACTGAGCGACTTCACTTTCACTTTTCACTTTCATACATTGGAGAAGGAAATGCCAACCCACTCCAGTGTTCTTGCCTGGAGAATCCCAGGGACGAGGGAACCTGGTGGGCTGCCGTCTGTAGGGTCACATAGAGTCAGACACAACTGAAGTGCCTTAGCAGCAGCAGTATGGACACCTTATCTTTGACAAAGGAGGCAAGAATATACAATGGAGTAAAGACAATCTCTTTAACAAGTGATGCTGGGAAAACTGGTCAACCACTTGTAAACGAATGAACTAGATCACTTTCTAACACCATACACAAAAATAAACTCAAAATGGATTAAAGATCTAAATGTAAGATGAGAAACTATAAAACTCCTAGAGGAGAACATAGGCAAAACACTCTCCGACATAAACCACAGCAGGATCCTCTATGATCCACCTCCCAGAATACTGGAAATAAGGGCAAAAATAAACAAATGGGACCTAATTAAAATTAAAAGCTTCTGCACAACAAAGGAAACTATAAGCAAGGTGAAAAGACAGCCTTCGGAATGGGAGAAAATAATAGCAAATGAAGCAATTGACAAAGAATTAATCTCAAAAATATACAAGCAACTCCTGCAGCTCAATTCCAGAAAAATAAATGACCCAATCAAAACATGGGCCAAAGAACTAAACAGACATTTCTCCAAAGACATACAGATGGCTAACAAACACATGAAAAGATGCTCAACATCACTCATTATCAGAGAAATGCAAATCAAGACCACAATGAGGTACCATTTCATCCCAGTCAGAATGACAGTGATCCAAAAGTCTACAAGCAATAAATGCTGCAGAGGGTGGGGAGAAAAGGGAACCCTCTTACACTGTTGGTGGGAATGCAAACTAGTACAGCCACTATGGAGAACAGGGTGGAGATTCCTTAAAAAATTGCAAATAGAACTGCCTTATGACCCAGCAATCCCACTGCTGGCCATACTCACCAAGGAAACCAGAATTGAAAGAGACACGTGTACCCCAATATTCATCACAGCACTGTTTATAATAGCCAGGACATGGAAGCAACCTAGATGTCCATCAGCAGACAAATGGATAAGAAAGCTGTAGTACATATACACAATGGAGTATTACTCAGCCATTAAAAAGAATACATTGGAATCAGTTCTAATGAGGTGGATGAAACTGGAGCCAATTATCCAGAGTGAAGTAAGCCAGAAAGAAAAACACCAATACAGTATACTAACACATATATATGGAATTTAGAAAGATGGTAATGATAACCCTGTATGTAAGACAGCAAAAGAGACACAGATGTATAGAACAGTCTTTGGGATTCTTTGGGAGAGAGAGAAGGGGGGATGATTTGGGAGAATGGCATTGAAACATGTATAATATCATATAAGAAATGAATTGCCAGTCTAGATTCGATGCAGGATACAGGATGCTTGGGGCTGGTGCACTGGGATGACCCAGAGGGATGGGAGGGGGGAGAGGTGAGAGGGGGGTTCAGGATGGGGAACATATGTACACCCGTGGTGGATTCATGTTGATGTGTGGCAAAACCAATACAACAGTATAAAGTAAAAAATTAATAATAATAAAATTTTTAAAAAAGAAAAAGAAAAGTCATGAGAAACTTTATAAAGAAGGGGGCAAGGGGCTTCCCTGGTGGCACAGTGGTAAAGAATCCACCCGCCAGCATGGAAGTCATGAGTTTGGACCCCAATCCAGGAAGATCCCACAGGTGGCAGAGCAACTAAGCCCCTGTGCCACATCTATTGAGTCTGTGCTCTAGAGCCTGGGAGCCCCAACCACTGAGCACATGTGCCTCAACTACTGAAGCCCACGTGCCCTTGAGCCCATGTGCCCCAGAGCCCGTGCTCTGCAACAAGAGAAGCCCCTGCAAAGAGAAACTGGTGCACCACCTTCACTCATAAGCACTGGAGAAAGCCTGTGCAGCAACAAAGACTCAGCACAGCCAAAAATAAATAAATAAAATAACTTTTTAAAAAGAAGAAGGGAAGAAGAAACATGCCTCATTTTGTTTAGTTTATCATTTCCTAAATGAATTTGACCTCAGAAGTCTTTCTACCTTTTCATGGTCCATGGAACAGACATTGAGAAACATTGCTCAATAAATTAGCAAATATGTTGGTGGTAGAAAATTATTCTCAAAAGAGTGGAACTGTTAGAATTTGGAAGGAGATAGACATTTCTAGATAAATAAATGGGAAATAAATGTAAATAAATGAGGAAAGATCTGGCATTCTGTGACCTGAAGTTGGTGCTAATCAACTCAAAGGGTTTCCAGTGGATACTTTGATGAAATATTAAACTGTTAACTGGAATTACATACAACTGAAACTGGAAGGACTGACTGGGAGGGGAGGGACATTTCCAGCAGATAACTTGGCCACCTTTCACTCTGCAGTTAGCATCTAGCCAAGCTCTGTGGTGACTGACCTCCTGCACAAAATACTTTCAGAGCATATGCAAGTGAGTCAGACTTTCTAAACTCAGTAAAAGGCTTAGCAGATATTAGTTTCCTAGGGTTACTGCAACAAAATGCCACAAACTAGGTGAATTAAAACAACAGAAATTTATTGTCATAATTTTGCATGCTAGAAATCTAAAGTCAAGGTGTCAGTAGGGCCATGCTCCCTCTGAAACCAGAGTGTGCATGCAAGGGTGCTCAGTTGCTCAGTCATGTCTGACTCTGCAACCCCGTGGACTGTAGACAACCAGGCCCCTCTGTTTGTGGAATTTTCCAGGCAAGAATACTGGAGTGGGTTGCCATTTCCTACTCCAGGGGGTCTTCCCAATGCAGGGATCAAACCCACAACACTTGCGTCTCCTGCATTAGCAAGCAGATTCTTTACCTTAAATTCCTCTCCCTATCTTCTGGTGGTTTGACCACAACCTCTGAGGTTTTCTGGCTTGTGGTTCTATCACTCTATCTTCACATGGTGCTCTCTGTGTGTCTCTCCCTTCACGTGGCTATAAGGACAACATTCAGATTGAATTAGGGACCCATACTGCTCCCATATGACCTCATCTTTATATTTACAACAATTCTATTTCCAAATGGGTTCACATTCTAAGATCTAGGAGTTAGAACTTCAACATATCTTTGGGGAGAACAGAATTCAATATATAAGAAGACTCTAGGATTTGCTAGATCTGTGATCTTTAAGAAGATCATAAAGATCTTCTTACAGAAGGCTTTCTCAAGATTTCTAGTCTTCTACTTGTGGTATTTATTGACTTCTCAGCCTATTTATAAACAATTATTTTGCAGGTTATTGACTTTAAACTCTCATCTAGAGTATGATATATCTTAAATTTAACTGATTGTGAGAGCAACTAAGTATATCACCTTTTTGTTCACTAAACATAAAGCACCTTGGATTTTCTATATTGACTTTCTCCATCAAGAAATCATGAAGAGGCATGAAGGGAATAACAAGAAAGAGTGTTGAATGTTTTTGCTCTTGCTGTGCTTCTGAATAATCATCTTTGAATTATACTAAACTGGGAACATTCAGGTGAGGGATTAAGTACATACTGCAAAACCTCATTAAGGAAACTAAGAAAAGAGAGAACTCCAAAAAGCTTTCTAAACCTGAGATGCTTAGTCACAGAATGTACGCATCTAGCCTACAATAGCCAACATTACCGAAATGAAACATGTGAACACAGAGCATCAAGATACCATTGTTTTTGTTTAGTCACTAAGTTGCGTCTGACTCTTTGCAACTCCATGGACTACAGCGTGTGGAATTTCCCAGGCAAGAATACTGGAGTGGATTGCCATTTCCTTCTCCAGGGCATCTTCCTCACCCAGAGATCGAATTTACACCTTGCGTCTCCTGCATTGGCAGATGGATTCTTTACCAGGGAGCCACCAGTGGATTCTTTACCAGGGAAGCCCACAGGTACCATCACCACAGATCAAATGCAGAACTGTCATCATCTTTTTTCTCTGAATGCCCTTTTCCCATTTGCATTTGCTTTCTATTTCTGCACAACAAATCATAACAAATTTATCAGCTAAAAGCAACACGAATGTCTTATCTCACAGTTTCTGTTGGTCAGGAATCCAGGAATGGCATATAGCAGTATTCTTTGCTCAGGGTCTCACTAGGGTGAAATCACAGTGTCAACCAGGGCTTCAGTTCTCACCTACAGAACAGGATCCTCTTCTAGACTCATTAGTTGTTGACAGAATTCATTTCCTTATAGTTGTAGGACTAAGGTCCCTCATTTCCTGATCGCTGTTAGCTAGAGACCATTCCCAACTCCTTGTGAGGCCACCCCTGTTCCTCACCACGTGACCACCATTGGCACTTCACAACATAGATGTTTACTTTCTTCAAAGCCATTCACAGCATTTCTCTCTGACTCCCTACTCTTTATTTATTTATCTACTTTTTGGACTTAATCAAGGTTTTCATTAGAGCCTATTTTTAATGAAATGCAGCTTATTCCAGGACTAGAACACACTATAAACTAAAATATGCCTACTCTTTAGCCAAAGAAAACACTCTGCTTTCACTAGGGGCACATTATTAGGTCAGGCTCATTCAGGATAGTCTTCCTTTTGCCATATAACATGACATAATCACGAGTGTGATATCCCATAACACAGGTTCTACCCACATTCAGAGGGGAGGAGGCTATCCAGGCATGTTTATTTTAATTGTATTTTGTTTCTCAGATACTTTTTTTTTTTTCAACAAATTGAAGATTTGTGGCCATCCTGAGTTGACCAAGTCTATGGACACCATTTTTCCAACAGCATTTGCTCACTTTTGTCTCTGTGTCACATTCTGGTAATTCTCACAGTATTTCAAACCATTGCATTATTATTTTATTTGCTATGGTATCTGTGGTCAGTGATCTCCAATTTTATTATCATCATAGTTTGGGAGCACCACGAACCACACTCATTTAATATGGCAAACTTAATTGATAAATGTATGTTCTGATGGCTTCACTGACTGGACATTCCTTCATCTCTCTCCCTCTCCTCAGGCCAGTCTCTTCCCAAAGACACAGTAAAATTGAAATTAAGTTAATAAATGATACTACAATAGCCTCTATGTGCTCAAGTGAAGAAAAAAAAAAAAAAGTCCCACATCTTCAGTTCAGTTCAGTTCACTTCAGTCGCTCAGTCGTGTCTAATTCTTTGTGACCCCATGAATCGCAGCACGCCAGGCCTCCCTGTCCATCACCAACTCCCAGAGTTCACCCAAACTCACGTGCATTGAGTTGATGATGTCATGCAACCATCTCATCCTCTGTCGTACCCTTCTCCTCCAACCCCCAATCCCTCCCAGCATCAGAGTCTTTTCCAATGAGTCAACTCTTCACATGAGGTGGCCAAAGTATTGGAGTTTCAGCCTCAGCATCAGTCCTTCCAGTGAACACCCAGGACTGGTCTCCTTTAGGATGGACTGGTTGGATCTCCTTACAGTCCAAGGGACTCGCATCTCTTACTTTAAATCAAAAGCTAGTTCCTCAACATGACGGTGCCCTTGTAATGGAGGTGGAGTTTGGAGGTGGTGTGGAGCTTCTGCTCCAGGGTATGAAGAAACATCAAGTCACCTTGCCTGGACAGGAGGAACCCTGGAACATCCAGAACCTCTTTATCTGGGTCAAGAAGAATTTGCTAAAAGAGAGGCCAGAGTTGTTCATTGCAGGAGACAGCCTGCAGCCAGGTATCCTAGTGGCTGATTAACAATATCAACTGGGAACCGCTGGGTGAACTGGACTACCAGCTTCAGGATCAAGACAGCACCCTCTTCAAGACAAAGTGGGGAGGAGGTGCCCCTCAGCTTGTCAGGAGTGTCTGTCTGTGCGGCCAGATGACCCAGCAGCTTTCCACTCCTTGTGTCTCAGTCTAGATACTGAGTGCTGACAAGGCACTCCGGCTCCCAAGGCACTCCTGCTCCCAGACCACAGCGTCTTTCTAGGGAAGATGAATTAACTTCAATAGCTGATGGCAGGCTCCTCCCTTATGAAAGATAGGAGGTATCTGCACCTCAGTTTCCCCAGCAGAGGACTCTGCCATCTCCCCAGTGATATCATTATGGAACCTCAGTTGGGGTCCCCTATTCAGTGCTGACACGCACCTCCCAACACACACACACACACACACACATAGGAGCTACTCTTCCAACCACACCCCTCCTACTGTTTCCCCATCCAAGCCCTTGACCTGACCTGCCTCTCCTCACACAGGCCACCAGATGGACTCCTGAGACCCTCCCCACCTCCAGCAAAAGGCTGCCTACATGCAGCTCATTCTGCCGGGGCAGAGGGAAGGAGGGTATAGGCTAGACCTTGGTCTGGCAGAGACCTGAGTGCTGGTGAGGGGTCACTATACCTCAGTTTCCTCCACGACAACTAACTTTTAAATTTTTATTAATTTTAATTGGAGGATAATTACTTTACAACATTGTGGTGGTTTTGCCATACACTAACATGAATCAGCCACAGGTGCACATGTGTCCCCCTATTCTGAACCCCCTCCCACCTCCTTCCCCATCCCAGCCCTCTGGGTTCTCCCAGAGTTCTGGATTTGAGTGCCCTGCTTCATGCATTGAACTTGCACTGGTCATCTATTTCACATATGGCAATATACCAGCTTCAATGCTATTCTCCCAAATCATCCCATCCTCTCATTCTCCCACAGAATCCTTTATATCTGTGTTTCTTTTGCTGCCTTGCATATAGGATCATTGTTACCATTTTTCTAAATTCCATCAGTTCAGTTCAGTTCAGTCACTCACTCATGTCCAACTCTTCCTGACCCCGTGAACCACAGCACGCCAGGCCTCCCTGTCCATCACCAATTCCTGCAGTCCACACAAACCCATGTCCATTGAGTCAGTGATGCCATCCACCATCTCATCCTCTGTCGTCCCCTTCTCCTCCTGCTGCCAATCCCTCCTGGCATCAGGGTCTTTTCAAATGAGTCAATTCTTCCCATCAGGTGGCCAAATTATTGGAATTTCAGCTTCAGCATCAGTACTATCAACGAACACCCAGGACTGATCTCCTTTAGGATGGACTGGTTGGATCTCCTTGCAGTCCAAAGGACTCTCAAGAGTCTTCTCCAACACCATAATTCAAAAGCATCAATTCTTCAGTGCTCAGCTTTCTTTAGAGTCCAACTCTCACATCCATACATGACTAATGGAAAAACCATAACCTTGGCTAGATGGATCTTTGTTGGCCAAGTAATATCTCTGCTTTCTAATATGCTGTCTAGGTTGATCATAACTTTTCTTCCAAGGAGTAAGCATTTTTTAATTTCATGGCTACAATCACCATCTGCAGTGATTTTTGGAGCCCCCCAAAACAAACTCTGTCACTGTTTCCACTGTTTCCCCATCTTTTTGCCATGAAGTGATGGGACCAGATGCCATGATCTTAGTTTTCTGAATGTTGAGCTTTAAGCCACCTTTTTCACTCTCCTCTTTCACTTTCATCAAGAGGCTTTTTAGTTCCTCTTCACTTTCTGCCATAAGGGTGGTGTCATCTGCATATCTGAGGTTATTGATATTTCTCCTGGCAATCTTGATTCCAGCTTGTTTCTTCCAGTCCAGCGTTTCTCATGATGTACTCTGCATAGAAGTTAAATAAGCAGGGTGACAATATACAGCCTTGACGTACTCCTTTTCCTATTTGGAACCAGTCTGTTGTTACATGTCCAATTCTAACTATTGTTTCCTGACCTGCAATCAGATTTCTCAGGAGGCAGGTCAGGTGATGTGGTATTCCCATCTCTTGAAGAATTTTCCACAGTTTACTGTGATCCACACAGTCAAAGGCTTTGGCAGAAAGAGATGTTTTTCTGGAACTCTCTTGCTTTTTTGATGATCCAGCAGATGTTGGTAATTTGATCTCTGGTTCCTCTGCCTTTTCTAAAACCAGCTTGAACATCTGGAAGTTCGTGGTTCACATATTGCTGAAGCCTGGCTTGGAGAATTTTAAGCATTACTTTACTAGAATGTGAGATGAGTGCAATTGTGCAGTAATTTGAGCATTCTTTAGCATTGCCTTTCTTTGGGATTGGAATGAAAACTGACCTTTTCCAGTCCTGTGGCCACTGCTGAGTTTTCCAAATTTGCTGGCACACTGAGTGCAGCACTTTCACAGCATCATCTTTCAGGATTTTAAATAGCTCAACTGGAATCTCATCACCTCCACTAGCTTTGTTTGTAGTGATGCTTCCTAAGGCCCATTCCCACTTCACATTCCAAGATGTCTTGCTCTAGGTGAGTGATCACACCATCATGATTATCTGGGTTGTGAAGATCTTTTTTTATACAGTTCTTCTGTGTTTTCTTGCCACCTCTTCTTAATATCTTCTGCTTCCGTTAGGGCCCTACCATTTCTATTCTTTATTGAGCACATGTTTGCATGAAATGTTCCCTTGACATCTCTAATATTCTTGAAGAGATCTCTAGTCTTTCCGATTCTGTTGTTTTCCTCTATTTCTTTGCATTGATCATTGAAGAAGGCTTTCTTATGTCTCCTTTCTAGTCTTTGGAACTCTGCATTCAAATGGGTATATCTTTCCTCTTCTCCTTTGCTTTTCACTTCTCTTCTTTTCACAGCTATTTGTAAGGCCTCCTCAGACAGCCATTTTTGTTTTTTGCATTTATTTTTCTTGGGATGGTCTTGATTCCTTTCTCCTGTGCAATGTCAAGAACCTCCGTCCATAGTTCATCAGGCACTCTGTCTCTCAGAACTAGTCCCTTAAATCTATTTTTCACTTCCACTGTATAGTCATAAGGGATTTGATTTAGGTCATATATGAACTAGTGGTCTAGTGGTTTTCTCCACTTTCTTCAATTTAAATCTGAATTTGGCAATAAGGAGTTCATGATCTGAGCCACAGTCAGCTCCCGCTTTTGTTTTTGTTGACTGTATACAGCTTCTCCATCTTTGGCTGCAAAGAATATAATCAATCTGATTTCAGTGTTGACCATCTGGTGATGTCCATATGTAGAGCCTTCTCTTGTGTTGTTGGAAGAGGGTGTTTGCTATGACCAGTGTATTCTCTTGGCAAAACTCTATTAGTCTTTATCCTGCTTCATTCTGTACTCCAAGCCCTAACTTGCCTGTTACTCCAAGTAGCTCTTGACTTCCTACTTTTGTGTTCCAGTCCCCTGTAATGAAAAGGACATCTTTTTTGGGTCTTAGTTCTAGTAGGTCTTCATAAAACCGTTCAACTTCAGCTTCTTCAGTGTTACTGGTCAGGGCATAGACTTGGATTACTGTGATATTGAATGATTTGCCTTGGAAACGAACAGAGATCATTCTGTCGTTTTTGAGATTGCATCCAAGTACTGCGTTTCAGACTCTTTTGTTGACCATGATGGCTACTCCATTTCTTCTGAGGGATTCCTGCCCGTAGTAGTAGATGTAATGGTCATCTGAGTTAAATTCACCCATTCCAGTCCATCTTAGTTCACTGATTCCTAGAATGTCGATAGAATGTCGGTGTTCACTCTTGTCATCTCCTGTTTGACCACTTCCAATTTGCCTTGATTTATGGAACTAACATTCCAGGTTCCTATGCAGTATTGCTCTTTACAGCATCGACCTTGCTTCTATCACCAGTCCCATCCACAACTGGGTGTTGTTTTGCTTTGGCTGAATCCCTTCATTCTTTCTGGAGTTATTTCTCCACTGGTCTCCAGTAGCATATCGGGCACCAACCGACCTGGGGAGTTCATCTTTCAGTGTCCTATCTTTTTGCCTTTTCCTACTGTTCATGGGGTTCTCAAGGCAAGAATACTGAAGTGGTTTTCCATTCCCTTCTCCGGTGGAACACATTCTGTCAGACCTCTCCACCATGACCCGTCCATCTTGGGTGGCCCCACATGGCATGACTTAGTTTCATGGAGTTAGACAAGGCTGTGGTCCATGTGATCAGATTGGCCTGTTGTCTGTGATTGTGGTTTCTGTCTGTTGCCCTCTGATGCCCTCTCTCAGTGCCTACCATCTTACTGGGGTTTCTCTTACCTTGGATGTGGGGTATCTCTTCATAGCTGCTCCAGCAAAGTGGCCACCGCTTCTGACCTTGGACGTGGGGTAGCTCCTCTTGGCCACTCTTCTGTGCCATCGCAGCTGCAAGAATGGGCTGAATTCCATATATGTGTGTTGGTGTTTCTCTCTCTGGCTTACTTCACTCAGTATAATAGGCTCCAGTTTCATCCACCTCATTAGAATTGACTCAAAAGCATTCATTTTTATAGCTTAGTAATATCCCATTGTGTATATGTACCACAACTTCCTTATCCATTCATCTTCCAATGAACATTTAGGTTGCTTCCATGTCCTGGGTATTGTAAACAGTGCTGCAATGAACATTAGGGTACATGTGTCTCTTTCAGTTCTGTTTTCCTTAGTGTGTATGTCCAGTAGTGGGATTGCTGGGTCATATGGCAGTTCTATTTCCAGTTTTTTAAAGAATCTCAACACTGTTCTCCACAGTGGCTTTATCAGTTTGCATTCCCACCAACAGTGTAAGAGGGTTCCCTTTTCTCCACACCCTCTCCAGTATTTATTAATAGACATTTTGATGGCAGCCATTCTGACTGGTGTGAGATGATACCTTATTGTGTTTTTGATTTGCATTTCTCTGATAATGGATGATGTTGAGCATCTTTTCATGTTTTTATTAGCCATCTGTATGTCTTCTTTGGAGAAATTTCTGCTTAGTTCTTTGGCCCACTTTTTGATTAGGTTGTTCATTTTTCTAGTATTGAGCTGCATGAGCTTCTCATATATTTTAGAGATTAATTCTTTGTCAATTGTTTCATTTTATGTATGATGTTAGAAAGTGTTCTAGTTTCATTCTTTTACATGTGGTTGACCAGTTTCCCCAGCACCATTTGTTAAAGAGATTGTCTTTTCTCCATTGTATATTTTTGCCTTCCTTGTCAAAGATAAGGTATCCATAGGTGCATGGATTTATCTCTGGGGTTTCTATTTTGTTCCAATGATTTATATTTCTGTCTTTGGGCCAATACCATACTGTCTTGATGACTGTAGCTTTGTAGTATAGTCTGAAGTCAGGAAGGTTGATTGCTCCAGTTCCATTCTTTTTTCTCAAGATTTCTTTGGCTATTCAAGGATTTTTGTGTTTCCATACAAATTGTGAACTTATTTGTTCTAGTTCTGTGAAAAATACTGTTGGTAGCATGACAGGGATTGCAATGAATTTATAGATTATTTTGGGTAGTATACTCATTTTCACTATATTTATTTTTCTAATCCACAAACATGATATATATATCCATCTATTTGTTTGATCTTTGATTTCTTTCAGCAGTGTTTTATAGTTTTCTATACAGAGGTCTTTTCAACAACTAAATTTTTATAGTATCTGAAAACTGGAGAGACTCTGTTTTTAACAATGGTAAAAGCAAAAATAAACAAATGGGATCTAATTAAAATTAAAAGCTTCTGCACAACAAAGGAAACTGTAAGTAAGGTGAAAAGACAGCCTTCTGAATGGGAAAAAATAATAGCAAATGAAGCAACTGACAAACAACTAATCTCAAAAATATACAAGCAACTTATGCAGCTCAACTCCAGAAAAATAAACGATCCAATCAAAAAATGGGCCAAAGAACTAAATAGGTATTTCTCCAAAGAAGACATACAGATGGCTAACAAACACATGAAAAGATGCTCAGCATCACTCATTATCAGAGAAATGCAAATCAAGACCACAGTGAGGTACCATTTCACACCAGTCAGAATGGCTGCGATCCAAGTCTACAAGCAATAAATGCTGGAGAGGATGTGGAGAAAAGGGAACCCTCTTACACTGTTGGTGGGAATGCAAACTAGTACAGCCACTATGGAAAACAGTGTGGAGATTCCTTTAAAAATTGCAAATAGAGCTGCCTTATGACCCAGTAATCCCACTGCTGGGCATACACACTGAGGAAACCAGAATTGAAAGAGACACATGTACCCCAATGTTCATCGCAGCACTGTTTATAATAGCCAGGACATGGAAACAACCTAGATGTCCATCAGCAGATGAATGGATAAGAAAGCTGTGGTACATATACACAATGGAGTATTACTCAGCCATTAAAAAGAATACATTTGAATCAGTTCTAATGAGATGGATGAAACTGGAGCCAATTATACAGAGTGAAGTAAGCCAGAAAGAAAAACACCAATACAGTATACTGACACATATATATGGAATTTAGAAAGATGGTAATGATGACCCTTTATGCAGGACAGCAAAGGAGACACAAATGTATAGAACGGACTTTTGGACTCTGGGGGAGAGGGAGAGGGTGCGATGATTTGGGGGAATGGCTTTGAAACATGTATACTATCAGGTAAGAAACGAATTGCCAGTCTATGTTCAATACAGGATACAGGATGCTTGGGGCTGGTGCATGGGGATGATCCAGAGGGATGGTATGGGGTGGGAAGTGGGAGGGGGATTCAGGATTGGGAGCTTGTATACATCCGTGGTGGATTCATGTCAATGTGTGGCAAAACCAATACAGTACTGTAAAGTAAAATAAGGTTAAAGTAAAATAAGGTAAAAATAAAATATTTTTTAAAAAATGGTAAAAGATGTTTATCAATTTTTGCAAACAATACTCAGACAAAAAAGATAATTATAATTGCAAGTCATAATGGAAACATGATTAACCTAACAATATATAATAATTACATACAATTTGGGAGGTCAAGCAGAGTAACATGGTAAGTGGAAGTGCATACATGCACGTTTTCATCCGTCCAGCCAGTTTATATGTTTTGGTTCGTGCATTTAATTCATTCACATTAAAGGTAATTATTGATGTGTATGATCCTACTACCATTTTCTTAATTGTTTTGGGTTTATTTTCTGTAGGTCTTTTCCTTAAAACTGGGGAGATTCTTGATGGCAAAAATGTATACTTTATCTCCTCTCCCACCTGCTGCAGGAAGAAGGTTGAGGGCAGGCAGCACCTGGTAGGCAGGATGGCTTGGCCCTCCTCCCTTCATCCCTTCTGGAAGTTTTGGGCCCCAGTCAAGAGCTGGACTTGGGCAAATAAAAGACTTGGTTATTTATTGGCAAAAAAAAAAAAAAAATCAAAAGCTAGAAAAGATTAAGCTTAGTGAGGAAAGCATATCAAAAGCTGAGACAGGTGGAAAGCTAGGCTTCTCATGCCAAACAGCCAACTTGTGAAGGCAAAGGAACGGTTAGTTCTTGAAGGAAATTAAAAGTTTTACTCGAGTGAACTCATGAATGATAAGAAAGCAAAATAGCCTTCTGCTGATATGGAGAAAGTTTCAGAAGTCTGGATAGATCAAACCAGGCACAACATTCCCTTAAGCTAAAGCTGAAACTAGTTCAAGCTCAAATTCTCTCTCCAGACTGAGAGAGGTTCGGAAATTGCAGAAGAAAACTCTGAAGCAAACAGGTTGATTCATGGGGTTTAAGGAAGGAATCTGTCTCCATAACACAAAAGTGCAGGGTGAAGCAGCAAATGCTGATGTAGAAACTGCAGCAAGTTATCCAGATCTAGCTAAGATAATTCATGAAGGTGACTATACTAAACAACAGATTTTCAATGCAAATGAAATAGCCTTCTATTGGAAGAAGATGTCAAGTAGGACTTTCATAGTTAGAGAGGAGAAGTCAATGCTTGACTTCAAAGCTTCAACAGACAATCTGACTCCCTGATTAGAGGTTAATGCAGCTCATGACTTTGAGCTGAAGCCAATGCTCATTTACCATTTCAAAAATCCTAGGGCCTTTAACAATTGTGCTAAATCTACTCTGCCTGTGCTCTATAAATGAACAACAAAGACTGGATGACAGCACATCTGTTTACAACATGGTTTACTGAATATTTTAAGCCCACTGTTGAAACCTACTTCTCAGGAAAAAAAAAAAGAGTCCTTTAAAAATATTACTGTTCATTGACAATGCACTTGGCCCCAAGAACTCTAATGGAGATATACAGTGAGATTAATGTTGTTGTTAACACAGCACCCATTCTACAGCCCATAAATCAAGAAGTAATTTCCACGTACAAGTCTCATTATTTAAGAAATATATTTCATAAGACTTTAGCTGCCAAAGACAGTGATTCCTCTGATGGATCTAAGCCAAGTCAACTGGAAACCTTCTGGAAACATTCACCACTGTAGCTGCCATTAAAACAGTCATGATTCATGAGAAAAGGTGCAAATATAAATACCAACTAAGAGTTTGGAAGAAATCGATTTCTCATACACTATTTTGATTCAAGATTTCATTGGAGGAAGTAACTGTATATGTGGTGAAAATAGCAAGAGAACTGGAATTAGGAGTGACTGAAGATGTGTGCAATCTCAGCATTAAATTTTAATGGGTGAGGAGTTGCTCCCTTTAGACAAACGAAGGAAGTAGTTTCTTGAGATGAAATCTATTTCTGGTGAAGATGCTATGAAGATTATTGAAATGACAATGAAGGATTTAGACTATGACATAAACTTAGTTGATAAAGTGGCACAAGGGTTTGAGAGGATTGACTCCAATTTTGAAAGAATCTCTTCTACGGGTAAAATGCTTATTAAATAGCACTGCGTGCTACAGAGAAATCATTCATGAAAGAAAGGATCAATCAATGCAGAAAATTTCATTGTTTTCTTATTTTAAGATATCATTTCGAATCATTTTGTTGTGTGACTGAAACTAATATAATATGGTAAATAAACTATACTTCAACTTTTAAAAAAACAGAAATTATCACAGCGCCCCTCCCAACCTTCAGCTACTACCACCCTGATCAGTCAGCAACCATTAACACTGAGGCAAGACTCTCCACCAGCAAAAAGATTATAACTCACTGAAGTTTCAGAAGATGGTTAGCACTGTTAAGCAATAAAGCATTAATATTTTGTATTAAGGTATGTACAATGCATTTAAAACATAATGCTATTTCACACCTAACAGACCAAAGTATAGGGCTTCCCAGATGGTGCAGTGGTATAGATTCTGCCTGCCAATGCATGAGCCACAGGAAACGTGGGTTCAATTCCTGGGTCAGGAAGATCCCCTGGAGTAGGAAATGGCAACCCACTCCGGCATTCTTGCCTAGAAAATTCCATGGATGGAGGAGTCAGGCAGGCTACAGTCCATGGAGTCACAAAGAGTCAGACAAGAGTGAGTGACTGAGCATGCATGCATTGCTCTTTCTAGGATCTTTTTTCAAGACGAAAGTATAGTATATATATAACCCTTGCACAGAAAAATCAAAAAAAATCATGTGACTCACTTTATTGCAGTATTTACTTTATTATGGTGGTCTGGCTCTGAACCTGCAATACCTCGAGGGTATGCCTATACCAAAGAAATTTTCTTACTGTCAAGAAAGTTCTATTACACACAACAGATTTCCCAACCTGGAGATCTAGGAAAGGGACTAAGAACCCCCAGAGAATTTAACTTTGGAAGGCAGTGGGATTTGATTACAGAACTTGCACAGGACTGGGGAAACAGACTCTCACAGGGCACAATCAAAACCTTGTGTGCACCAGGACCTAAGAGAAAGGAGCAGTGACCCCACAAGGGACTGACTTGGACTCAGCTATGAGTGTCCAGGAGTCTCCAGTGGAGGCATAGGTCAGTAGTGCTCTGCTGCAGGGTCAGGGGCACTGAGTGCAGCTGCATGGACAGGAACTTTTGAAGGACGTTTCCAATATCTTCATTACCTCCACCATAATTTGGTCTCAGGTCAAATAATAGGGAGGGAACACAGCCCTACCCATCAACAGAAAATTGGATTAAGGATTTACTGAGCATGGCCCTGCCCATCAGAATAAGACCCAGTTTCCCATTCAGTCAGTCTCTCCCATCAGGAATTCCATAAGCCTATTATCCTTATCCATCAGAGGGCAAGCAAGCAAGCAATCGCTCAGTCATGTCAGACTCTTTGTGATCCCATTGACTGTAGTCTACCAGGCTTCTCTGTCCGTGGAATTTTTCAGGCAAGAGTACTGGAGTGGGTTGCCATTTCCTTCTCCAGAGGATCTTCCTGACCCAGGGATTGAACCCAGGTCTCCTACATTGCAGGCAGACGCTTTAGCCTCTGAGCCACCAGGAAAGCAGATAGGATGAAAACCACAATCACAGAAAACTAGCCAAACTGATCACAAGGACCACAGCCTTGTCTGATTCAATGAAATTATTAGTCATGTCATGTAGGGCCACCCAAGATGGATGGGTCATGGTGGAGAATTCTGACAAAATGTGGTCCACTGGAGAAGGGAATGGCAAACCACTTCAGTATTCTTGCCTTGAGAACCCCATGAACAGTATGAAAAGCCAAAAAGATATGACACTAAAAGATGAATTCCCCACGTAGGTAGGTGCCCAATATGCTACTGGAAAAAAAGTGGAAAGATAACTCCAGAAAGAATGAAGAGATGGAGCCAAAGCAAAAATAACACCCAGTTGTGGGTGTGACTGGTGATGGAAGTAAAGTCCAATGAGTAAAGAGCAATACTGCATAGGAACCTAGAATGTTAGGTCCATGAATCAAGGCAAATTAGAAGTGGTCAAACAGGATATGGCAAGGGTGAATGTCAACATTTTAGCAATCAGTGAGCTAAAATGGACTGGAATGGGTGAGTTTAGGTCAGATGATCATTATATCTACTACTGTGGGCAAGAATCCCTTAGAAGAAATGGAGTACCCCTCATAGTCAACAGAAGAGTCTGAAACGCAGTACTTGGGTGCAATCTCAAAAACAATAGAATGATCTCTGTTGTTTCCAAAGCAAACCATTCAATATCACAGTAATCCAAGTCTATGCCCCAACCAGTAACACTGAAGAAGCTGAAGTTGAATAGTTCTATGAAGACCTACAAGAACTTCTAGAACTAACACCCAAAAAAGATGTCCTTATCATCATAGGGGACTGGAACACAAAAGTCCTGGAATTCAAGAGATATCTGAAAAAACAGGCAAGTTTGGGCTTGGAGTACAGAATGAAGCAGGACAAAGGCTAATAGCTTTCTGCCAAGAGAATGCACTGGTCATAGCAAACACCCTCTCCCAACAACACAAGAGAAGACCCTACACGTGGACATCAGATGGTCAATACCGATATCAGACTGATATATTCTTTGCAGCCAAAGATGGTGAAGCTCTATACAGTCAGCAAAAACAAGACTGGGAGCTGACTGTGGATCAGATCATAAACTCCTTATTGCCAGATTCAGACTTCAGTTGAAGAAAGTATGGAAAATCACTAGACCATTCATATATGACCTAAATCAAATCCCTTATGATTATACAGTGGAACTGAGAAACAGATTCAAGGGATTAGATCTGATAGACAGAGTGCCTGAAGCACTATGGACAGAAGCTTGTGACACTGTACAGGAGGCAGGATTAAGACCATCCCCAAGAAAAAGAAATGTGAAAAGGCAAAATGGTTATCTGACGAGGACTTATAAATAGCTGTGAAAAGAAGAGACATGAAAGGCAAAAGAGAAAAGGAAAGATAAACCCATTTGAATGCAGAGTTCCAAAGAATAGCAACACCTTCCTCAGTGATCAATGCAAAGAAATAGAGGAAAATAATAGAATGGGAAATACTAGAGATCTCTTCAAGAAAATTAGAGATACCAAGGGAACATCTCATGCAAAGATGGACACAATAAAGGACAGAAATGGTATGGACCTAACAGAAGCAGATGTTAAGAAGACATGGCAAGAATACACAGAACTTTACAAAAACTATCTTCACGACCCACATAATCACGATAGTGTGATCACTCACCTAGAGCCAGACATCTTGGAATGTGAAGTCAAGTGGGCCTTAGGAAGCATGACTATGAACAAAGCTAGTGGAGGTGATGGAATTCCAGTTGAGCTATTTCAAATCCTAAAAGATGATACTGTGAAAGTGCTGCACTCAATATGCCAGCAAATTTGGAGAACTCAGCAGTGGCCAGAGGACTAGAAAAAGTCAGTTTTCATTCCAATCCCAAAGAAGGGCAATGCCAAAGAATGTTCAAACTCTCCCACAACTGCACTCATCTGACATGCTAGCAAAGCAATGCTAAAAATTCTCCAAGCCAGGCTTCAACATTATGTGAACTGTGAACTTCCAGATGTTAAAGCTGGATTTAGAAAAGGCAGAGGAACCAGAGATCAAATTGCCAACATCCTTTGGATCATAGAACAGGCAAGAATTCCAGGAAATTTTCTACTTCTGCTTTATTGATTACACCAAAGCTTTTGACTGTATAGATCCCAACAAACTGTGGAAAATTCTTCAAAAGATGGGAATACCAGACCACCTTACCTGTCTCCTGAGAAATCTGCATGCAGGTCAAGAAGCAACAGTTAGAACCAGAATGGAACAACAGACTGGTTCCAAATTGGGAAAGGAGTACGTCAAGGTTGTATATTGTCACCCTGATTATTTAACTTATATGCAGAGTACATCATGCAAAATACCAAGCTGGATGAAACACAAGCTGAAATCAAGATTGCCAGGAGAAATATCAATAACCTCAGATACACAGATGACACCATCCTTAAGGCAGAAAGTGAAGAAGAACTGAAGAGCCTCTTGATGAAAGTGAAAGAAGAGAGTGGAAAAGTTGGCTCAAAACTCAATATTCAGAAAACGAAGATCATGGCATCCAGTCCCATCACTTCATGGCAAACAGATGGGGAAACAATGGACACAGTGCCTGACT
Organism: Oryx dammah; assembly: GCF_014754425.2. Lineage (NCBI taxonomy): Eukaryota > Metazoa > Chordata > Mammalia > Artiodactyla > Bovidae > Oryx > Oryx dammah. The sequence goes on along the minus strand of NW_024070188.1, from coordinate 837,781 downwards.
TTATTTTTCTGGGCTCCAAAATCACTGCAGATGGTGACTGTAGCCAAGAAATTAAAAGATACTTGCTCCTTGAAAGAAAAACTATGGCAAACCTAGACAGCATATTAAAAAGCTGAGACATTACTTTGCCTACAAAGATCTATCTAGTCAAAGCTATGGTTTTTCCAGTAGTCATGTATGGATGTGAGAGTTGGACTATAAAGAAAGCTGAGCACAAAACAATTGATGCTTTTGAACTGTGATGTTGGAGAAGACTCTTGAGAGTCCCTTGGTCTGCAAGGAGATCTAACCTGTGAATCCTAAAGAAAATCAGTCCTGAATATTCATTGGAAGGACTTTTGCTGGAGCTGAAACTCTAATATTTTAGTCACCTGATGCAAAGAGCTGACTCATTGGAAAAGACCCTGATGATGGGAAAGATTGAAGGTGTGAGGAGAAGGGGACGACAGAGGATGAGATGGTTGGATGGCATCACAGTTTTGATGGACTTGAGTTTGAGGAAGCTCCAGAAGTTGGTGATGAACAGGGAAGCCTGGTGTGCTACAGTCCATGGGGTCACAAAGAGTCAGACATGACCAGGCAACTGAATTGAACTGAACTGATGCCTGTACAAGAGTAAGGGGCGTCATGATGGGGGGCAGGGCAGGGTGGTCATCTTAGAATTCTGCTTACCATGTCACTCAGGGCTTCCTGAGTGGAAGCCCTCGTGGCTCAGATGGTTAAAAAAAAAAAAAAAGTCCACCCACAATGCTGGAGACATGGGTTCCATCCCTGGGTTGGGAAGATCTCCTGGAGGAGAGCATGGCAACCTAATCCAGTATTCTTGCCTGGAGAATCCCCATGGACAGAGGAGCCTGGTGGGCTACAATGGGCTTTCAAAGAATCAGATAGGACTGAGCAACTAAACACTGCATATAGTATGTCACTCAAGGTTTCTTTCTGGTGTATCTTGGACAGTTTTATGGCATTAGTGTCACTTTATTTTAGATATATAAACAATGAAGAAAAGGTATCAGAAGCCATAAATTCATCACCAAAGAAGTGTGCAAAATGTTTCTAAAAACTAACATGTTTCAGTTGTTCAGACTTATCTAGAAATCTATCATTAGGTTGGTACTCTGATGGTTTTGTCTAAAACATAACTTGGAGAGGGAATATTTTCAGAGAAATAAGTTATATTAAGTTACAAAACCCAGGAAAAATAAGAGTATGAGACTAGGGAGAATGTTGTTGTTGTTGTTGTTGTTTTTCACTTAAAAAAAAGCTGAGATATAACTTTTGCATAAATTTAAATAGATGACAAAGTCAGTCATCATGAGACTAAGAACATCTAGAGTAACTTAAAAAGAGTTTACTGTGACAGGAAACAATCTCTTATGAATTCACACATTATCTATGATAAGTTTCTTATATATGCCAATAAATATTTGTTATTCACAGTGAGTTTCTATATGATCTCTTGATCCATGAAATCCCACATCAAAGTTCTCAATTAAAGAGAATTTTCCTCCTGCTCGTTCAAAATTCCATCTTCCAGATTCTAGACCTCTTCTTCCCATCCAAGGCCCCAACATACTCAGAATTCGAAAGTAGAGACTTAGCTGTCTTGGGGTTCAAAACCAATAAGTACAAGCCCTGTAATTTAAGTTTTGAAACAAGCATCTTACATCAGAGTGAGGAAAAGTGTAAGGTGCTGCAAATGACAAATGTTGGCAAAGACGTGGAGGAAACAGAACCCTTTGTACACTGTTGGTGGGAATGTAAATTGGCACAACCACTGAGGAAAATAGTATGGAGGTTTCTTTAAACACTAAAAAGAGAACTATTGTTGTTGTCATTGTTTGTTCACTAATTCTTTTCTGATTCTTTGTGACCCCACAAACTGCAGCAGTCCAGACTTCCCCATCCTTCACTGTCTCCCGCAGTTTGCTCAAACTCATGTCCATTGAGTCAATGATGCTGTACAACCTAGAACTACAATATGACCTAGCAATTCCACTCCTGGGTATTTATCTAGAAAAAAAAACCCACTCAAAAGTTAATTCCAAAAGATACATGCACTCCAGCATTCATGGCAGCATTATTATAATACACAAGATACAGAAGCAATCTAGTGGTCCACTGACACATGAATGAACAAAGAAAATGTGGTATATATAAGAAGAGAATATTACTCAGTCATAAAAAAAAGATGAAATTTTGCCATTTGCAACAACATGAATGGACTTGGGGGGCATTACACTAAGTGAACTAAGTCATGTAGACAAAGATATACAATGTATGATATCGTTTATATATGAAATCTAATATATATAACAAACTAGTGAATGTAACAAAAAAGAAACAGACTCACAGATATGTTGAAAACAAATTCCCATTTACCAGTGAAGAGAGGAAACGGAGGAGGGCCAAGGTGTGGGAGGGAATTAAGAGGTACAAGCTATTATGTATAAAATAAATAAGCTACAAGGATATATAGTGCAACATGGGGAATATATTCAATATTTTATACCAACTGTTAAAGGAATATAACCTTTAAAACTTTGAATCACTCTATTGTCCCAGAAAGTTATACAATATTAAAATCAACCAGATCCCAGTGAAGAAAAGCATTAGATTCTGCATACCAACTTCTGAAAACATGTCAGAGGAAAATACAATTCCTCTTATTAATAAAGATAATGATACAAATAAATATGTTTTATTATGTATTTTACCACTATTTTTTTTTATGTCAGTATGATTAAAGCAATGTTTTGGAATACCATTCTGACTTGCATTGTTCTGAGACAGAAGTTCTAGAATATTGCCCAAAATATTTTCCCACAAAACCAGTCCTGCCTACAGCAAAATGAAGTATCCAAAGGAAAAATGAAAATATTGCAAAAAGGTAAAAGTTCATGTATTTGGACTTGTGATGACCAGCCGACATTTTATTTGTGATAAAAACTTACTAAGCATATTAAATCAAGATGGGGATTGAAGGAAACATGCTTTAATTTACTTATTAAATAGACTTGGTTCCATTAGGAATCTATCTGACTGCAGTTAATAGAATACACAATTGATGGTGTCTTAAACTGTAAGAATGGGTTTGAGTGGACTCCGGGAGTTGGTGATGGACAGGGAAGCCTGGCGTGCTGTGATTCATGGGGTCACAGAGTCGGACACGACTGAGTGACTGAACTGAACTGAATCCTACACTTCATTGACTAAAGTGGCTCTCGTCACAACATAGCTGCTTAACTTTCATCCATTTTTAAATGTATTTCCCAGATGTCTTTTTGGAAAATTTTAAAAGGATGGAGCTTTTCCTACTAAATGCCACTGTCAAATTGAGGTCCCTGGTCCCTACTAAGAGAACGAACAGGATTTCCCAGCTGCCTGAATGATTTGCTTTTCTCAGAATGAACACAGGTTGGCTTCTTGAATTTGCTCCCAAACATTTGCCTCCTCTCTGAACAGCTTTTAATGGAGGCAGGGCTATGGCAGAAGAAATAGCAAGACAGACCTGGTCCCTGTCAAGAATTAATATAGGACAAGCTGCTGGCTCCATCCTCCAAAATCAGCCCTAGAAAAACTACAGATGCTTGAGGAGAACACAGATTGCATGAATCAATAACATAAAAAAAAAAAACATAAGATAAACGCAGAGTCTGATGTCCACCATAAACAGACTTGAGTGAGAGTTGGGTAGCTGAAGCCCAGAAATGAGAAGTGAGAGAATACATACATTAGTTGCTAAGTCCTGTCCGATTCTTTGCAATCCCATGAAACATAGCCCAACAGACTTCTCTGTTCATGGAATTCTCCAGGCAGGATAATTTGATTTACTTGATTTACTGGAGTGGGTTGCCATTCCCTTCTCCAGAGGATCTTCCCAACCGAGGAATCAAACCGAGGTCTCCTGCCCTGCAGGTGGATTCTTTACCATCTGAGCCACCTGGGATGTATTGAGAATAGGCTGTAGGAAAGCCTTTTAAATTCTGTTCTTGCCTCAGCTCAATTTGTCTTTAGAGGCTCTTTTCTTGACTGTATATCACAGTTATCAGTAGCAATCAATGAGGCCATTGTGATCACCAAGAGGAAATGTCAGAGCAGTGTACGAACCCAGCTAGGGTAGAGGAATTTGGAAAAGAGATAGCACCACCCATCCTCAACTCTTCAAAGCACAGGTCTGTGGATTATAATCCTGGAGGCTGTCTTCTCTGATGCTACAAGGGATTCAAGATAGTGGATAACAGGGTGAAGCATGAACTTCCAGATGTTCAGTCTGGATTTAGAAAAGGCAAAGGAACCAGATCAAATTGTCAACATCCGCTGGATCATAGAAAAAGCAAGAGAGTTCCAGAAAAACATCTATTTCCGCTTTATTGACTATGCCAAAGCTTTTGAGTGTGTGGATCAAAGCAAACTGTGGAAAATTCATAAAGAGATGGGAATACCAGACCACCTGACCTGCCTTCTAAGGAATCTGTATGCAGGTCAAGAACTGGACATGGAAAAACAGACTGGTTCCAAATTGGGAACGGAACACGTCAAGATTGTATATTGTCACCCTGCTTACTTCACTTATATGCAGAGTACATCATGAGAAACGCTGGGCTGGAGGAAGCACAAGCTGGAATCAAGATTGTCAGGAGAAATATCAGTAACCTCAGATATGCAGATGACACCACCCTTATGGAGGAAAATGAAGAAGAACTAAAGAGTCTCTTGATGAAAGTGAAAGTGGAAAGTGAAAAAGTTGGCTTAAAACTCAACATTCAGGAAACTAAGATCATGGCATCTGGTCCCATAACTTCATGGGAAATAGATGGGGAAACAGTGACAGACTTTATTTTTCTGGGCTCCAAAATCACTGCAGATGGTGACTGCAACTATGAAATTAAAAGATGCTTGCTCCTTGAAAGAAAAGCTATGATCAACCTAGACATATTAAAAAACTGAGACATTACTTTGCCAACAGAGGTCCATCTAGTCAAAGCTATAGTTTTTCCAGTAATCATGTATGGATGTGAGAGTTGGACAATAAAGCTGAGAACCAAAGAATCAATGCTTTTGAACCGTGGTGTTGTAGAAGGCTCTTGAGAATCCCTTGGACTTCAGGAAGATCCAACCAGTCAATCCTAAAGGAAATCAGTCCTGAATATTCATTGGAAGGACTGATGCTGAAGCTGAAACTCCAATACTTTGGCCACCTGCTGGGAAAAACTGACTCAGTTGAAAAGACCCTGATGCTGGGAAAGATTGAAGGCAGGAGGAAGAGGGGATGACAGAGCATGAGATGGTTGGATGGCATCACTGACTCAATGGACAAGAGTTTGAGTAAGCTCTGGGAGTTGGCGATAGACAGGGAGGCATGGCATATTGCAGTCCATGTAGTTGCAGACTCGGACACGACTGAGCTACTGAACTGAACTGACTGAAACCACCCACCTTGGCCAGGCAAGATAATAACCCCTTGCATAAGATGTTTCAAAACAGAAAGTGTATGGAAGCATCAGTCACTCAGTGTCCTACTCTTTGTGACCCTGTGGACTGTAGCCCACCAGGCTCTTCTGTCCTTGGATCTCTCCAGGCAAGAATACTAGAGTGGGTTACCATTCCCTTCTCTGGGGTATCTCCCAGATTTGAACCCAGGTCTCCTGCACTGCAGGCAGATTCTTTACCATCTCAGCCACCAAGGCAGTCCCAGAGGATGGAGCAAGCAGGAATTATTGGTAAGGGCTCTATGGTTCCTGGGCTCCTCCCCTCTCCCTTTCCTAGTCTGCTGCTACTGGCACTGACCAGGGACTTGCCTTCATCCCCTCTCCAATGTTAATTACCATAAAGAACAGCTGATAACCCCAGAGGAACAAGAACACACAAGCTCAAAGTGATAAACAAGGCATCTGAGGAGTATAACATCTGTGTTGTTTATTTTTTAAGTGAACAAACTGGAAAACATACATCATTTGAAGAATTATTATTGGAACAACTAAAATGTTTTAAATTAGGCATGATAGATATTCTTTAGGAGATAAGGAATAAAATGAAACAAGAACAGAAAAAAATTTTAAATAACCCAATGGAAATATTAGACATGAAGATAAAGAAGTCAAAATAAAGAACATAGTGGATCAGGGTAGTAACAGGCAGATACTTTAAAGATGAATTGCAAGAAAACTGAGATAAGGCAATTCCCCAAAAGGCAGCAAAAAGGATAAAATGTGAAAAGCCTAGAGCTATGAAGACTAAAGTAGAATTAGTAATATCCACATAAAGAGTCTTGAAAGGAGATGCAGAAAAAGCTTTAGACAAAAGTCAACACCCAGTGCTGCCTCTGGCAGCACATATAGTAAAATTGAAATGAAACAGAGAAGATTAGCATGGCCCCATGTGCAAGGATGCCATGCACTTTTGTGAAGCATTCCATATTAAAACAAAAAAATTCAATACCCCTTTATGAAAAAAAGCTTTCCAAAAAGTGGGCATAGAGGGAACATACCTCAACATAATAAAGGTCGTATATAACAAACCCACAGCAAACATTATTCTCAGTGGTGAAAAACTGAAAACATTTCCTCTAAGATCAGGAACAAAAAAAGGATGACCATTCTCACCACTATTTGATATAGTTTTGAAGGTCCTAGTCATGGAAATGAGAGAAGAAAAAGAAGTAAAAAGAATCTAGATTGGAAAAGAAATGAAACTTTCACTGTTTGCAGATGACATGATACTATACATTAGGATTACTTTGCTAAGGTGATAGATGAGTGCAATTGTGCGGTAGTTTGAGCATTCTTTGGCATTGCCTTTCTTTGGAATTGGAATGAAAACTGACCTTTTCCAGTCCTGTGACCACTGCTGAGTTTTCTAAATTTGCTGGCATATTGACTGCAGCATTTTCACAACATCATCTTTTAGGATTTGAAATAGCTCAACTGGAATTCCATCACCTCCACTAGCTTTGTTCATAGTCATGCTTCCTAAGGCCCACTTGACTTCACCTTCCAGGATGTCTGGCTCTACGTGATTACACCATCATGATAATCTGGGTCATGAAGATCTTTGCACAGTTCTTCTGTGTATTCTTGCCATCTCTTCTTAATATCTTCTGCTTCTGTTAGGTCCATACCATTTCTGTCCTTTATTGTGCCCATCTTTGCATGAAATGTTCCCTTGGTATCTCTAATTTTCTTGAAGAGATCTCTAGTGTTTCCCATTCTATTGTTTTCCTCTAGTTTTTTGAATTGATCACTGAGGAAGGCTTTCTTATCTCTTCTTGCTATTCTTTGGAACTCTGCATTGAAATAGAAATATTTTTCCTTTTCTCCTTTGCTTTTTGCTTCTCTTCTTTTCACAGCTATTTGTAAGGCCTCAGACAGCCATTTTGCTTTTTCACATTTCTTTTTCTTAGAGATGGTCTTGATCCCTGTCTCTTGTACAATGTCACAAACCTCCATCCTTAGTTCATCAGGCACTCTATCAGATCTAGTCCCTCAAATCTATTTCTCACTTCTACTGTATGGAAGAAAGTATGGTACTGCACAAAAGCAGAAATATAGATCAATGGAAAAAAATATAAATCCCAGAGATAAATACATGCACCTATGGGCACCTCATCTTTGACAAAGCAGGCAAGAATATACAATAGAGCAAAGACAGCCTCTTCAATAAATGGTACTGAAAAACCGGACAGTGACATGCAAAAAAAATAAAATAAAATAAAATTACAACACTTTCTAACACCGTACACACAAATAAATTCAAAATGCATTAAAAACCTAAATGTAAGGCCAGGAACAATAAGACTCTTGGAGGGAAACATAGGCAGATTACTCTTTGATGTGAATCGAAGCAAGATTCTTTTTGACCCACCTCCTAAAGTAATGGAAATAGAAACAAAAATAAATAAATGGGACCTAATTAAACTTAAAAGCCTTTGCACAGCAAAGGAAACTATAAACAAGATGAAAGACAACCCTCAGAATGGGAGAAAATAATTGTAAATGAAGCACTATATACAAGAAGTCCATGCAGCTCAATATCAGAAAAACAAACAACCTGATAAAAAAAAATGAGTGGAAAACCTAAACAGACATTTCTCCAAAGAAGACTTACAGATGGCCAACAAACATATGAAAACGTACTCAACATCTCTCACTATTAGAGAAATGCAAATCAAAATGACAATGAGGTATTACCTCACACCAGTCAGAATGGCCATCATTTAAAAATCTACAAATAATAAATACTGGAGGGGATGTGGAGAAAAGGGAACCCTCTGCACTCTTCATAGGGATGGAAACTGAGACAGCCAGTATGGAAAACAGTATGGAGATTCTTTAAAATGCTAGGAATAGAACTACCATATGACCCAGCAAATCCACTACTGGGCATATATCCTGAGGAAACCATAATTCAAAAAGACACATGTACTCCAGTGCTCATTGTAGCACTATTTGCAATGGCCAGGACACAGAAGCAAGCTAGATGTCCAATGACAGATGAATGGATAAAGAAGTTGTATTAATATAAACATGCAGTGGAATATTAGCCATAAATGATATGAATTTGAGTCAGTTGTAGTGAGGTGGATGAACCTAGAGCCTGTTATACTGAGTAGAGTATGTCAGAAAGAGAAAAACAGATATCATATATAGATGAATACATGCGTGCTAATGAATCTATTTGCAGGGCAGGAATAGAGGACACAGACCTAGGGAACAGACTTGTGGGGAACCGGTGGGGCTGCACCTCTGAAGAAAAATAACAAATGCTGAGGGCTATACTCAGCAGTTGGAAGGGGCTGCTGACTTGCTTCTTTCTTCAGCTGGGAGCATAGAATGGGCTCTACAGCCAGTATGGCTCGTTGTCTGGGAGATAAAAATGGGCAGAACTGCTGATCAAGCTCCTTGGACAGACAGGGCCACCATCTCAGCTCTACAGATGGACAGAGCCACTGACAGTGATTGATGCTAAGGCATCACTGCCAGCAGGAATGTAATTCACCACAATCTATAGGCTGATTGCTAGAGGCCCCTCCTTGCTGTTTTTTTTTCTTTGTAGGGGTCCAGCCCCACCAGTTCCTCGGTGGTCCCTATGAGGCCAGATCAAAATGGGTTTCCTAGGAAGCACAGGGGAAACTGGATGTCCACTTTAGGATCCTTGTAGCCCCAGAGAAACCATGGGCCCATGGGGGGGCGGGGGGTGGGGCTTCTCCATGTGGAGCTGTGCCATCCTGCAGGAGGAAAAGGTAGTCAAGGTTGAAAAATGTTTCTACTGCTCTTCTAATGCAGGCCTTTGTTTCTGTGGTCCATCATACTTAAGTCTCATCCCTGGGCTGTGAGATTTTCACAAAAGATTCTTGTCCATGGACTGTTGCTAGTTCATCTTTCTATAAAGGCAACTCAAGTTGAAGATCACCTATTCTACCCTTTTGCTGATGGTCTATGTTTCATTAAGAATATCATAAAATTATTGAAAATACCAACAGCCATTCTTACCTGTAGGCAAATCATACAGCTATACTGTTTTAATTTGATGGGTATCTTAATTGCTTTATATAAAAACTAGCTCTTCAACACAGTCAGCAAAAACAAGACCAGGAGCTGACTGTGGCTCAGATTATGAACTCCTTATTGCAAAATAAAGACTTAAATTGAAGAAAGTGAGGAAAACCAGTAGACTATTCAGGTACAACCTAAATCAAATCCTTTATGATTTTACGGTGGAACTGAGAAATAGATTTAAGGGACTAGATCTGCTAGACAGAGTGCCTGATGAACTATGGACAAAGGTTCATAACATTGTACAGGAGACAGGGAGCAAGACCATCTCCAAGAAAAAGAAATGTGAAAAAGCAAAATGGCTGTCTGAGGAGGCCTTACAAATAGCTGTGAAAAGAAGAGAAGCAAAAAACAAAGGAGAAAAGGAGAGATATACCCATTTGAATGCAGAGTTCCAAAGAATAGCAAGGAGAGATAAGAAAGCCTTCCTCAGTGATCAATGCAAAGAAGTAGAGGAAAACAATAGAATGGGAAACACTAGAGATCTCTTCAAGAAAATTAGAGATACCAAGGGAACATTTCATGCAAATATGGGCACAATAAAGGACAGAAATGGTATGGACCTAACAGAAGCAGAAGATATAAGAAGAGGTGGCAGGAATACACAGAGAACTATGCAAAAAAATCTTCATGACCCAGTTAATCACAATGGTGTGATCACTTGCCTAGAGCCAGACATCCTGGAAGGTGAAGTCAAGTGGGCCTTAGGAAGCATGACTATGAACAAAGCTAGTGGAGGTGATGGAATTCCAGTTGAGCTATTTCAAATCCTAAAAGATGATGTTGTGAAAGTGCTGCACTCAATATGCCAGCAAATATAGAAAACTCAGCAGTGGTCACAGGACTGGAAAAGGTCAGTTTTCATTCCAATTCCAAAGAAAGGCAATGCCAAAGAATGCTCAGACTACTGCACAATTGCACTCATCTCTCACGTTAGCAAAGTAATGCTCAAAATTCTCCAAGCCAGGCTTCAGAAATACATGAACCATGAACTTCCAGATGTTCAAACTAGATTTAGAAAAGGCAGAGGAACCAGAGATCAAATTGCCAAAATCTGCTGGAACATCGAAAAAGCAAGAGAGTTCCAGAAAAACATCTATTTTTGCTTTATTGACTATGACAACGCCTTTGATTGTGTGGACCACAATAAACTGTGGAAAATTCTGAAAGAGATGGGAATACCAGACCACCCGACCTGCCTCTTGAGAAATCTGTATGCAGGTCAGGAAGCAACAGACTGGACATGGAACAACAGACTGGTTCCAAATAGGAAAAGGAGTCCGTCAAGGCTGTATATTGTCACCATGCTTATTTAACTTATATGCAGAGTACATCATGAGAAACGCTGGACTGGAAGAAACAAGCTGGAATCAAGATTGCCAGGAGAAATATCAATAACCTCAGATATGTAGATGACACCACCCTTATGGCAGAAAGGGAAGAAGAACTAAAGAGCCTCTTGATGAAGATGAAAGAGGAGAGTGAAAATCTGGCTTAAAGCTCTACATTCAGAAAACTAAGATCATGGCATCTAGTCCCATCACTTCAGGTCAAATAGGTGGGGAAACAGTGGAAACAATGAGAGACTTTATTTTGGGGGGGCTCAAAAATCACTGCAGATGGTGATTGAAGCCATGAAATTAAAAGACACTTACGCCTTGGAAGAAAAGTTATGACCAACCTAGACAGCATATTAAAAAGCAGAGACATTCCATCAGCAGATGAATGGATAAGAAAGCTGTGGTACATATATACAATGGAGTATTACTCAGCCATTAAAAAGAATACATTTGAATCAGTGCTAATGAGGTGGATGAAACTGGAACCAATTACACAGAGTGAAGTAAGTCAGAAAGAAAAACACTAATACAGTATACTAACGCATATATATATGGAATTTAGAAAGATGGAAATGATAACCCTGTACGTGAGACAGCAAAATAAACACAGATGTATAGAACAGTCTTTTGGACTCTGTGGAGAGGAAGAAGGTGGGATGATTTGGGAGAATGGCATTGAAACATGTATAATATCATATAAGAAATGAATCGCCAGTCTAGGTTCGATGCAGGATACAAGTTGCTTGGGGCTGGTGCACTGGGATGACCCAGAGGGGTGGTATGGGGAGGGAAGTGGGAGGGGAGTTCAGGATTGGGAACACGTGTACACGCGTGGTGGATTCATGTTGATGTATGGCAAAACCAATACAATATTGTAAAGTAATTAGCCTCCAATTAAAATAAATAAATTTAAATTTAAAAAATTTTTTTTAAAAAGCAGAGACATTACTTTGCCAACAAAGGTCCATCTAGTCAAGGCTATGGTTTTTCCATTAGTCATGTATGGATGTGAGAGTTGGACTGTAAAGAAAGCTGAGTGCCAATGAGTGCTTTTGAACTGTGGTGTTGGAGAAGACTCTTGAGAGTCCCTTGGACTGCAAGGAGATCCAACCAGTCCATCTTAAAGGAGATCAGTCCTGGGTGTTCATTGGAAGGACTGATGTTGAAGCTGAAACTCCAATACTTTGGCCACCTGATGGGAAGAACTGACTCATTTGAAAAGACCCTGATGCTGGGAAAGACTGAGGGCAGGAGGAGAAGGGGACAACAGAGGATGAAATTCTTGGATGGTATCACTGACTCAATGGACATTTGTTTGGGTAAACTCCAGAAGTTGGTGATGGACAGGGAGGCCTGGCATGCTACAGTCCATGGATTCACAAAGAGTCGGACACAACTGAGAGACTGAACTAAACTGATCTCTTCAACAACCGTGCAATTCTTGTTCAGTCACTCACTCATGTCCAACTCACCAACTCATTGTGACCCCAGGGACCAGGACTGCCAGGCTCCCCTATCCTTCACCATCTACCGGAGCTTGCTCAAACTCATATCCATTAAGTCAGAGATGCCATCCAACCACCTCATCCTCTGTTGTCCCTTTCTGTTCCTGCCGTCAACCTTTCCCAGCATCGTCTTTCCCAATGAGTCTGCTCTTTGCATCAGGTGACCAAAGTATTGGAGCTTCAGCATCAGTCCTTCCAATGAATATTCAGGATTGATTTCCTTTAGTATTGATTGGTTTCATCTCCTTGCAGTCCAAGGGACTCTCAAGAGTTTTCCTCAGCACCACAGTTCAAAATCATCAGTTCTTCAGCACTCAGCCTTCTCTATGGTCCAACTCTCACATCCATACATGACTGCTGGAAAAAACATAGCTTTGACTATACGGACCTTTGTCGGCAAAGTAATGTCTCTGCTTTTTAATATACTGCCTAGGTTTGTCACTGGAGAAGGCAATGGCAACCCACTCCATTGTTCTTGCCTGGAGAATCCCAGGGAAGGGGAGCCTGGTGGGCTGCCGTCTATGGGGTCGCACAGAGTTGGACACGACTGAAGCAACGCAGCAGCAGGTTTGTCAGAGCTTTTCTTCCAAGGAGCTAGCGTCTTTTAATTTCATGGCTGCAGTCACCATCTGCAGTGATTTTGGAGCCCAAGAAAATAAAGTCTGTCACTGTTTCCATCGTTTCTCCATCTATTTGCCATCTAAGTGATGTGTAATTCTAGGTAAGTGCAATTACTAACTTTAGACATTGTATTATATAGAAGGGTAGCATACAGCTAACATAGATAACTGAAAAGATTGGCTTGTTATGCTCATTATACTTATTCCAACTCCACCCGCTTTCCATAGGGTAAGATCCAAGGACATGAAATATGGAAGGGCAATTGAGAGGTGCAGGCTTTGTTTCCAGGCTGAATGTTATAGAGAGGTCAGCAGTCCTGACTAGGTCCCTGGAGTGACAACCCTGCTCACTCTGCTGTGGACTGACCCTGCTCACATTCCAAAAATATTAATCTACTAAAACGCATTCATCACCTTCTACCAAAATGGCTGTGGGAAGCCAAGAAGTGTATAATGTCTGGATTTTTTTCTTTTTATCCTGGTAATTTGGTTTCTAAGTAAAAGAGAAGGCAGTTTGCTAAGAAGCCATTCCATAACAAAGAAGCTTTATAAGTCCATTCACTCTACCCAGAAAAAAAGTGGAGCCTGTACTTAGATTAAATATTAGACCACATCCTATGTCACATGGATGGAGCAATGCTTGATCACTGGCACCAAATGATAACTCTCTGGAAAAGAGTCATTCATTTATCCGTTTAGGGGGAGTAATTAAAAAACCTAAGGAAGCGAATTCTTCAAGAAAAAAGGCCAAAACCAATATATCCTGCCAGGCATACAAAGATGAATTCCTGATCCACCCTCTACCCACCCTCTACAGACACACACCCACATACACAAACACACACACACCAGTCCATTAAGAAGGCTGTACCAGAACATGCTCCTGGCACAGTCCCCAAGCCACACAGCACAGAGCCCGAAGGAACCAGGGTTTGGGAATGCCAAACCCCATCCCAGGATTTTCTAGTTTATTCTTGTTTCTTTCTGCCTTTCAGTTGGAGGCCAAAAGAAGAGCACTATTTAGCTGGATGATGTTTCTCACTATCACTACCTGGACAAATCAACTCTATCCCTCGCCTGGGTGAGGAAAAAAATACATTTTTCCCTAAAGCTTATAGGGAGTTTGTGCCCCCTTGTAAAAAAGATGAGGCAAAAATTAGGAAATCCTACTGAGTCAATGGCAATCTTAAGAGCAACTTCATTCTTATCTCCTCAAATTTGTTTTTACAAAAGTCAATACAATTTTAACATAAATCTTAAAACCCATACATTTATTTGGCAGGAAGAAATCCAAATCAGGAAATTTTACAAATAAGAAGTTCCCATTTTGAGGAGCATGGCCAGGACTTGAACCCACATGTCCTGACTACCAGTCAAAAATTTTTTCCACTCTACTATGTTGCTTTTCTAATAATGATGCATACAAATATTTTGAAGACAATTTTTAAAGCAAATCTCATTAAAATCATCATGTTTTAATTCACAACCAAATAATTTTGCTGAGCAATTATTTAATAGAACACATCTGTGTTTCCCTGTAAAACCATCAGTGGTATTTACAGCTTTACTTAAATAAACACGACAGGAATAAATGAAATTAATCAGAATTTCCTGCCTTGGATTTGTACTGTATAAGTCAATTGTTTCCATGTATTTAGAAAAGAACAGTTTAACGCTTATTAACAATGAGAAGCTAAAAAAGGTGAATATTTATTTTCTTAAATATTGAAGGTATATGTTATAGAGAAAGTAGAAAAGACCTGTTATCTAATAAACATAATTACCTATGTCCAGAGACCCTCCATCTGAATTAGACATCATATCCCATCTTCACTTGTCATGCTGCTATCACAGTTCACACTGATGCCACCGTAAATGTTTTGACAGCAACTTTGTTCACTAAGCATTGCCATTGTTCTGTTTATTCATTGTGGTAGTTTTAAAAAAGAGAAGGAAGGTTAAAGTGACTGCATCTACAAATGAAGCATTAGCCTTCCACTATCTTCTATTGCAAATGCTTCTGTGAGCACACTTAGGAAACCTAGGTCTGTGCCAAGATAATAAACAGATAAAAAGGAAAACAATGGCCTGCAGCTGGGAAGAAGAGCAGAATCAAAGTATTATTTGACTTAGAAACATGAGTTCTGATTAAAATAAATGATTAAAGAAATCTTCAAGTTTGGCCACAAATTTCCCAGTATGCTTGGATTTGCCAAGTTATGTCATCAACGAGGGTCTGAATTGAAGGAAAATTCCTGAATAGACTAGACGGCTGTCTTTGCAATAATGAAGGCTGTTGGAAATTATCTCCTACCTCATAGACCCTGTTAGCTTTTCCTATAAATGACTGAGCCATAATCAGCTCATCAACTGACATGCTTCACAATGGCTTAAAAGGATGTCCTACGTGTCTAAAGAAATGTTTTAACATGTATGTTTACATGCACATACTATATTCTCTCTGTTCTTTCTTGTTTCCTCTTACAAAGAGCTCACAGAATTACATAGGCCCCTTGAGACCATCAGTCATCCAATTATGCCACTTGACTGTTAAGAAAACTGAGATAGAGTCTTACACTTGGTCCATTTTTTGTTTCCCAACATTATATTGCTGTTGCCCATTCTCATTACTAACCACAATAAGTTGTGATCATCCAGCAGTAATGTAATAGGTACCATAATAAAAACAGCTCAAGTTTCATTACCCTACAAGAAATTATACTTAAGCAGTTCCAGCTCTTAACCAAATGGTCCAGTTCTAAAGAAATATTTAATAACAAAATTTTAACTCAACAAAATATTTGACTGTCTCCTTACAGCTAATTGTGATTGCATGTAATTCATTTGTTTATTTATTCAACCCACCACTTTTTGAGTACCAGGTAGTGTTCTAGGAACTGGAAGCCTTACCATGAACAAGGAAGTAGATCACTGAGATAAGTAAATTAATAGAGGAATTTGTATCTTTTCAACTAATGGCAAAGACCACCTAAGCAACAATGCCACAGAAAGTGGTTGCTTCAGAGATGTGGAGGATGGGACTTTAGGTTGAATGGACTGGGAAAGTCTTTCAGAGAAATTACCTTGAGTCTAGGCCTGAATGACAAAATGCAGGCAGGATGAACATTCCAGCAAAGGAAACAAAGTGGAGTGACCTATGAGATGGTACACATGCCCTTCTTTCTATGTAGCTCTTCTCCCAACAGCTGGATGTGAAGCAAACTCTGCCTCCAGGCCTGCTTCTGGGCAAAATTGGATGTAGGCAACATTTGTCATTGGAGTCTAATGTCCTTCTGAACTGTGGTGTTGGAGAAGACTCTTGAGAGTCCCTTGGACTGCAAGGAGATCCAACCAGTCCATTCTAAAGATCAGTCCTGGGTGTTCTTTGGAAGGAATGATGCTAAAGCTGAAACTCCAGGACTTTGGCCACCTCATGCAAAGAGTTTGACTCACTGGAAAAGACTATGATGCTGGGAGGGATTGGGGGCAGGAGGAGAAGGGGACGACAGAGGATGAAATGGCTGGATGGCATCAACGACTCAATGAACATGAGTTTGAGTGAATTCTGGGAGTTAGTGATGGACAGGGAGGCCTGGCGTGCTGCAATTCATGGGCTCGGATATGACTGAGTGACTGAACTGAACTGAACTGAGATGTGATGCTTAAGTGATGTGATGCTTAAAATTCTCCAAGCCAGGCTTCAGCAATACATGAACCGTGAACTTCCAGATGTTCAAGCTGGTTTTGGAAAGGCAGAGGAACAAGAGATCAAATTGCCAACATCCACTGGATCATGGAAAAAGCAAGAGAGTTCCAGAAAAACATCTATTTCTGCTTTATTGACTATGCCAAAGCCTTTGACTGTGTGGATCACAATAAACTGTGGAAAATTCTGAAATAGATAGCAATAGCAGACCACCTGACCTGCCTCTTGAGAAACCTGTATGCAGGTCAGGAAGCAACAGTTAGAACTGGACATGGAACAATAGACTGGTTCAAAATAGGAAAAGCAGTACGTCAAGGCTGTACATTGTCACCCTGTTAATTTAACTTATATGCAGAGCACATCATGAGAAAAGCTGGACTGGAGGAAGCACAAGCTGGAATCAAGAATGCCGGGAGAGATATCAATAACCTCAGAAATGCAGATGACACCACCATTACGGCAGAAAGTGAAGAAGAATTAAAGGGCCTCTTGATGAAAGTAAAAGAGGAGGGTGAAAAAGTTGGCTTAAAGCTCAACATTCAGAAAACGAAGATCATGGCATCTGGTCCTAGCACGTCATGGCAAATAGATGGGGAAACAGTGGAAACAGTGTCAGACTTTATTTTTCTGGGCTCCAAAATCACTGCAGATGGTGATTGCAGCCATGAAATTAAAAGACGCTTACTCCTTGGAAGGAAAGTTATGACCAACCTAGACAGCATATTAAAAAGCAAAGCCATTACTTTGCCAACAAGAGTCCATCTAGTCAAGGCTATGGTTTTTCCAGTGGTCATGTATGGATGTGAGAGTTGGACTATAAAGAAAGCTGAGTGCCGAAGAATTGATGCTTTTGCACTGTGGTGTTGGAGAAGACTCTTGAGAGTCCCTTGGACTGCAAGGAGGTCCAACCAGTCCATTCTGCAGGTCCTGCAGGTAAAGTTACACTGAAATGCAGGGCTTTTCAAACTCCTCCAGTGAAAACCCCACTGCTGAGTGGCATGAACCCACACACAGGGCTCAGCACATGCCTGGTCTGTGCCATGTCCTTCAAGGCTCTCCAAAAATGTAGAATCTAACCAGAAAGCCTCTACGTACAGACAACCATCAGAGAATCTCAAGATGATATGCCTTAACCATGCGATAGTGACCCACTCCATGGTTAAGTCACATTAACAGGAGCTCCTTAAACAGGAAGCATCATCACAGGTAGATATTGGCTGTATTAACTCATACGTATTATTTTGATCATGTATTTTTCAGTTTTGCCTTCCTTCCTCAAAGATTAGAATCACATCTAATATTTCTCTATAATTTTAAGCTCCTCTTACCATGTTAAACATCCTGGCAGCTATTTGTTACTAACTAGATAATTTTGAGAAAAACTCTAACCTGCTCTCATAATCAGGTTATCCAAGAACTTGATCAGTTTCATGTAAGACCCATACTTGACCTTCTTATCTCATTATCATTATATCCCATTTTAAAGAGACAGGAACTAAGATTTAGAGAAATCCCATGATGGCCTAAGATTAAGGCAGACTTGGATTTTGTTTTTTTGAGTTTGTTTTTTACACCAAACTGAAGCAGGACTGTTTGCAATTTATTTTTCTAGGTATAATATATGCAATGTTGGCATAACATCAGATAACCTTACAAAACAGTTGTTAAGGGTGAGTAGGGACAAATGCTTTATAAGATATAACAAAGGAGAATTAGAATGAGATTTCAAAGGCAGAGAGTCAGAGCTATGAAGACTGGCAGACAGAATACACAGTTCATAACATAATCTGAAGAGGCCGATCTTAGGATTTTCCAACTTATTTTCAAGCATCATTGTAATTATCACCCATAAACTGAAAGGCTACCAAACATGGCTAAAACAGGTAGTGTAACCACTAGCAAGACACTTAACTACCTCCAGAGCTTCATTATAGGATGTGTGAAATGGACTGTCTGATCGATTAATTCAATTCTAGCTCCATAACTATACGGTCAGTCAGTTTAGCACAACTGAATGCAAAAAAGTTCCATTGAAAAGAAAAGGAGAGGGGCTTCCCTGAGGGTTCTGTGGTAAAGAAACTGCCTGCCAATGCAGGAGACACTGGTTCGAGCCCAAGTCGGATTACTGGTCCAGGAGGATCCCACATGCAGCTGAGCCCACACGCCCAAACTGCTGAGTCCTCACTCTAGAATCCACGAGCCACAACTACTGAGGCCCGTACACTCTAGACCCTGTTCTCTGCAGCAAGACGGGCCTTGGAAATGAGAAGCCTGCACAGCAACAAAGACCCAACACAGCCAAAAATAAATAAAAGTATAAGAAAAGAAAGGTCTACAATAAATGGGAACTGTGTTTTTCAAATGCATGAAATGTACCAGAAGTCAATACACCAATAAGTGAGCCATAGATACTTGAGATGCTAGGAGTATGCATGATCTACTTTTCCTTCTCCTTATTCTTTCTCTTTGTAATTTTATTTTCTATGTTTTAATAATAGCCACATTACTTTTATAATACAAACATATTTTTTAAAAAGAAAGACTTAGTTGATGAGAACTTGTGACAATAATAAGATCCCCAAGTTCAACTGAGATTCATGAAAGCCCAGAATCATGGGAGGTGCCCTTTTTTACCAGGAAGGCCGTTTGTCTCAAGTCCATGTCCACTCTGCCTTTAAGACAAGCTATTTGCTCAAAGCTATCCGAGATATTTTGGTAATATATATATACATATATATTGGAAAATGCAACAATTAATAAACTGGTACATGTTTGCTAAGACACTTCAGTCATGCCCAACTCTTTGCAACCCTTTGGACTGCAGCCCACCAGGCTCCTCTGTCCCTGGGGTTCTCCGGGCAAGAACACTGGAGTGACTTGCATGCCCTCCTCCAGGGGATCTGCCCAACCCAGGGATCGAACCTGAGCCTCTTATGTCTCCTCCGTTGGCAGGCAGGGTCTTTACCACTAGCGCCATCTGGTAAGTCCAATAAACTGGTAATAAACTGTTCATGTGGAGAGTATTAACTGAAACTATTGAATCTGGCTGTTCTGGGAAGAGGCTGAGGAGGAAGAGACACTGATGATGTAGCCGCTTTCCCTGCAAGAGGTCAAGGACTCTAAACAGCCCAAGGTGAACCATGTGAACCACGCACTCCAAGCAGAGAATTGAAACTTGTTTACAAGGGCCTGGTAAGGAACTGGACTTTGCAAGAGCCTTTGATGAAACTTGGCTTGACTTTCTCAGGTCTGAGAGCATGGCATCTGGGGTTTGTTTACACAGATTGGGATAAGGAGCAATTTACATCTCAAATACATATTTGCTTTCAAAAGAATCAACTTCAGATGGTTTGGAGGTTTTATTTGAAGCCCCCGCCAAGGAAGCACTCGCATCCTTCATTTCTGACTGTCATAAGGCAGTGGTGTTTCCACAGGTGTTCCAGGGTCCTAGTATCCCAGGGTCGCACAAGGAGCCAAATATCATGCAGGGGATAGTTGCACACAACCAAGAATTGCTCTGCCCAAAATGCCAATGTCCTGAGTAAAATAAACCAGCCACAAAAAGACAAATACTTATGAGTCCACTTACATGAGATGACGAGAGTTGTTAAACCCATGGCAACAGAAAGCAGAATGGCGGTTGCCAGGGAGTAACAATACAGAAGAATAAGGAGTTATTAGTGAAAGGTACAGGGTTTCAGTTTTGCAGAATGAAGAGTTCGGGAGGTGGGCAGTGGTGACAGGTGCACCTCCACGTGAATGTATTTACTACCACTGAGCTGTAAACTTGTAAATAGTTAACAGTACATTTACACTACATATATTTCACTGCAACTAAAAATAATTGTTAAAAATGCAGTGGCATCTCCAGCTAAGACACTTTAAATCTCAGCCTACTCCTGAATCTATCAAATTGAACCTCAGAGCCAAAGAACAGGCTCCATTGTCTTGGTCACTCAGCACTGACCAGGGGTATAGTTCCAGCAGCTCATCCCATGCAGGGCCCAGGGCCGAAGAGGTTAGTGTCTCATGAAATACAAACAATAGCAATCTGTTGCAGCTTACATTCTTGTGAGATATATGAAGAGACTTCATTCCTTTTGGCTTAAGAACTCAGAGAATACCTCATTTGGTTCCAAATATGATTGTCTGTATAAAAATCTTTTTAAATTGTAAAACAGTATATAAATAAGTTATTGTACTTCTTACTCAATACAGACTGTCATCCAATTCCTGGAAATTAAGACATTCTACCATGACCAGAATGGCTTTATCTGACAGGGCCTAAGTTTCTCAGGACACAGTAGTTATTATACATTAAGGAGGAAGACACATTCACTTTGCATGATGGCATGCACTATTAAAAATGTAGACTTTTACACATCATGAGGGAAAATATGATACCTATAGGAAAATGGGAAGATACTCAAACAGCTATTTCTAAAGAAATACAACTGGGCAGACAAATGTATGGGAATGTGTTCAACTTCATTAGCAATCCAAAGAATGCTAATTAAATAATTAAGATATTTAGGTTCATTGACAAGATTAGAAATGATGTCACTGGACTAGTAGCCCTCTTCTTCCCTTCTTCAGTTTATTCTCCAACTGAGAATAAACTTGTTGACCAAGAAAAGTCTTTGTTCAAACTGTCATCTCACAGATTCCCTTGGTATTTGCAAAGAAAGAAACAGAAAAGAGCATGTACTTTCCTATTCCTTCAGCCCCTAAAGTATATTGATCTGGAAACAGGAATAAAAATAATTCTATCCTGCACACAAAGACAAAACAGCCTGCATATTCTAAGACAAAAAATAATAATAATAATAATTTTGTTTTCTTTAGAAGTTCAGACTATCCAGTGCCCGAGAATTAAAACTTAACCTTGGGAGATTCCTGAGTACTTGCTGGGTTTCACAGGAGTAATGGGGAGAAAAATCAGCCCATTGCCTACCCATCACCCATCACAAAGGACACAAGGCTAGAAAAGGGGGCTCCCCACTCACTCTCAGCTGACTGAGAGAGACTCATGCTCCAAACTCATACTTCTTCAGGGGAAGAAGACCTTGACTTCTTTCTAACTACTTGCCCTTTGAACTCCAAGAAAATCAGATTGTAAAGAATCTGCCTACAATGCAGGAGACCCAGGTTCAATCCCTCGGTTGGAAAGATCCCTTGGAGAAGGAAATGGCAATCCACTCCAGTATTCTTGCCTAGGGAATTCCGTGGACAGAGGAGTCTGGCGAGCTGCAGTTCATGGGGTCACAAAGAGTCGGACATGACTGAGCAGCTACACTTTAACTTTCACTAAGTATATTATTCTATCTCCCCCTTCCTTTGCTTAATTCCCTTTTTCATATTGCCTGGGCCCATTAATAAGGTTGCAGAAAGCTAGTTTCATGGGTCTTGGGGAGACTGAGGCACAGGATATGCAGAAAGGGTCTCCATTGAAGTCTGAGGGGGTAGAAATGGGGGTAGGCAGCCAGTCGAGGGGATTGCATCCTAAAGTTCCAGCCAATGGCAAGTACCAGCGATTCTGCAAATCTCCTTTGAGCAGGAACTAGGTCTTCTTCATGCCTATATTGTGCTCAGCATTAGACCCAATGCCTTATCTGTATGCACGGCTCAAATCCACTTTCTTGGTAACTATCAAGTGACGCTTCCCTTTAAATTATGTACACCTGTGGTGGATTCATGTCAATGTATGGCAAAACCAATACAGTACTGTAAAGTAAGAAAATAAATAAATAATGTAAAAATGGACTCTTGTTTTCCTCCAGATATTCCCCTTCTAATGAGGAACTTAGTAAATCATGATATTAACTAAAATACTCAGTGATGGGTTACAAACGGCCCTGGGGACAGAAGTGGGAAAATCTGAGACAAAAACATCCCATCCCCACTTCTGGAGAGAACTACGCATGGCCTAATTTTAGTCGAGATACTTCACATCGCTTATGGATTGTAAGGCTGCATTTCATTAGGAGATGGCTGGGAATTTATGTCAATCTGGATTCTGGTCAGGTTCTCAAAGCCAAGTGCTGACAGTGGGTGAGACACTTCATGCCCAGCTCTCCTGGAATGAAAGAAAACAGCCTGTGTCTGTAGAAAACAGGTGGACATCATTAACATGAGAGCCAAATATTCATTGGATAAAAAGTAACTTCTCTCCCTTCACAGGAGGCAGAAGATGAGCCTGTCAGGAAATGCCCTTTAAATCAGGGCTTAGAAAGTTGGAGAAGTTGCAGAATTCTCTTCAGTACTATCACCTCCCTGGAGTCCACAAAACCATTTAACAATGACACAGCTAGTGACTTTGGTGCCATTTGGTTTTGAGAAATAAGTGGAATCCCCTGATGTAATATTTTCCTTTATTTAAAACATTAGCTATTTGTCAAGAATGCTGTCATAGCACCAGATGTCTAGAACTACCTTCGGGATGGATCAGATCTCAGGCCAGAAGGGCATCTTTCAACTACAAGGAGGGAAAAACAGACATGCATTCCAGCTCTGTGTCAGGACAGCGCAGGCATGCTAACAATCTTCCAAGACATCTGCTAAAACCACTCCACTGGTACCTAATAAATGTTTGTCCTTTGACCCCACAGGCGACGTGCCCTCTCCCATCAGCAACCATAAATGAGGAGACAAGGAGATGAAGAGTATTCCTACGTCTACAATCACAAATTAGAATGGATAGACAGCAGGGTCAGTGGGATGCAAAAATCCCGCAATGCTTTTGTGATTGTGTGTGTATGCTAAGTGGCTTCAGTTGGGTCCAACTCTGTGCGACGCTATGGACGATAGCCCACCAGGTTCCTCTGTCCACAGGATTCTCCAGGCAAGAAAACTGGAGTGGGTTTCCATCCCCTTCTCCAGGGGATCTTTCCAATGCAGGGATCGAAACTGTGTCTCTTACCTCTACTGCTCTGTGGGATTTTTGCATGCCACTGACCTTAGCATCTATTAATTTTAATTACTGGAAATGTCTCAAAAACATGTTTTTTGTCCTGCTACCTCCTTGGCCAGGATTATTGGAAGAGCCTCCCAAAAGTTCTATATCCACTCCAAATCAACTCACATACCACTTGTACCTTTATCTATAAAAAGAAAAACGTTTACACAGTTTACTTCAACACTCTCCAGCTCAATAATAAATAAGGTATTAACTAACTAAATAGACAGCAACAATAAAAACACTACCTGTAAAGTCCGAATGCCTCACCACAATGCCCAGTCAAGCCCCACCCTGTCTCCAAATGCCCGCCCACAAGATGCTATGACTGGCACAGAACTCACCTTGATGCAGCTGAACACAGACACAGTGGGATTGGGATTGGGTCTCTTTAGGCAAATGGGACCGCCTGGACTACCTGAAGTGGGATTGGGTCTCTTTATGCCTCAGCGAAGGTGAGGGTCTTCAGCAAGCCCAGCCTTGAGGAAAATGAGAGGCAAATAGGGAGCAGCCTGAGTAAGGCTATGAGCTGTCCAGGTAGGAATGTGGGGCTTCCACTTTGAATTAAAGGATGAATGAGATATAGGGATGGGCTGAGCCAAACAAGAGGCCTCAAGGCACAGAGACAGCCTCAAGGCACAGCTGCAGAGCTGAACCTTAAACTTGCCCATCTGAGGAAAGTTGCAGCGGAAAGAGTCGGTTGGTGCTCCAGCAGAAGCTCTTGAGCCTCCAAGGCAGAATGGGGTGAGGAGTCAGTTGTAGGTTCGAACAGATTCTCACACACTCCTTTAGCCTGCTGTGTCTCAGCCAGATCTGCAAGGCAGCAGAGTTCTATGTATGCTGCTGAGAAGTCTCAAGTTCTAGATCTAGTTCTTTAGTGCCAGAACTAGGTAAGCAGCACAGGACAGGCTGCACAGAAAGTCATTATGCGATTCAAAGAAGGGAGCTGAAGCAAAACCAACCAGTTTGTCAATGTGTCTGCAGTCACCCACTAGCAAGGGCTGGCAGGCGGATTTTAAATGTAATCAATCACACATGAGAGTTTTTCCCGGTGCCTCAGTGGTAAAGGAATCCACCTGCAATGCCGGAGACGTGGATTTGATCCCTGGGCTGGGAAGATTCCCTGGAGGAGGGCATGGAAACTCACTCCAGTATTCTTGCCCAGTATTCAACCCACTTCAGTATTCAACCCACTCACATGAAAAGAGCAGCCTAGCAGGCTATGGTCCATAGGGTAGCAAAGAGTCAGACACAACTGAAGCCACTGAGCACACACACACGGGAGAGAAGCCTTCCCCAGGAGGGGGATTTTACAGGTCTAAGCAATTCCACATGAAGAGGTAGGGAAATAGCCACTGGGGCACAGGACCAAAATTCTGCACACAAGAGAGAGTGGAAGGGCTGCCATCACTGCAAATTTCTAAACTTTGCAAGAAGACAGAAATGTCTCGGGTACCACTTTCTATGAGTAGAAACAAGGTGGATATTTCCTCCAAACAACATGGCTGAGCAATTTCTACCAGTTGACCTTAAGTACATTCATTGCTGTTTCTGGACAACTGGTATTAATGGTATCCTGGAGAAACTAAAACCAAGTTTTTGTTCCTGTGTTTTGGTTGGTTGGTTAGCTGGTATTGTTTTGTTCCATCTAGTCTCCTTGCATCAGATACTATTGGGTTTCTTCCATATTAGGAGCAGCACTATGGGGCTCTATTGACCTGTTGGACTTGTTTCTAAAAGGTTTGTCAGAGAGTTGGCATCAGAGTTTCTGAAGCTTGAACCAATTGTACTCATTCATGTGAGTGACACATAGGTCTAGGTGTCTACACAGGGGCCAAGAACTTCTGAGACAGAATCAAATGAGAAATGGGAAGGACTGTAGTTTCTTTATACTTTTAACTCACAAAGCCAGCATAATCTAATTTGGGACCTTAATATCGTGCAATATGGGTCTTTAATTTCAGGGAATTTTATAATTGCACGAAGTTAAATTCAGATTTTGGACATCTCCATATTGTTATAGAAAGAACAAAATTAAGACCTGCTTTAGAAGCAAAGGATCTCTGCTGGGTTTTATTATTGGATTTACTTTAAAGTCCTATTTAATTTCTCTGAAACATCAATAGATGATGATGACACACAGCTGGATAAAAGTTAGAATGGGAGTAAGAGAAAATGATTTTCACTCTTGGACACAAAGTTTCTTTTTATTTAGTTAATATATTTTTTAACCGACTTCTGTATCTTCTGGGTCCCATTTCTATACTGCCCACCACCAGTCCCAGAATAAAGCCTTAAAGAGCAGCAGTTGGTTGTAACGGGTGGCTATGTGAAAGTGGGTTGAGGACTGTCCTGAAAGAGAGCAGATAGTCTCAGTTAAGGGAGATAGCTATGCCCCCAGTGGACCCTGAGCTTAATGGTTAAACCTACTGATCAGGGGAACATAAAGAAGAGGAATATTAGAAGGAATATTTCTCCACATTCTTGTTTCCTCCTAAGTGAAGGGAGCACCACGGGGCTGGCACTTCTGACCCTCTGCTGTGCCTTCCCTCTCTCCGTAAGGGAGATGCAGTGACTTGTGGCAATGCGGGGGAGCATGTCCACTTCAGTCCTTTCCTCTTCCTAAAAATTAAGCCACCTGTGGACATCAACCACTGTGCTACTTCTACAGGAATAGGTTAGCGGAGCTTTAGGCTCTCACACTGAGATAGAATCTCGGATCCAGTCATTACTGGAAATGAAGATGATGCCTTGGTTTCTCCTCTGTTACTCCTTTGTTTATTTCCATTTGTTCAGCACTAAGAGAGGGTGGTGGCAGCACTGTTTGCCAAGACCTCACAACTGCTCTAACGTACCCTGTCTGCTAAAGTCAGGCCTGGTGTTGAGTCCCCTCTCATTCTCCAGTTCAAGACTCAGCAACTCCACAGATCCCTTCCTAAACATCCCTACCCCCAGCACCACCCCCCAATGGCCACTCCAGCATTCCTATTAATGCGGACCTCTTTCACATGGCTTTATCTTATTTTTGCAGGATGTCTAGTTCCTGAGCAACAGAAATCTGCTTATATTTATTTGTAATTCCTCCATCTTTGTGGCACCCAACATAATGTATGCATGTTGGAAGTACTTGATAAATTATTTTTTAATAGATGAGTACTT
The DNA here is from genome assembly GCF_014754425.2 of Oryx dammah. Lineage (NCBI taxonomy): Eukaryota > Metazoa > Chordata > Mammalia > Artiodactyla > Bovidae > Oryx > Oryx dammah. Next base: position 810,942 of record NW_024070188.1, on the reverse strand, counting down.
TCTCTGCAATTCTCTGACATCTAAAAAAGGCTGAGAGGTTTCCTTTCTGTTTTAACAGAATGCAATCATTTCAGAAATCTGAATGTTTGGGCTGCTGCTGCTGCTGCTAAGTCACTTCAGTCATGTCCGACTCTGTGTAACCCCATGGACGGCAGCCCATCAGGCTCTGAAAGGCAAAATTGCTTAGGAGTATATTGCTCTTTGTACTATGTATAAATTGTGTGTGGAAAATCCAATTATATATTTCTACAAACTGAACCTCAGAAAAATTTTGGTGTTCATTTAGTACTTGTCAACTGAGCACCTATTAAGTACCTATCTCCGAGTAGAGAGGATACAAAGAAGAAAATTAGAGCCTGGCCCTCAGGGAGACCATCTTTGAGATGAGATCTCACAGTGTAGCCTAAAAGTGTCTCATCAGAATCCTCTGCTGGGACTTCCCTGGTGGCCGGTGCTAAGATTTTGAGCTTTCAAGGCAAGGGAACTGGGTTCAAACCCCTGGTCAGGAAACTAGATTCCACATGCCGTAAGTAAGAGTTCAAAGTCATAACAACATCCCACATGTTGCAACTAAGACCCAGCATAGCCAAATAAATTTTTTTTAAATCCCTGTTGTAAAACACTCAGACTCCCAGGTATCAGGCTTTGCTGGATCAGGATTTCCTGGAGTGGGCCCAGTAACCTCTTTCTGAGCTCCCCAGATGTTCTCAGGCACCCTGAGAACCACTGCCAAAGAGCAAGATGGAGATGAGTAAGCACTGTGATGGGGTTATGAAGCCAGGACTTGATCTAGACTGCTTTTCAGGAGAAGCAGAGAGTCTTCTGGAGTAAAGTCCTATCTGAGAAGAGGTTGATAATGCACAATGAGTTAATTGAATGACAAAAGGGGGAAAGTAGTTCTAGCAATCAATGGAGGTTTTTTTTCATTTTTTTTTTAATCTGCAGTGGTTCTTATTTGGAAAAAAAAAAAATCACCTAATAGGATGTTGTTGCTGGGGTTGCTGTGGCTGTTTTTAATGCCTATTATGAACACATCCTTCCATTTAATTCTCACAACAGCCCCTCAAAACAAGCAAAGCTAACACTTTTAAACCTATTTTACAGAGAAAGAAACAGAAGTGAATAGTTGGTCTAGTATCATACATCTGAAAATGCCAAAACTGGGATGAGAACTGAAGTACTGATCCCAATACTGTGACTTGTATCATGCTATCCCTTAAAGAATCTATACCAACTTCAAAACCATATTACCATCCAATCTCCTCTTCTCATTATCTCTGATGTCCACCCAAGCACTAAAATTCCTCAGATCTGTGAAAAACTTTAACCCTTGTTAAAGTAAGAGTTAAGGTCACCACTAATAGATTCATTCATGAGACACTGCCCTTAGTTTTTAAGCATGTGTTTATTTTCAGGCAAAAGCCATGGTCAAATCAGGAAACACCAGCTGGAAAAAAAAAATCAAAAATTAATGTTAGATTCAAATAAGAATGCAGAGATAAAAGGAAAAGGCCACCACGGCTGAATATTGTGACATGACATGATGTCATATAAATAGTATTCAAATACTAATAAATTCTTAAAAGGAAACTCATAGAATTAGTTCTGGTTTTGAATCATTGGTTGGAGTTAAGACATCTTTTCTTATTTTGACCTATTTCAGTGTGACAAATGAATAATGTAGAAGACACAACCAGCTTTGTCTTTCAAAGAGCGTTGGTATTTGCCTCAGGTGTGAATATTTTAAATTTGTGTTCATTTTTAATTTTCAATAATTTTATTTGTTTCAATAAGGTGGTCTTAAGATTGGGGGGGTGGGAGGAAGAAAGCAGGATAAGGCTTTCAATATGCCTTTTGCTTCAATATGCTTTCAACTTAACTAAAAACTTTGGCTTAGTTGATTTAATCAATAAGGAATTTATTATCTCACATAGTAAAAAGTCAAAATACAAAACAGTTCCAGGACTGATTGATTTAGCAGCTCACTGGCACCATAAAGATTCAGGCTCCTTCCCTTTTTTTGTTCAGCTTCCTTCAGCAGATTCACTTCAGCCACAAGCAAATGGAAACCAGTTTCTAGGTGCTATATTTTTATCACAATTGCCAGACAGAGACTGGAAGCTGTTTCTCCTCATTTTATCAATGTGTTATACTTTTCCCAGAAGCACTCTCACAGATTCCCTGTCATCTCATTGGCCAGAATGTATCTGATACCCTGCCTTCTGCAATCACTAGGAAGAGGAAAGAGGCCACTGTGATTGCACTCGACTGATGGTTGTCACACGAGACTACCGATACCCACCTCGTCATCACACCCTCTTACATATCTCTCCTCCACCCCCTGCTCACAAAGGGCATGTAGAAATATTTGGGAGCATTTTTATTCATCATGGTGATGGGAGGTGATTTAGACAATGAAGATCAGGGATGTTAAATGCCTTGCAATGCATGAAATAGTCCCACAAAATAAAGAATTAACCTACCAAAAATGCCTAATACATCTGCCACCCACCTTTGAAGATCACCAACACTGGTCCCTGAGCTGGATATGGGTTCTGCCTTTTCCAAGGTGCATAATCCTGTGGTGGATGGATCCTTCAAGGACATCAGTGTTCTGCTGCATGAGAAGCACCTTTAGTTCCTGCTTTGCAGTGAAAGCAAGTGAGATCATTAAGAGAAGAATACTGGAAGCAAATTCTAGGTATTCTTTCTTGATGAGCTCTTACACATCATGTCTTACAGAGATTTCACATGACTTTATATCAATCAGCACTTCAAACATGATACATGTTAGGAAAATCAATGTTCCAATCACACAAAAGGGTGGAAGGAGAATACTTAAGGCATTTTTGGTAGGTTAATAATTTCGTGGGACTTTCACACGTTGCTGGCCATTTAACATCCCCGGTCTTCACTGTCTAAAATCCATCTCTCATCACCATGACAGCTTGAAAATGCTCCTTCACACTTCGTCCCTCCTGTTTGGTCAAGAATGATACTTTCCAGTGCCCTGCTTAGTTGTGAAATGGTATGTTATGCTCATCCCTGAATTGCCACATGGAAAGTATATATTTTATTTATCCATGAGTGCCAGCTTTATCCCATTAAAAGCAACAAAGCACTGTGAGAGCTTAGCTGTGGAATTTGGATTACATCTGCCCTGGGCTGACTGCTGATAGGGGCTGGGCTGCATGGAAGCAGTAGGGTGGGGAACTAACTACACCTGGCTGACACAACCATCACACCCTGTTCTGACTCACAGCGGGAGAGAACAGATCCTAAATTCTGCCAGCTCCCTTTGTTTTCCTTTTCTACAACTGCTGTGTCCTTTGAGCTGAGCTCTGGGTAACAATGATGAAAGATTCCAGTTGATGAAAATGAAGTCATATTGTCTTTAAATATTTAAAATCTGGTCATGATTAGAGACAAGACATTTTTCTATGGTTCCAATGAATTGGACCAGGATAAAGGTGTGAAAACTATAAGGAGGTCATTTTCTAGCAGTCAAGAGCTTTCTAAAGATGGAAAGATAAGCCTTAAGTAAGGATGAGCATGTACGTTTGGCAATCTTTGTAAGACAGAGGTGAAGAATTTGGGGCTAGATGATCTTTAAAGTGCCAGAAGCCTTGTAGCCTAGTGATTAAGTGGCTTAATGAAAAACTTATTGCAGGGAATGAATTCCCACTCCCACTACCTGGTCCCATACTTCACAGTGGATTTCATCAGAGTTCTTCAGTCCAAATCCAAAAGATAATGCTAATTTATACCACTTTAAAAACCAATACAAAAACAGAAATAGACCCACAGACATAGACCATAACCTCTTATGGTTACCAAAGAAGAAAGGGGAGGATAAATTAGGAGTTTGGGATTAACATATACACACTACTATATATAAAATAGACAATCAATGAGGACTTACTGTATAGCACAGTGAACTGTACTCAATATATCACAATAACCTATAAGAGAAAAGAATCAGAAAAAGAATGTGTATATATATATATATATATATAAAACTGAATCACCATGCTATAACCTCAAACTAACATGACATTATAAATCAACTATACTTTAATAAAATAAAGAACTTGTACATTGTGGTAGAACTGAAAGTTTTAGCTATATAAAGAGAAAGGGGATGCTTAGAACATCTTGCTCATATTAAACCAGTGTTCAAGCAACTTTCACTATTACATGATAAATACATAACTAAATAATATGTTAAGAAAACTTTTCACAAATCAAATCCAAATTTGTTCAAACACTCTGCCTAATGTAGACTTTGGGAATTCATCAAAATATCTTCTGAATCACATGCACTTCCAAATTGTCTGTCTTTTATAGTCTTCAATAATTTTTGGCATCTCTGGTCAATTATTAAAAGCATCACCTCATATATTTGGAATACTCCCTTAGAAAGTTACATATCTCACACCTCTACATAGCTATGCAGATATATGTGAAATTTCTTTTAAATGATTAAGTGACTTTTTAGAGCTCCAGTTAGAAAAATATGACATGAAAGTCATGCTTATCTGGGATAGTTTTACCAACTACTTAAAAATCCATTTATCATTTTCTATTTTAAGAGAGATAGATTTTAAATAATATTTTCTTTCCTAAGTACTATACATTCATAAGTGTATTTAGGAAAAGTAGATGAGATTCATTAATTACCAAGGCCAAGTATTTATTATTCAGTGAAACTGACAACTATTTTTAGATACCAATTACTTGATCAACACTTAACCATAAAAAATATATCTGAAAGTTTCATCTATTTCTAAAATGACATTTGTTTAGAAAGTTTGAACTTTAGTAAAAGTCCATTACATAATGCTTCAAAAATACTCATACTGAATTCATGATTTAAAAAGAAATCTAAATTAAAATAAGCCAGTCACAAAAAAAACAAAGATCTCATGATTCCAATTACATGAGGTACCAAGAGCAGTCGTATTCACAGAAAGAGACTAGAATGGTGGTTTCCAGGCGCTAGACGAACAAAGGAATGGGGAGTCTTTATTTAATGGATACTTGTATTCTCACAAAATGAAAGAGTTCTGGAGACTGCTTGCACAAAAACGTGAATATGCTCAATACTTGAAAATAGTTAAAATCGTACATATCATGTGTATTTGACCACAATTAATAATTTATACATAAAAAAGATAGAAATCCATTTTTAACCTTGGCTACTGAGAAGGTCTAGAAGTAAATTCACCCCAAAAGCAGTGGGCACACCTGACACCCAGATCTTATTTTCCAAACGCCATTTCTAATTAAAAGGAGACAGGCCGATTCCAGGGAAAGTGTAACTTGAATCTGAAATATATTATTGTGTCAGCAAGCAAAGTAGGCCTCAAAAACCGATCAGGCAGCCAGTTCAGTCGCTCAGTCATGTCCAACTCTTTGCGACCCAATGGACTATAGCACGCCAGGATTCCCTGTCCATCACCAACTCCCGGAGACTGCTCAAGCTCATGTCCATTGAGTCAGTGATGCCACCCAACTATCTCATCCTCTGTTGTCCCCTACTCCTCCTGCCCTCAATCTTTCCCAGCATCAAGGTCTTTTCCAATGAGTCAGCTCTTCGCATCAGGTGGCCAAAGGATTGGAGTTACAGCTTCAACATCAGTCCTTCCAATAAATATTCAGGACTAATTTCCTATAGAATGGACTGGTTGGATCTTCTTGCAGTCCGAGAGTCTTCTGCAACACCACAGCTCAAAAGCATCAGTTCTTTGGCACTCAGCTTTCTTTATAGCCCAACTCTCACATCCACACATGACTAATGGAAAAATAATAGTTTTGACTAGATGGACCTTTGTTGGCAAAGTAATATCTCTGCTTTTTAATATGCTATCTAGGTTGATCATAGCTTTACTTCCAAGGTGCAAGCATCTTTTAATTTCATGGCTGCAGTCACCATCTGCAGTGATTTTGGAGCCCTCCCAAAAAAGTCTCTCACTATTTCCATCTATTTGCCATGAAATGATGGGACTGGATGCCATGATCTTAGTTTTTTTTAGTTTTGAGCCAACTTTTTCACTCTCCTCTTTCATTTTCATCAAGAGGCTCTTTAGTTCTTCTTCACTTTCTGCCATAAGGGTGGGGTCATCTGCATATCTGAGGTTATTGATATTTCTCCCGGCATTCTTGATTCCAGCTTGTGCTTCCTCCAGCCCAGTGTTTCTCATGATGTACTCTGCATATAAGTTAAATAAGCAGGGTGACAATATACAGCCTTGATGTACTCTTTTCCCAATTTGGAACCAGCCTGCTGTTCCACATCTGGTTCTAACATTGCTTCTTGACCTGCATACAGATTTCTCAGGAGGCAGGTAAGGTGGGCTGGTATTCTCATTTCTCGAATTTTCCACAGTTTGTTGTGATCTCCACAGTCAAAGGCTTTGGCATAAAAATAAAATAAAATAAAATAAAATAAAGGCTTTGACATAGTCAATGATGCAGAAGTTGATGTTTTTCTGGAACTCTCTTGCTTTTTCAATGATCCAAAGGATGTTAGCAATTTGATCGCTGGTTCCTCTGCCTTTTCTAAAACCAGTTTGAACCTCTGGAAGTTCACGGTTCATGTGCTGCTGAAGCCTGGCTTGGAGAATTTTGAGCATTACTTTGCTAGTGTGTGAGATGAGTGCAAGTGCACGGTAGTTTGAACATTCTTTGGCATTGCCTTTCTTTGGGATTGATATGAAAACTGACTTTTTCTAGTCCTGTGGCCACTGCTGAGTTTTCTAAATTTGTGGGAATATTGAGTGCAGCAAAATAGCTCAACTCAAATTCTATCACCTCCACTAACTTTGTCCCTAGTGATGCTTTGTCAGATCTACTTTACTTCGGACTCCAGGATGTCTGACTCTAGGTGAGTGATCACACCATTGTGGTTATCTGAGTCATGAAAAAATTTTTTGTATAGTTCTGTGTATTCTTACCACCTCTTCTTAATATCTCCTGCTTCTGTTAGGTCCATACCATTTCTGTCCTTTATTGTGCCCATCTTTGCATAAAATGTTCCCTTGGTATCTCTAATTTTCTTGAAGAGATCCCTAGTCTTTCTCAGTATGAAAAGGCAAAAATACATGACAGTGAAAGATGAATTCCCCAGGTCGGTAGGTGCCCAATATACTAGTGGAGAAGAAAGAATGAATGAGAAAGAATGAAGAGATGGAGCCAAAGTGAAAACAACAGTCAGTGTGGATGTGACTGGTAAAGTCCAGTGCTGTAAAGAACACTATTGCATAGGAATCTGGAGTGTTAGGTGCATGAATCAAGTTAAACTGGAAATGGTCAAATAGGAGATAGCAAGAGTGAACATTGGCATTTTAGGAATCAGTGAACTAAAATGGATGGGAATGGGTGAATTTAATTCAGATGACTATTATATCTACTCCTGTGGGCAAGAATCCCTTAGAAGAAATGGAGTAGCCCTCATAGTCAATAAAAGAGTCTGAAATGCAGTACTTGGATGGAATCTCAAAAACAATAGAATGATCTCTGTTCATTTCCAAGGCAAACCATTCAATATCAGAGTAACCCAAGTCTATGCCTCAACCAGTAACACTGAAGAAGCTGAAGTGGAATGGTTCTATGAAGACCTACAAGACCTTCTAGAACTAACACCCAAAAAAGATGTCCTTTTCATTACAGGGGACTGGAATGCAAAAGTAGGAAGTCAAGAGATACCTGGAAAAACAGGTAAATTTGGCTTTGGAGTACAAAATGAAGAAGAGCAAAGCCTAACAGAGTTTTTCCAAGAGAACACACCGGTCATAGCAAACACCCTCTTCCAACAACACAAGAGAAGACTCTACACATGGATATCACCAGATGGTCAATACCAAAAATCAGATTGATTATATTATTTGCTGCCAAAGATGGAGAAGCTCTATATAGTCAGCAAACACAAGAGCAGGAGCTGACTGTGGCTCAGATGATAAACTCCTTATTGCAAAATTCAGACTTAAATTGAAGAAATTAGGGAAAAAACTCTAGACTATTGGGGTATGACCTAAATCAAATCCCTTCCAATTGTACAGTGGAAATGACAAATTGATTCAAGGGATTGGATCTGATAGACAGAGTACCTGAAGAACTATGGACAGAGGTTCGTGACATTGTATAGGAGGCAGTGATCAAGACAATCCTCAAGAAAAAGAAATGCAAAAACTGATGAGAACTTTTTAAAAGAACACAGCAGCCTACCTACCAGTGCTCCCAGTGCCCAAACTTGTGGTGATTGTAGCACCAACGTGAATCTTGAAAACTATAGATTATAGCACATTGAGTACAAATAATGCATGACCTCATACTTCTACCAAAACAAGCAACAAATTAATTAGGAGAAAATGTTCTTTAAAATAGAAAGTCAACTAATAAATGTACAGGGAATTTAGAGCTAGAACATTACTGTTTTCAGTCTTTATACCAACAATTGTTTCAAGCAAGAACCATCACTGGATGCTGGATGCAATTTATTGATTGCAAAAAATGCAATGAAGAAATCTGGAGGAAACCACCCTGGCTTAGTCAAATATCATTAATAATAAAACATAATGGAAAATAATATGAAAAAGAAAATATATTTATATATAACTGAATCTCTTTGCTGTATACCAGAAGCTAACACATTTTAAATCAATTATACTTCCAAAAATTAAATTAATTAATTAGTTCTAAATTTTATTACTTTTAATTAAAATTAATTAATTTTTGAATGATTTAATATGTAAAGTAATAATATGACAAGCTGACACTAGGTACTTCCTGTGTAATTAAGTGAGGACACAGTAACACTTACATAGTACTAATGCTGCCAAAGATGCATAACCTGAACAAAAATGCAGGGCAGGCAAATCCAGATTGGAGGGCATTCCGCAAAATAACTGGTCTGTCTTCTCCTGAAATGTCAGTCGTAAATGACCCCCATAAAACAGAAAATATTCGAGATTAAAGAAGATTTGAGAGATCTCCGTTCAGTTCAGCTCAGTCGCTCAGTCGTGTCCGACTCTTTGTGACCCCATGAATCACAGCACGCCAGGCCTCCCTGTCCATCACCAACTCCCGGAGTTCACTCAGACTCACGTCCACCGAGTCAGTAATGCCATCCAGCCATCTCATCCTCAGTCTCCCCTTCTCCTCCTGCCCTCAATCCCTCCCAGCATCAGAGTCTTTTCCAATGAGTCAACTCTTCGCATGAGGTGGCCAAAGTACTGGAGTTTCAGCCTTAGCATCATTCCTTCCAAAGAAATCCCAGGGCTGATCTCCTTCAGAATGGACTGGTTGGATCTCCTTATAGCATGCTATAAATGTTAATGCTGGCACAGTTTTGAATAAGGGCTATATTTAGATAATATGATGATTTTAACTCTTCTCAATTTGATTATACTTATTTTTAGAAACTATTGACTTTAGGAGGAAGTATAGAATAAAGCCTGAGCTTTATGCAAATGATTATATGCAAATATATATTGTATAATAATTACATTATCAAGATAATTAACATATCCCTCACCTCACATGGTTAGCTTGATTTTCTTTGGTGACAACACTTGAGATATACTATCTGTTAGCAAATTTCAAGTCTATATAATATATTGTTTTGAAATTTTTTAATTAGAATATTTAACAGAAAAATAAAAACAAGAAAATAACAGAATCAACAAACACTTGTTTTCCTTTCTTCTTTTCTTTCTTTATTACTTTTCTTTTAGTCAATCTACACCATTTGTTCTCATATGGTGACTAAGGTTATGTAAAGAATTCCATGTTCTGGGAATTCTCTGATGGTCCAATAGTGAGGGCTCCAAGTTCCAACTGCCAGGGGCCAGGGATCAATCCCTGGTCAGGAAACTAAGATTCTGTGAGCCACACAGAGTGACCAAATATATATATATATGTATCTTGTTTTTAGGAGCAAAGAAAATAAGTAAACATAAAACATGTAGATGCATACACATTGAGAGAAGAAAGAAAGAAAACGGGCGAAGTGTTAAAAAATGATGAATTTAGGTGAACAGTTTGCATGAATTCATTTTTCTTCTCTTGCAAGGTTTGAGATTTTTTCAAAATAACCTGGCCCCGAACACTGGAATTTGGGGGTATACTGACAGTTTTGTTGTTTGCACAATTATAATCTGCATTGTACACACAAAGGATATGGCTACCTTTTGTTAAATCTGTACTTTCTCAATATCAAAAAAAAAGGCAAGGGGAACTGGGGTATAAATCAATTTTTGCCTAGCTGTTTGAAACATGAATTCTATTTGCTTAAAATTAAGGCTTTACCCCTTTTTCTGTAAGTCTTTTGTGAGTCTGTGTAGAAACGGTTCTCTTTAAACCCCAGTGAAGTCCATTCTCTGGTACTAACTACAAATTTGGTTTCATATTCTACCTAGCAATTTAAATGAATTGAAATATCTCTAAAACAGAAAAAAAAAATTTAAGTATAAAATTTGACAACAATGTCACAAATCTTAATGCAAGACCAAGCTTCTCATTTCTAAAATATGATTTCAAAATTGGTACATCTTGAGATGGACTTTCTAATAGGAGGATTCCATCGTGGCTTAGATGGTAAAGAGCCTGCCCTCAATGCTGGAGGCCTGAGTTCGATCCCTGGGTCCTGAAGATCCCCTGGAGAAGGAAATGGCAACCCACTCCAGTATTCTTGCCTGGAAAATCCCATGGACTGAGGAGCTTGGTGGCTACATGCAGTTATAGGATCACAAAGAGTCGGACACGACTGAGCAACCCCACTTTCTAACAGCGTTTTAAGAATATGATCACCACTTGTTGTTTCTTCTTTATTGAAGTATGATTGATTTACAATGTTGTGCCAATCTCAGCTGTACTGCAGAGTGACTTCAGTTATACACATAAATACATTCTTTTTAAAATTCTTTTCCATTATGATTTACCACAGGATATTCAATATGGTTTCCTGTGCTATACATTAGGACCTTGTTGTTTATCCATTCTAAATGTAATACTTGGCATCTACCAACCCCAAACTCCCCGTGCACCCCTCTCCCTCCCCCAACCTTGGCAGCCACAAGTCTGTTCCCTATGCCTATGAATCTGTTTCTGTTTTGTAGATAAGTTCATTTGTGCTATATTTTAAACTCTCTATATAAGTGATATCATGTGATATTTGTCTTTCTCTTTCCAACTTACTTCGTAGGATAATCTCTAGTTGCACTCATGTTGATGCAAATGGACTTATTTCATTCTTTGATGGCTGAGTAGTATTCCATTATATATTTCAACTACACCTTCTTTATGTCAATGAACAATTAGGTCGTTTCCAAGTTTTGGCGATTGTGAACAGTACTGCTATGAGCATAGGGTGGCATTATCATTTTTAATTACAGTTTTATCTGGGTATATTCCCAAGAGTGGGATTGCTGGATCATATGGTAATTCTGTTTTTAGTTTTCTGAGGAAACTCCATACTGTTTTCCATAGTGGCCCTACCAACTTAAATTCGCACCAACAACATAGGAGGGTTCCATTTTCTCCACATCCTCTCCAGCATTTGTTATTTATTTTTTTTTAATTAATTTATTTATTTTTAATTTTTACTTTACAATTCTGTATTGGTTTTGGCATAGATTGACATGAATCCACCACAGGTGTACATGCGTTCCCTAGCATTTGTTATTTATAGGCTTTTTAATGAAGGCCATTCTGAACAGTGTGAGGTGGCCCCTCGTTATAGTTTTGATTTGTATTTCTCTAATAATTAGTGATGTTGAGCATCTCTTCATGTGCTTACTGGCTATCTTTATATCTTTTTTTGAAGAAATGTCAATTAAGGTCTTCTGCCCATTTTTCAACTACGTTATTTGTTTTTTTATTTTTCTTGAGTTGTATGAATTGTTTTGTATATTTTGGAGATTAAGCCTTTATCTGTCACATCATTTGCAAAAGTATCTTTTCCCATTCTGTAGGTTTTCTTTTTGCCTTTTTTTAATGGTTTGCTATACAAAAGTTTGTGAGTTTGATTAGGTTACATTTTTTTATTTTTGTTTTTATTTCTATTGTCTTGAGATACTGGTCTAAGAAAACATTGGTGTGATTTATCCTTTGTCTGAAAAGTGATGACTTTGCTTTTGAATATGCTGCCTAGGTCTGTCATAGCTTTCATTCCAAGGAGCAAGTGTCTTTTAATTTCATGGCTGCAGTCACCACCTGCAGTGATTTTCAAGCCCAAGAAAAGAAAATTTGTCACTGCTTCCACTTTTTCCCTTTCCATTTGCTGTGAAGTAATGGGACCAGATGCCATGATCTTTGTTTTTAGAATGTTGAGTTTTAAGCCAGCATTTTCACTTTCTTCTTTCACCTTCATCAAGAGGTTCTTTAATTCCTCTTCAGTTTCTGCAATTATAGTGGTATCATCTGCATATCTGAGGTTATTGATATTTCTCCCAGCAACATTGATTTCAGCCTGTGATTCATCCAGCCCAGTATTTCACATGATGTACTCTGCATATAAGTTAAATAAGCAGGGTGACAATACACAGCCTTGATGAACTCTTTTCCCAATTTGGAACCAGTGCATTGTTCCACATCTGGTTCTAACTGTTGCTTCTTGATCTGCATATAAATTTCTCAGGAGACAGGAAGGTGGTCTGGTATTCCCTTCTCTTTAAGAATTTTCCACAGTTTATTGTGATCCACAGAGTTAAAAACTTTGGCATAGTCAGTGAAGCGGAAGTAGATGTCTTTTCTGGAATTTCCTTGCTTTTTCTATGATCCAACAGATGTTGGCACTTTGATCTCTGCTCCCTCTGCCTTTTCTCAATCCAGCTTGTACTTCCAAAAGCTCTCAGTTTATGTACTGTTGAAGCCTAGCTTGAAGGATTTTGAGCATTCCTTTACTAGCATGTGAAATGGATGCAATTGTGTAGTAGTTTGAACACTCTTTGACATTGCCTTTCTTTGGGATTGGAATGAAAACTGACCTTTCCAGTCTTGTGAGCACTCCTGAGTTTTCCAAATTTGCTGGCATATTGAGTGCAGCACTTTAACAGCATCATCTTTTAGGATTTGAAATAGCTCAGTGGGAATTCCATCACCTTCACTAGCCTTGTTCATGGTAATGCTTCCTAAGGCCCACTTGGCTTCAGACCCCAAAATGTCAGCCTCTAGGTGAGTGACCACACCATGATGGTTATCTGGGTCATTAAGATATTTTTTGTATAATTCTTCATGTATTCTTGCCACCTCTTTTTAACCTCTTCTGTTTCTGTTAGTTCCTTACCTTTTTGTCCTTTATTGTGCCCATCCTTACATGATATTATTTCATATAAACTTTTAGATTATTTATTCTAGTTCTGTGAAAAATATCATGGGTAATTTGATAGGGATCACATTAAACCTATAGATTGCTTTCAATAGTATTGCTATTTTAACAATGTTAACTCTTCCAATCCAAGAGTATTTCTTTGAATCCTCTTTTATTGATTGATTGATATTTTATTGTTTCAGCATATAAGTCCTTGGTCAGTTTTATTCCTATTTTATTTTTCTTGCTATTTTAAAAGGTTTTTTTTTTTACATTCCTTTTCTGATAATTCATTGCTAGTATAAAGGAATGCAACCAATTTCTGAATATTAATCTTGTATCCTGCTACTTTGCTGAATTCATTTACTAGATCTAGTAGTTTTTGCATGGAGTTCTGAGAGATTTTCCATATAGTGCCATCTCATCTACATATAGTGATAATTTTACTTCTTCCTTTCCAATTTTTATTTCTTTTTCTTGTCTGATTGCTGTGGCTAAAACTTTCAATATTATTTTGAAGTGAAGTGATGAGAGTGGGCATCTTTATACTATTCCAGATTTTAGTGGGAAGGTTTTCAACTTTTCCTTATTGAGTACTATACTGGTTGTGGGTTTGTTGTAAATAGCTTTTGTTATATTGAGATATGTTTCTTCCATTTCCATTTTGGTAAAAGTTTTTATCATGAATGAATGTTGACTTTTTTCAAATGCTTTTTTTGCATCTGTTGAGATGATCATATTTTTTTTTTTTTTACTTTTCTTGTTGTTAATGTAGTGTATTACATTGATTGATTTGCATATGTTGAACCATCCTTGTGAACCTGGGATGAATCCCATTTGTTTGTGGTATATCATCTTTTCTATGTGTTGTTGGATTTGGTTTGCTAATGTTTTGTTGAGAATTTTTGCATCTATATTCATCAAAGAAACTGGCTTGTAATATTCTATGTTGGTGGTATCTTTGTCTGATTTTGGTATCAGGGTGAGGTGGGTTCATAGAATTTTTTTTGAGTGTTCCCTCCTCTTCAATCTTTTGAATAGTTTGAGAAGAATCTGTGTAAGATCTTTGTATTTTGGGTAGAATTTGTGATGCCATCTGATCCCAGACCTTTGCTTGTATGAGTTTTTTATTACAGATTCTATTTCACTTCCAGTGATCAGTCTGTTCAAATTATCTGTTTTTTCTTGATTTAGTTTTGGTGATCTATATGTTTCTAAAAAGTTGTCCATTTCTGCTAGGCTGGCAAATTTGTTGGCATATAATTGTTCATGGTATTCTCTTATGGCTTTTTGTTGCTGTACTATCAGCTGGGATTTCTCATTTTTCATTTCTATTTTTATTTATTTGGATCTTCTCTCTTATCTTCCTGGTGAGCCTGGCCAGAGGTTTATCAATTTTGTTTACCTTTACTCACTCAGTTCAGTTCAGTCACTCAGTCATGTCTGACTCTTTGCAACCCCAGGGACTGCAGCATGCCAGGCTTCCCTATCCATCACCAACTCCCAGAGCTTGCTCAAACTCAAGTCCATTGAGTTGGTGATGCCATCTGACCATCTCATCCTCTGTCATCTCCTTCTCCTGACTTCAATCTTTCCCAGCATCAGGGTGTTTTGCAAGGAGTCAGTTCTTTGCATTAGGTTTAAAAGTTTACCTTGAAGAAACACTATTTTATTATAAAGTTATAATATTAAAATAATATGAAATATAATATTAAAATATTTAAAATAAAATTACAATATTATTGTTTAGAGCAAATACCATATAATCTTTAGGATTTTCTTCCAAAATTCAAAATTTATAGCTCTGGTTTTGTAGGATCCTAGTTATCCTTGTGATATGAGCTAATTAACAAATGGTTCTCCAGTATACTCAGGAATTATGACAAACCAAAAGTATATCTAGATAAAGATAAAGACAACAGGATTTTTTTAAAGTATATCTAGATAAAGATAAAGAGATACTTCTGATACCATAATATAATGAAAATTTAACTTCAAAGGGAATTCTATATAATAACTTCATGAGATGTTATAGGTGCCAAAAGAAAATTCAAATAATCATTCAAGTCTTTCAAACAGACGGAGGACTGGGAGTCACAAACTTAGCTCATGGATTTGCCCAGGGTATACCCTCCACATGTGCACACGAGGGCTTCTCCACCTCAGCTCTGTGGATGTTTGGGGCCAGAAAATTCTTTACTATAGAGGACTGTCCGATATGTTATAGGATGCTTAGCAGCATCCCTGGCCTCTCCTACTAGATGCCAGTACCACATCTCTGCACCTTTCCCTAGTCATGACAACCAAAAATGTCTCCAGACACTGTCAAGTGTCCTCTGGAAAGAAAGGCAAAAATCATCCCATTTGAGAACCGATGGTATTAGATTGACTGACAAAAAAGAAAAGAGAGACATGTGTTTGCTAATTCTACAGTGTTCATTGTTTTATCTATTAAAGATCCTAATTTTTTCATTTCAAAATAAAATATACAATAAAATATTACTCAACCAAAAAAATGGACAAAGTTGGGTCATTTGCAGAGACATGGATGGACTTAGAGTCTGGACATACTTACTTCTTCTGAGGTAAGCCAGAAAGAGAAAAACAAATATTATATATTAACACATATATGTAGAATTTAGAAAAATGATAAAGATGAAGCTATTTGCAGGGTAGGAAAGAGATCAAATTGCCAACATCTGCTGGATCATCAAAAAAGCCAGAGAGTTCCAGAAAAATATCTATTTCTGCTTTATTGACTATGCCAAAGCCTTTGACTGTGGAAAATTCTGAAAGAGGTGGCAATACCAGACTACCTGACCTGCCTCTTGAGAAACCTATATGCAGGTCAGGAAGCAACAGTTAGAACTGGACATGGAACAACAGACTGGTTCCAAATAGGGAAAGGAGTACGTCAAGGCTGTATACTGTCACCCTGCTTATTTAACTTATATGCAGAGTACATCATGAGAAACGCTGGGCTGGAATCAAGATTGCCCGAAGAAATATCAATAACCTCAGATATGCAGATGACACCACCCTTATGGCAGAACGTGAAGAGGAACTAAAAAGCGTCTTGATGAAAGTGAAAGAGGAGAGTGAAAGAGTTGGCCTAAAGCTCAACATTCAGAAAACTAAGATCATGGCATCTGGTCCCATCACTTCATGGGAATTAGATGGGGAAACAGTGGAAACAGTGTCAGATTTTGTTTTTTGGGCTCCAAAATCACTGCAGATGGTGATTGTAGCCATGAAATTAAAAGACGCTTACTGCTTGGAAGAAAAGTTATGACCAACCTAGACAGCATATTCAAAAGCAGAGACATTACTTTGCCAACTAAGGTCCATCTAGTCAAGGCTATGGTTTTTCCAGTGGTCATGTATGGATGTGAGAGTTGGACTATAAAGAAAGCTGAGTGCCGAAGAATTGATGCTTTTGAACTGTGGTGTTGGAGAAGACTCTTGAGAGTCCCTTGGACTGCAAGGAGGTCCATCCTAAAGGAGATCAGTCCTGAGTGTTCATTGGAAGGACTGATGTTGAAGCTGAAACGCCAAGACTTTGGCCACCTGATGTGAAGAGCTGACTTACTGGAAAAAACTCATGCTGGGAGGGATTGGGGGCAGGAGGAGAAGGGGATGACAGAGGATGAGATGGCTGGATGGCATCACTGACTCAATGTACGTGAGTCTGAGTGAACTCCAGGAGTTGGTGATGGACAGGGAGGCCTGGCATGCCGTGATTCATGGGGTCGCAAAGAGTCGGACATGACTGAGCAACTGAACTGAACTGAAAGAGATGCGGACACAGAAAGTGGACACATGGACAGGGCGGGAGTGGGAGGGAGGGCTGGATGAATTGGGAGATCGGAATTTACATATATATACTGCCATGTATAATACAAATAACTATTGGGAACTTGCTGTATAGCACCGGGAGCTCAGCTCAGGGTTCTGTGATGACTTAGATGGGTGAGATAGAGAAATAGGAGGGAGGCCCAAGAGGGAGGAGATTATATGTATACGTACAGCTGTATGTATGTTGTACAGCAGGAACTAACATGACATTATAAAGCAACTATACCTCCAATAAATAAAAAAATAAAAAATAAATTGTAAAGAGATTTTTAAAAAACCACAATGTAGTGCAGACTTGAAATTTGCCAAGAGAGTATATCTCAAGTGTTCTCACCACAAAAAAGTAGCTATGTGAGGTGATAGTATATTAATGAGCTTGACTGTGTAATCATTTTATAATGTATATGCATATCAAAATATCACCTTGAAAATATAGCATTCAGTTCAGATCAGTTCAGTTCAGTCCAGTTCAGTTCAGTCACTCAGTCGTGTCCGACTCTTTGCAACCCCATGAATCACAGCACACCCGGCCTCCCTGTCCATCACCAACTCCCGAGGTTTACCCAAACTTAGTCCATCAAGTCGGTGATGTCATCCAGCCATCTCATCCTCTGTCATCCCCTTCTCCTCCTGCCCCCAATCCCTCCCAGCATGAGTTTTTTCCAGTAAGTCAGCTCTTCACATCAGGTGGCCAAAGTCTTGGCGTTTCAGCTTCAACATCAGTCCTTCCAATGAACACTCAGGACTGATCTCCTTTAGGATGGACCTCCTTGCAGTCCAAGGGACTCTCAAGAGTCTTCTCCAACACCACAGTTCAAAAGCATCAATTCTTCGGCACTCAGCTTTCTTTATAGTCCAACTCTCACATCCATACATGACCACTGGAAAAACCATAGCCTTGACTAGACAGACCTTTGTTGGCAAAGTAATGTCTCTGCTTTTGAATATGCTATCTAGGTTGGTCATAACTTTTCTTTCAAGCAGTAAGCGTCTTTTAATTTCATGGCTACAATTACCATCTGCAGTGATTTTGGAGCCCAAAAAACAAAATCTGACACTGTTTCCACTGTTTCCCCATCTAATTCCCATGAAGTGATGGGACCAGATGCCGTGATCTTAGTTTTCTGAATGTTGAGCTTTAAGCCATTGTACACCTTTAAATATATACATTTATCACTTCAAATGTGTATATATATTTATCACAGTTTTTGTTTATCAACCAGCCCTCAATAAAACTGGGAGAAATTTTTCAGAACAGAAGTGAAATCTCTACAATTATTCAAAGTAGAATTTGTACACTGAAGCAAATGAAAACAATTTGAAGCTTTAGAATCTTCCTAAAGCACAACCCTCATTCCTTACTGCCTATAATTTAAAAAAGCAATAGTTTCTAACAAATAAGTTTAAAATCCTAGCCTTCCATTTGAGGCTCCACACAATATCACACCAACCTATCTTTCTAGGCTTATTCTAAAAAGCACCTGCTTGATCAACTCATCCTAGAAGGGGCACTCAGGTATCATATTCAATTCCATATCCCCAAAGCAGTAACTTTGCAGCCTAAAGTGGCTCTTATTTGTTCTGGGTTGTGTAAGAAGTGCTGCAATTCCAGCAAGGGATAAAAATAATTACAGAGATGATCAAGAAATTAATCAATCACATGATATTAATTTGAAGGGGTGGATTAAGTTCTGGTGTTCATAAGTTTTGCAATCATTGTATTACTTTATGTATATTTCATTTTAAAAGATTCTTTAAAATACCACACATGATCTGATATAACAAGAATGTGAATTTTTTTCTATTTTTATTGGAATATAATTGCTTTACAATGTTGTGCTAGTTTTTGCTGTACAACGTTGTGAATCAGCCATATGTATACATATATGCCCTGCTTCCTGAGCCTTCCTCCCACACTCCCATTCCATCCCCCTAGGTCATCACAGAGCACCGAACTCCCTGTGAGCTAATTAGCTAATTAGCTCTCTGTGCTAATACATCAGCTTCCTGCTAGCTAGCTATTTTACACATGGTAGTGTATATATGTGGAGAAGGCGATGGCACCCCATTCCAGTACTCTTGCCTGGAAAATCCCATGGACAGAGGAGCCTGGTGGGCTGCAGTCCATGGGGTCGCTAAGAGTTGGACATGACTGAGCAACTTCCTTTTCACTTTTCACTTTCGTGCATTGGAGAAGGAAATGGCAACCCACTCCAGTGTTCTTGCCTGGAGAATCCCAGGGACGGGGGAGCCTGGTGGGCTTCCGTCTATGGGGTCGCACAGAGTTGGACATGACTGAAGTGACTTAGCAGCAGCAGCAGCAGCAGTGTATATATGTCAATGCTACTCTCTCAGTTTGTCTCCTCCTTTTCTTCCTCCACTGTGTCCACAAGTCCATTCTCAGCATCTGCATCTCATATCTATTCCTGCCCTCCAAATATGTTCATCCACACCATTTTTCTAAATTCCATACCTATGTGTTAAATACATGATTTTGTTTTTCTCTTTCTGACTTCACTCCATATAATAGACTTTAGGTGAAATTTTTAAGCTTGCTTTACAATATTTATTAGACATTTATAAACTTACTGCTGTAAATTCATATTTACATGATAGATTGTGCTTTTTAAGGACTTCCCCGGTGGCTCAGAGGGTAAAGCATCTGCCTGCAGTGTGGAAGACCCAGGTTTGATCCCTGGGTCGGGAAGATCCCCTGGACAAGGAAATGGCAACCCACTCCAGTATTCTTTCCTGGAGAATCCCATGGACAGAGGAGCCTGGTAGGCCACAGTCCACAGGGTCGCAAAGAATCAGACACATCTGAGCAACTTCACTCACTCACTCACTCATTATAACATGCATATAAAAGGGAACTTTTACAACTTCAAATTTTTCTGATTACATAATGCTTAACAATACTTAACAATAAATAGATTCATCTTGTTATATTCACTTCTCCTATATGTCACAGTCCAGACTGTCAGTATTAACAGTTAAGTTACAAATGCTTAATGAAAATGCCAACTTTACTAGAACTGCATCTGGTCAATCTTAAAAGTTAATGGGTGAGGTGGCCCCAAGATGGTGGAGAAATAGGACAGGAAGACCACTTTCTCTCCCACAAATTCATCAAAAGATCATTTGAATGTTGAGCAATTTCCACAAAACAACTTCTGAATGCTGGCAGAGGATACCAGGCACCCAGAAAGGCAGCCAATTCTCCTCAAAAGGAGGTAGGACAAAATATGAAAGACAAAAACAGAGACAAAAGAGTCAGGGGTGGAGACCCATCCTGGGGAGGGAGTCGTGAAGGGGGAGGAGTTTCCACACAGTAGGAAACCCTCTCACAGGTGGCTCTGTGGGGAGTTTTGGAATCTCAGAGGGCAACATAACCAAGAAAGGAAAAAAAAAAAAAAACCCACAGAATACACACCTAACTGCAACTGCCAGTGGAGAAGTAGCCCAGACGCTGGTGTCTGTCACCAGCAAGCGGGGGCTAGGCAAGGAGGCATAGGCTGCACCATTGGTCCTTAGGGTAAGGACCAGGCCTGAGAAACAATCTGAGGGAGCTAACATAAGATAGCAACCCAAACCGTGGGATCACCAGAGAAACCAAAAAAAAAAAAAACAGATCTTTCCCACGAAACGCTCTAACGTGCAGCCCAGCATGCTCACAGAACAAAGGATAGAGCCAATACTGAAGGAGAGCTAGCTGGGTACATACAGCCCCCCACCTCACCCCAGAGGCAGAGAGGCAGGCCTGTGACAGCCAGAGCCGAAAGGCAAGGGGCTTCTGCAATCTTGGCCACAGAGACGGCACATCCACCAAACTGTGAGCAGATTCCCAGTTGCTAACTACATCTCCTGGGATCCTGGATGGTGGACACCTGCCAGGAATGTCACAGCCTGAGATCAGCTCCCCAGAGGAGAGCTGATCACACACGGCATGCCTGAGACGATGCTCTCACAGCACAGCCGGGAAACTGAGCAGCCGGGACTGGGGATTAAGAGGCACAGCCCACCTGGGATGGTGCGTTTGCCAAGCACCTGGTCACCTGAGCTGCTGGGACCTGGGAAGGGCACAAAACACACAGCCCAACCAGGTCTGTGCCCTTGCAGAGTACCCGAGAGCCTGAATGGTTTAGACCTGGGAAATGCACAAAATGCTGGCCCACTTGGGACAGTGGCCCTTGAGAGCGTGCAGGAGCCTGACCAGTGTAGACCCTGGAAGCACACACCGCCTTAGACTGTGGCAATCCCAGTGCGGGCCATACACTCTGAGCATTCCCCACACACGACAGCGATATTTGTTTGCAGTGTCCCTCCCTCCCACAACACAACTAAACAAGTGACCCTAAATAAGTGACCACCTTTGCCCCCTTGTGTCAGGGCAGAAATTAGACACTGAAGAGACTTGCAAACAGAGAAAGCCAAAATAAACAAAGAAGAGGGAACTGCTCTGGAAGTGACAAGTACAACAGATTAAAACCCTGCAGTTAATATTCACTGTGCAGGGGAGGGGGCCTATAGACCTTGAGAACAAGTACAAGCTGGAACAAGGAACTATCAGAAACTGAACTGACCCCACAATGCCCACAACAGCTCCAAAGAAATTCCTAGATATATTTTTATTATCACTTTTTAATTTAAAAAAAAATTAAGTTTTTTATTACTCCTTTAATTTGCATTTTTATAACCTACTATGGCACCCCACTCCAGTACTCTTGCCTGGAAAATCCCATGGATGGAGGAGCCTGGAAGGTTGCAGTCCATGGGGTCGCTAAGAGTCAGACACAACTGAGCGACTTCACTTTCACTTTTCACTTTCATGCATTGGAAAAGGAAATGGCAACCCACTCTAGTGTTCTTGCCTGGAGAATCCCAGGGATGGGGAGCCTGGTGGGCTGCCGTCTCTGGGGTCACACAGAGTCGGACACGACTGAAGTGACTTAGCAGCAGCAACCTACTATTACCTTGCAAAAAAAGACCCTATTTTTAAAAACAAATTTCATATTTTTTTAATTTTTGTGATTGATTTTGTTTTGTATTTTTTATATTGTATTTTTGAGAGTCAAACCTCTATTCTAGATTTTTAATCTTTGCATTTTGGTATTTCTTCCCTCTTCTCTTCTCTGCTTAACTCTGTGAATCTCCCTGGGTGTTCTGGGCTATAGAGAACAATTAGGGAACTGATTACTGGCTAGATTGCTCTATCCCCTTTTGACTCCCCCTTTTCTCCTCCTGGTTACCTATATCTCCCTCATCCCTATTCTCTTCTCTATGTAACTCTGTGAATCTCTCAGGATGTTCTGGGCTATGGAGAGCACTTAGAGAATTGATTATTGGTTAGATTGCTCTCTCCCTTTTTTATTCCCCCTCTTCTCCTCCTAGTCACCTCTATCTCTCTCTTCTCTCTTCTCTTCGTAACTCTGTGAATCTCTCTGGGTGTCCCTCATTGTGCAGAATTGTTTCACCATTAACCTAGATGTTTTATTATCTGTGCTGTATGAATGGAGAAGTCTTAAGGCCACTCTAAGAGAAGGACTGAAAGCCAGAGGCAGGAGGCTTAACTCTAAAACTTGAGCACATCAGAGAACTCCTGATTCCAGGGAACATTAATAGACAAGAGCTCACCCAAAAGTCTCCATATCTACACTGAAACCAAGCTTCACCCAAGAGCCAACAAGTTCCAGTGCAAGACATACGATTTGGTGATTCTCCAGCAAAGCAGGAACACAACACTGAGCGTTAAAAGACAGGCTTCCCAAAGCCACGTCAAACCCACAGACACCCCAAAACTCACTAGTGGGCACTTCTTTGCACTCCAGAGAGAAGAGATCCAGCTCCACCCACCAGAACACAGACGCAAGCTCCCCCAACCAGGAAACCTTGACAAGTCACTAGTCCAACCCCACCCACAGGGAGCAGACTCCACAATAAAGAGGAACCATGGACTTCCAGCCTACAGAAAGGGCACTCAAAACACAGCAATGTAAACAAAATGAAAAGGCAGAGAAATATTCAGCATGTAAAGGAACATGGTAAACACCCACCACACCAAACAAAAGAGGAGGAGATAGGGAGTCTACCTGAAAAAGAATTCAGAATAACGATAGTAAAGATGGTCTAAAATCTTGAAAACAAAATGGAGTTACAGATAAATAAACCAGAGACAAGGATTGAGAAGATGCAAGAAATGTTTAACAAGGACCTAGAAGAAATAAAGAAGAGCCAATCAATAATGAATAATGCAATAACTGAGATGAAAAGCACTCTGGAGGGAACCAACAGGAGAATAACTGAGGCATAAGAGAGCATAAGTGAAGTCAGAATAGAATGGTAGATATGAAAGAAGCAGAGAGGAAACACAAAATTAAAAGAAATGAGGACAACCTCAGAAACCTCTAGGACAATGTTAAACACCCCAAAATTTGACTCATAGGTATCCCAGAAGAAGAAAAAAAGAAAGGGCATGAGAAAATACTTGAGGAGATAATAGGTGAAAACTTCCCTAAAATGGGGAAGGAAATAACCACCCAAGTCCAAAAAACCCAGAGAGTCTCAAACAGGATAAACCCAAGGTGAAACACCCCAAGACACATATTAATCAAACTAATGATGATCAAACACAAAGAGCAAATATTAAAAGCACCAAGAGAAAGGCAACAAATAACACACAAGGGGATCCCCATAAGAATAACAGCTGCTCTTTCAATAGAAACTCTTCAGGCCAGAAAGGAATGGCAGGACATACTTAAAGTGATGAAAGAGAAAAACCTACAATTCAGATTACTATACCCAGCAAGCATCTCATTCAGAAATGAAGGAGAAATCAAAAGTTTTATAGACAAGCAAAAGCTGAGGGAATATAGCACCATCAAACCAGCTCTTCAACAAATGCTAAAGGATCTTCTCTAGACAGGAAACAGAAAAAGTTTATAAAATCAAGCCCAAAACAACAAAGTAAATGGCAACAGGGTCATACTTATCTATAGTTACCTTAAATGTAAATGGGTTGAATGCCCCAACTAAAAGACAAAGTCTGGGTGAATGGATACAAAAATAAGACCCCTATATATGCTGTCTACAAGGGACCCACCTCAAATCAAGGGACACATACAGACTGAAAGTGAAAGACTGGAAAAAGATATTTCATGCAAATGGAGACCAAAAGAAAGCAGGAGTAACAATACTCATATCAGATAAAATAGACTTTGAAATAAAGACCATGAAAAGAGACAAAGAAGGACACTATATAATGATCAAAGGATCAATCCAAGAAGGTATAACAATTATAAATATATAGGCACCCAACATAGGAGCACCTCAATATGTAAGGCAAATGCTAACAAGTATGAAAGCAGAAATGAACAGTAACACAAAAATAGTGTGAAACTTTAATACTCCACTCACACCTATGGATAGATCAACCAAACAGAAAATAAGCAAGGAAACAGAAGCTTTAAATGATACAATGGACCAGATGGACCTAACTGATATCTATAGAGCATTTCACCACAAAACAATGAATTTCACTTTTTTCTCAAGTGCACACGGAACACTCTCCTGGATAGATCACATCCTGGGCCATAAATCTAGCCTTGGTAAATTTTTTTAAATTGAGTTCATTTAAAGCATCTTTTTCTGATCACAAAGCAGTTAGATTAGAAGTCAACTACAGGAAAAAAAAAACTATTAAAAATACAAACATATGGAGACTAAACAATATGATTCTGACTAATCAAAAAATCATGGAAGAAATAAAAAAGGAAATCAAAATGTGCATAGTAACAAATGAAAATGAAAACATGGCAACCCAAAATCTATGGGATTCAGTAAAAGCAGTATAAGAGGAAGGTTCATAGAATACAAGCTTACCTCAAGAAACAAGAGTAATATCAAATAAATAATCTAAATTTACACCTAAAGCAACTAGAAAAAGCAGAAAGGAAGAACCCCAAAGTTAGTAGAAGGAAAGAAATCATAAAAATCAGAGGATTAATAAATGGAAAAGAAGCACAGGAGACTATAGCAAAAAAATCAACAAAACTAAAAGCTAGTTATTTGAGAAGATAAATAGACAAACCATTAGCCAGACTTGTCAAGAAAAAAAGGGAGAAGAATCAAATCAATAAATTAGAAATTAAAATGGAGAAATCACAACAGACAACACAGAAATATAAAGAATCATAAGAGACTACTATCAGCAACTATGTGCCAATAAGATGGACAACTTGGAAGAAACGGATGAACTCTTAGAAAAGTATAACCTTTCAAAACTGAACCAGGAAGAAATAGAAAATCTTAACAGGCCCATCACAAGGACAGAAATTGAAACTGTAATTAAAAATCTTCCAACAAACAAAAGCCCAGGACCAGATGGCTTCACAGGTGAATTCTTTGAAAAACTTAGAGAAGAGCTAACACCTATCCTACTCAAACTTTTCCAGAATATTGTAGAGGAAGGTAAACTCCCAAACTCAATTCTATGAGACCACCATCACCCTAATACCAAAACCAGACAAAGATGCAACACAAAAAAAGAAAACTACAGGCCAATCACTAATGAACATAGATGAAAAATTTTTCAACAAAGTTCTAGCAAACTGGAATCCAACAATATATTCCAAAGATCATCCATCATGACCAAGTGGGCTTTATCCCAGGGATGCAATGATTCCTCAGTATTCACAGATCAATCAATGTGATATATCACATTAACAAACTAAAGAATAAAAACCATATGATCATTTCAATAGATGCAGAGAAAGCCTTTGACAACATTCAACATCCATTTATGATAAAAACTCTCCAGAAAAGGCATTGAAGGAACATACCTCAACATAATAAAAGTCATATATGATAAACCCACAGCAAACATTATCCTCAATGGTGAAAAAATGAAAACATTTCCTGTAGTGTCAGGAACAAGACAAGGGTGCCCACTCTCACCACTACCATTCAGCATAGTTTTGCAAGTTTTAGCCACAGCAATCAGAGAAGAAAAAGAGATAAAAAGAATCCAGATTGGAAAAGAAGTAAAACTCTCACAGTTTGCAGATGACATGATTCTCTACATAGAAACCTTAAAGACACCACCAGAAAATTACTAGAGGTAATCAATGAATATAGTAAAGTTTCAGGATATAAAAGTAATATACAGAAATCCCTTGCATCCTTATACACTAACAATGAGAAAACAGAAAGAGAAATTAAAGGAACAGTCCCACTAGTCATTACAATAAAAAGAATGAAATACTTAGGAATAAATTTACCTAAAGAAACAAAAGACCTATGTATAGAAATCTATAAAACACTGATGAAAGAAATCAAAGATGACACAAATAGATGGAGAAATATATATCATGTTCATGATAGGAAGAATCAGCATAGTGAAAATGAATATACTACCCAGAGCAGTCTATAGATTCAATGCAATCCCTATCAAGCTACCAATGGTATTTTTCACAAAACTAGAACAAATAATTTCACAATTTGTATGGAAACACAAAAAACCTCGAATAGCCAAAGCAATCTTGAGAAAGAAGAATGGAACTGGAGGAATCAACCTGCCTGACTTCATACCATACTACAAAGCTACAGTCATCAAGATAGTATGGTACTGGCACAAAGACAGAAATATAGATCAATGGAACAAAATGGAAAGCCCAGAGATGAATTCACACACCTATGGACACCTTATCTTTGACAAAGGAGGCAAAAATATACAATGGGGAAAAGAAAGTCTCTTAAACAAGTGCTGGGAAAGCTGGCCGACCACCTGTAAAAGAATGAAACTAGAACACTTTCTAACACCATACACAAAAATAAACTCAAAATGGATTAAAGATCTAAATGTAAGACCAGAAACTATAAAACTCCTAGAGGAAAACATAGGCAGAACAGTCTCTGACATAAATCAGAACAAGATCCTCTATGACACCTCCCAGAGTAATGGAAATAAAAGCAAAAATAAACAAATGGAACCTAATTAAATTTAAAAGCTTTTGCACAATGAAAGATACTATAAGCAAGGTGAAAAAACATTCTTTAGAATGGGAGACAATAACAGCAAATGAAACAACTGACAAAGAATTAATCTCCAATATAAACAAGCAGCTCATACAGCACAATACCAGAAAAACAAACAATCCAATCAAAAAAAATGGGCCAAAGAACTAAACAGACATTTCTCCAAAGAAGACATACAGATGGCTAATAAACACATGAAAAGATGCTCAACATCATTCATTATCAGAGAAATGCAAATCAAAACCACAATGAGGTACCATCTCATGCTGGTCAGAATGACTGTCATCAAGAAGTTTACAAACAATAAGTGCTGGAGAGGGTGTGGAGAAAAGGGAACCCTCTTACGCTGTTGGTAGGAATGCAAACTAGTACAGCCACTATGGAGAACAGTGTGGAGATCCCTTAAAATACAAAACAGAACTGCCAGACAACCCAGCAATCCCACTACTGGGCATACATATCGAGGAAACCAGAATTGAAAGAGACACGTGTACCCCAGTGTTCATCACTGCACTGTTTACAATAGCCAGGACATGGAAGCAACCCAGATGTCCATCAGTAGATGAATGAGTAAGAAAGCTGTGGTACATATACACAATTGAATATTACTCAGCTATTGAAAAGAACACATTTGAGTCAATTCTAATGCAGTGGATGAAACTGGAGCCTATTATACAGAGTGAAGTCAGAAAGAAAAACACCAATATGGGATGTTAGCGCATATGTATGGAATTTAGCAAGATGGTAACAATGACCCAATATGCAAGACAGCAAAAGACACAGATGTGAAGAACAGACTTTTGGACTCTGTGGGAGAAGGCAAGGGTGGGATGATTTGAGAGAACAGCATTGAAACATACATATTACCATATGTGAAACATGACCAGTCCAAGTGCAAAGCGTGAGACAGAGCAATCAAGTCGGTGCACTGGGACAACCCAGAGGGATGGGATGGGGAGGGTGGTGGGAGGAGGGTTCGGGACAGGAGGACACTTGTATACCAGTGGCTGATTCATGTCAATGTATGGCAAAGACCACCACAACATTGTAAAGTAATTAGCCTTCAATTAAAATTAATTAATTAATTTTTAAAAACAAACCAAAAATATACAGATCTATTGTCTGCACTAATAAAATTAAATGTGCATTTATTTTCTGATTTTAAGATATCAAATACAAATAACTACAAGACTGGTTCAGTACAGTCCTAATAGCATCTGGAAGACAAAGAGCCTTATACATCCTGACTACCAAAAATCCATTATCAAGCACTCATTATTTGAAAAAAAAAAAATAAGATGTTGTGGAACAAATAGCTCAAGCATTTGAAAGAAATTTAAGGCTGTGACTCTAATACTCTTCCTTCTTTTCATAATATTATATTAATAAATGACTAGTATTTGTTTAAAAAAAAAGTTAATGGGCATCATTTCCTAGAGATGTAGCAAAAACCACTTTATGTAAGGCAGATGATTTCTCCAAAGCTATTTGCCAAGTTTAGCACTCAATCAGAATTCACAGTTTTTATTTTTGTAACTAAGCTTAATTCTTTGATGTTATAGACCAAATTTAGGACTTCCTAACTTCTGAATCAAACCCCAAAATGGCCAAATTTAATCAGGAAGAAGTCCATCATTCTTGGATCAAATAGCTTGGGAAAAAATAACGTTTCAGGACCCTTGCCAACTCTAAGATTCTATGTTATGAGAAGGAAAAATAAAGGCATTATGTTTTCCCTTTAGGAGGAAGAGAATTTAATTAGAACTCTGAATTTCATCTCACCTTGAACATTTGAAAAGTTGAACTAATCCTCTACAATCTGGGTCCATCATCCAACTATTCTAGCATGTGCTATTTAGAAAAGGATAACTCATTTGGGAAATGGGACTGAAAGATTCCCTTTTCTATATAATAAAGATGGAAATAATTGTTCTAAAGTGGAAGACATTCTTTAATTTTGGCTTATGCTACTATAGAGTTTCTCTTAATTGAAACGTGTATAGCAATTCTATTTCTTACTTTTTCCACATAAAAAGTAGAGAAACTTCATAAAGTAGATGGGTAATAAAATTAGAATTAATGCACTCCAGGCAAAAACAATTATTTTACTTGCATTGGAGGACAAATTTCATTTCCAAAGTTCCAATTATTTAGAATAATTCACAATATTTCCCATTCTGATATCATTTGCAAGCTCTGGGGATTAAAGAAGCCAAATATAAATTTGACAAAGAATTTTTCCTGGAACTTGAAAAACATACATTCCATACAATAAAATGAGACATAGTCAGAGAAGAATGAGATCAATTCAAGAGATACAGCATGTGAGAGAATTTAAATAAGTTTTAAAGAATGTGATACTATATTATTTCATTTAAAAAATATGTGTATGATTTCTCCCTTTACTTATTCTGATATAACTGATATTATCCTTTAGAGGGAGAGAACTTGATTAGAACTTTTGATTTTATCTCAACTTAAACATTTTAAAAATTGAACTCATTTGAAAACTGTATAATGGTCAGTATGCTAATGGACAATGACTTGCATATTACAGAAATCCTCCTCATGAAAAAATTTAAAGAATTGAAAATAGAATTTGGAAAATATACACCTGATAATGTTTGTCTTGATAACAACTTATGCACCTTTTTTCTCCTTAATACATGGGACTATGAGGCACATTATTTGTCTCTAGAAGTAACATATAGATGCAGTATGCTTTAACATAATTACTATAGGATTGTAACCATGCTTTAAAAGGTAAGTACTCCTCCAGCTTTCACAGCACCACTCTTTGAAGAGGCTGTCTTTTCTCTTTTGTGTATTCTTGCCTCCTTTGTCAAAGATAATGTGTCTATCAATGTGTAGGTTTATCTCTGGGCTTTCTATCTTGTTCCATTGATCTGTATTTCTGTTTTTGTGCCAGTACCATAGTGTCTTGATGACTGTAGCACTGTAGTATAATCTGAAGCCAGCTCTGTTTTTCTTTCTCAAGACTGCTTTTCCTATCCAGCGTCTTTTGTTTCCATACAAATTGTGAAATTTTTTGTTCTATTCCTGTGAAAAATACCATTGGTAGTTTGATAGAAATTGCATTTATTCTGTAGATTGCTTTGGGTAGTATAATTATTTTCACAATATTGACTCTTCCAGTCCAAGAACATGGTATATCTCTTCATTTGTTTTGTGTTGTCTTTGATTTCTTTCATTGATGTCTTTTTGCTTTCTGCATACAGGTCTTTCACCTCTTTAGATAGGTTTATTCCTAGGCACTTTATTCTTTTTGTTGCAATGGTGAATGGGGTTGTTTCCTTAATTTCTCTTTCTTATTTTTTATCGTTAGTATATAGGAATGCAAGGGATTTCTAAGTATCAATTTTATATCCTGTGACTTTACTATATTCATGGATTAATGCTAGTAACTTTCTGGTGGCATCTTTAGGGTTTTCTATATATGGTATCATGTCATCTGCAAATACTGAGAGTTACTTGTTCTTTCCCATATGGATTCTTTTTATTTCTTTTTCTTCTCTGATTGCTGTGGCTAGGACTTCCAAAACTATGTTAAATAATAGTGGTGAGAATGGGCACCCTTGTCTTGTTCCTGATCTTAGAGGAAATGCTTTCAGCAGTTTTTCACCATTGAAAATAATGTTTGCTGTCGGTTTGTCATATATGGCCTTCATTATGTTGAGATCAGTTCAGTTCAGTCGCTCAGTTGTGTCCAACCCTTTGTGACCCCATGAACAGCAGCACACCAGGCCTCCCTGTCCATCACCAACTTCTGGAGTTTAGTCAAACTCATGTTCATTGAGTCTGTGATGCCATCCAATCATCTCATCTTCTGTCATCCCTTTCTCCTCCCACCTTCAATCTTTCCCAGCATCAGGAAATCTTTCTCAGCATCAATCTTTCCCACCATCATATGTTGAGGTATGACCCTCCTATACCTACTTTTTGGAGAGTTTTTACATAACTGGCTGTTGAAGAATGCTTGCATCCCTGGGATAAAACCCACTTGATCATGATACATGGTCCTTTTTGTGTGTTGTTGGATACTGTTTGTTAGCATTTTGTTGAGGGTTTTTGCATCTGTGTTCATGAGTGATACTGGCCTATAATTTTCTTTTTTGTATGGCTTTGGTATCAGGGTGATGGTGGCCTTGTAGAATGAGTCTGGGAGTTTTCCTTCCTCTGCAGTTTTCAAGAGGAATTTGAGCAGTATAGGTGTTAGCTCTTCTCTAAACTTTTGGTAGAATTCACCTGTGAAACCATCTGTCCTTGAGCTTTTGTTTGTTGGAAGACTTTTTTATTAAAGTTTTGGTTTCTGTGCTTGTGATTGGTCTGTTCATATTTTCTTTTTCTTCCTGGTTCAGTTCTGGAAGGTAATACTTTTCTAAGAATTTGTCCATTTCTTTGAGGTTGTCCACTTTATTGGCATATAGTTGTTTGTAGTAGTCTCATGATCCTTTGTATTTATGCATTGTCTGTTGTAACTTCTTTTTCATTTCTAATTTTATTGACTGGAATCCTCTCCCTTTTTTTCTTGATGAGTCTGGCTAATGATTTGTCAATTTTGTTTATCTTCTCAAAGAACCAGCTTTTAGTTTTATTGATCTTTGCTATTGTCTCCTTTGTTTCTTTTTCATTTACTTCTGCTCTGATCTTTATGATTTATTTTCTTCTACTAATTTTTTAATGGATAGAGAAGTTGTGGTACATATATACAATGGAATATCCATAGACGAAAACTCATTTGAGTCCATTCTAATGAGGTAAATGAATCTAGAGCCTATTATATAAAGTGAACTAAGTCAGAAAGAGAAAAATAAATATCATATATTAATGCATATATATGGATCTAGAAAGATGAACCTATTTGCAGAACAGCAATAGAAGCGCAGACATGGAGAACAAACTTGTGGACAAAGTGGGGGAAGGAGAGGGAGGGACCAGTTGAAGGAGCAACATTGAAACATATTATGTTCCCGAATATAAAATAGCAAATTTCCACTGGCTGTATGACACAGGAAGCTCAAGCCCAGTGCTCTGTGACAACCTAGAGGACAGGATGGGGTGGGAGGTGGGAGGCAGGTTCAAGAGGGAGGGGACATATGTTCATCTGTGGCTGATTCACGTTGTTACATGGTAGAAACTAGCACTTTGGCCACCTCATGCAAAGAGTTGACTCATTGGAAAAGACTCTGATGCTGGGAGGGATTGGGGGCAGGAGGAGAAGGGGACGACAGAGGATGAGATGGCTGGATGGCATCACTGACTCAATGGACGTGAATCTGAGTGAACTCCGGGAGTTGGTGATGGGCAGGGAGGCCTGGCGTGCTGCGATTCATGGGGTCGCAAAGAGTCGGACACGACTGAGCGACTGAACTGATGAACACAATATTGTAAAGCAACTATCTACCAATTTAAAATTTGAAAACAAGGTGCATTCTATTTCCAGTATTTCAAAAGCTAATTTTATGACCATGGTTGAATAGTTCTATATGCTGTTATAATATTAGGGAGTCTACATGATATAATAAGGGTAATCTCTGCAAGTCTGAACTGACTATTCTCTTCAGTCATCTACTATATCTTACAATCCTATACAAGGCAAAATAAATACTTAGGGAAAACTAGAAGGAAAAATGAAAAACAAGGAGAAGTATGAGAGAAGGGCAGAGTTGGAAAAGGAAAGGGGAATTCCCACACATGTTTTATGGATTATTAAAAATCTATAAAAATCCACTGCTCCACTGAATCTCTGCCCAAGCACTCCCCTCCCCCACCACTCCACTGTACTAGACTCATTGTGCTTTACTGAGCCCTTTGTCCTAGATAATATTCCTACAGGTGCCTACTATAAAGGAAACAGACCCTCATCTAAGCTTCTCTGTCATACAACCTCCCTTAGAATATCTCTCTTTGGTGGGCTAACCATTATGTAAACATTTCCAATCTGATGTGGAATTCATAGCCTCCCTTATTCATACTTGATTCCAGCTTCTGCTCATATCCTGAATGTAAGGTAGATTTCCCATATCTGCTTCATAATTCCAGCTTATAGAAAATGGAAATGAAAATGTGCCCTGTCACATTCATATTACCTGGAAAACATAGAAACTCACCCAATCTGCTGAGCAGAAACTAGTTGATTGGTGGTAGGTAGAAGGAGAAAGCAATGGCAACCCTCTCCAGTACTCTCGCCTGGAAAATCCCATGGATGGAGGAGCCTGGTAGGCTGCAGTTCACGGGGTCGCTAAGAGTCAGACATGACAGAGCAACTTCACTTTCACTTTTCACTTTCATGCATTGGAGAAGGAAATGGCAATCCACTCCAGTGTTCTTGCCTGGAGCATCCCAGGGATGGGGGAGCCTGGTGGGATGCCGTCTATGGGGTTGCACAGAGTTGGACACGACTGAAGTGACTTAGCAGCAGCAGCAGCAGAAGGATAAAAGGAGAGTACAGTCAATGGAGTCAGTGGATTTAAAGGAAGAATATGGAAAGCATTTAAGCTAGGAATTATAGACTTGGAAACACCAAATGACAATACTAGATTGGAAAACAAAACCAGAAATAGGCATAAGCCTAGAGCAGAAATCTACAGAGTATCCTAAAGTTGACTATGAAGGCCAATGACAGCTAATGCACACCAGCTCTGCATTCCATGTGCTGTCATTCATGCAGATCTCACAGGTGTCTTCACTTAACTAGAGTTTACCTTAAAGAAATTGTTTGCTATTCTGATATTACCCATTCTCCTCACATTTCTTGCTCATGAAAGTCAACCTTCTATGATTGTTATTTCAACAAGCTAAAGTTTTGCCTTACAGATTCACTGATGGAAAATATAAGGCTAGTCTCTCCTCCTTCAGGAAATCACCATCCCCCCCCAAAAAAAAAACCCTAGGAAAATGAGTAACAGAGAGTTAAGTTCCACATTTAATAAAATTCAGGGGCTTTTATACTTCCAAAACACAGTACATGAGAATGGGCTGCCGAATACATTGAAAGTCTAACAGAGGTGTGGCAAGACACCTAGCAAGGATGAGAAAGCTGTCAGAGCACAGGTCTCCAGGGCCAGTGGGACAACCTGAGAGGGTGTGAAGCCTGGGTCAAGGAGGAGAAGGGAAGGTAGGGGTAAAGGAGGAACTACTCAGATTTTTAGGAAGTTTTCAAAAGGAAGGACAGAGTAGAATATATTATGGATAGCAATGTGTTGACAATCTCAAGTAGCTGGGAGAAAAGAAAACCTCAAAGAATTTACCCACACAACCCTGTATCATAAAGCACTTGTAGTGCAAAATTTCTACAAGCTTGAACCTTCTATAATACGTGGTGCAGAAACAACTCTACTCATTTAAGGTTGAATAAAGAAGAAATAGGGTTTCCCAGGTGGTATGAGTGGTAATGAACCCACTGCCAATGCAGGAAACATAAGAGATGTGGGTTCAATATTTGGGTTGGGAAGATCCCCTGGAGGAGGGCATGGCAATCCACTCCAGTATTCTCACCTGGAGAATCCCATGGACAGAGGAGCCTCTCAGGCTATAGTCCATAGTTGCAAAGAGTCAAATACAACTGAAGCAACTTAGCACACAAGCATGTAAAGAAGAAATAAAAAGGAATCATTGAATAAATGTCACCAAAATACAACCAAAATGTTTGTGGTCTGGGGAGGAAGGAGAGACTGGGGAAACAAATGGCAAAGAATACTCATGGAACAAATAAAAGCAAATTTTAAAACTTAACAAGCTAATTACTTCTGTAAAATAGAAGCTCAAAGCAAAGATGCAAGAGTTCAAGCAAGACAGTCCTTACTAAAATTTCAAAAATGTGTTTTGCAGAAACTTAGAAATCCATCCTAAAATTTATACGGACTCGCAAGGGACCCTGAATAGCCAAAACCATCTTGAAACAGAAGAACAAAGCTGGAAGTCCACACTTTCTGATTTCAAACTTTAAAACTATGATACTATCATAAACACAGACATTTAGATCAATGGAATAAAACATGGAGCCCAGAAATAAACCCTTACGTATATGGTCAAATAATTTTCTACCATTGTGTGAAGATTACTCAATGACAAAAGGAGTCTTCAACAAATGATGTTGAATAAGCTGAGTATCCACATGCAAAGGAATGACCCTGGACTCTTACCTTACATCGAACACAAAAACTAACTCAAAATGGACCAAAGATTTCAATATAAAAGCTAAAACTATTAGAAAAAAAAAAAAACATAAGGAAGAAAGATTCATGATGCTGGATTTGGCCATGATTTCTTGACTATGATGCCAAAAGCACATTAACAAAAGCAAAAGAAGATAATATAGACTACATCAAAATTTTAAAATTTTTTGTATCACTCTCAATAGTGTGAAAAGGCAGCACATAGAATGGGATAAAATATTTGCAAATCACATATCTGATAAAGGGTTGATATCCAGAATATACGAAGGACTCGATGAGAGCAACAACAATTTTTAAATGAATAATTGAATAAGCATTTCTCCAAGAAGATATACTATAAGACAATAAACTCATGAAAATATGCTTAACATCACAAATCTCTAAGGATCTGTAAATCAAAACCCAATGTGATTCTACTTCATATTCATTTGGATGGCTTTTGTAAAAATAACATAAAACAGTAAGTGTTGGCAAAGATGTGAAGAAATTGGAGCCCTTGGGTATTTCTGGTGGGAATGTAAAATGTTGAAGTTGCTGTGGAAAAACAATATGGCAGTTTCTCAAAAAAACTAAAGCTAGAATTCTCATATGATCTGGCAATTCCACTTCTGGGTATATACCAGAAGAATCAAAAGCAGGGATGCAAAAAGATATTTGTACACTCATGTTTATAGCAGCATTATACACAACAGCCAATATGTGGAAGTAATTCAAGGGTCCTTCAATGGATGAATAAATAAACCAAATGTGGTATATGCAATCAAGGAAATATTGCTCAGCCTTAAAAAGAAAGGAAACCTTGACGCATGCTACAATGTGGATGCACTTTGAAGACATTATGCTAAGGGAAATAAGCCAGTCACAAAAGGACAAACACTGTTGGTTTCACTTACATCAGGTACATAGAGTCATCATATTCATAAAGACAGAAAGTGGTTGCCAGGGGCTGTGGGCAGAGGAGAATGGGGAGCTGTTTAACGGGTACAGAGTTTCTGTTTAGGAAGATGAAAAAAGTCCTGGAGATGGATGCTGGCAATGATTACACAACAATGTGAATGAGCTTAATGGCATTGACTGAACCCATTAAAAATGGTTAAAATGGTAAACTTTATGTTATATATATTGACCACATAAAAAAGTGACCAGTTATAAATGATAAGAAGTTCAATCAATTAAGCAAAAAAGCAGAGGACCAATGCCAAGGGCAGAATTACAAATGGTCCTATGAAATGGATTAGACCAAATTGCAACTAGACCACTGGAGAGAACCAAGAATTCCATCTCTAGGGTCTCCCTCATTCTTCCTCTTCAGTGAAGTACTGATTTATATCTCCTCTGTTTGGGAGAACAGCCAACGGTCTAGAATCTCTTGGGCTCAGAGATTTGACAAGGAACATATTGGCCCATATTTGCCCAATCAGCTGTGAAAGCAAAGACATGTGGTGTAAACTTGGCTATTCCCACTATCACTTGGGCTGGGATGTTGGCAGGGAGACCGGGCGAGGGGTGAAAGTTTATCAAAAAAGAACTGTGAGTGGAGCTTGGGGATGTGCCCCGCAGGGCCACATAAAGATGTAACTTCTTTCGCCTTCTCAACTTCCTCTTCTTCTCTCGGCATCCCTTGCTCCTGCTGCAACCCACTTTCTTCAAGACTCTCAGACCTGCCATGCTCTCTGATCCACATACATGCCTTAAGTAAAGTGCTCTGCCCTGGGATGAATTTACCTGTCTCAGACCTCTTTTACCAAGGGTCCTGCCTCACCCTCTGCAACTTGAAGCAAATTGTTTGGCTGTTATAACACTGTAAGTTAGTACATGGTCCTTCAGGGATGACTTTGTTTCAGAGGCATTTCTGGATATAATACTTTATTTCTCTATGCCATTAACAAGTATATAAGATAGACACTTTTCTATACCCCTCAAATCGTGCCATATGGAAAAAGTGACGCTGGCAAGGGAGTTCAACAAACAATTCACAAAGATACTTGTTGGGCCCAAAAAATTTTTATAAATTTAAAATTATATATGTATAAGTAATTCTTACTGAAACCATCTACCATAGTCCTATATAAATTATGTTATTATAGTGAAAGAATAAGACTTCAAAATAGTAAAACATCTATTATTAAATTAAGTACCCCCAAAATGGTTTCCATAGAAAAAGAAACCAAAACAATACAAATTGCATAGAGGAAAGAGTTTGAGCAAATAAAAGCCAGATGATGAAAGCTAAATACTAAAGAAAGAAAGAATGGTACACAGATGGTTCAAGAGCAGAACAGAATCAGCAAAACAAAATTCAGGAACACAGAGACCAAATTTATCCTGCTCCCAAGTTTTCAGGAAAGCTAACTAATTGGAAAGATGTCCATTCTGAACTGCAAACCAGCCAACAAGGGCACTGATATAACTCAGTGGCTAAGAATGTGGGCACTGGAGATAGTGTCGCCTTTGAAGAAGCTGTATAACACTGAGAAATTACTCAATAAGTCTAAATTTATCTTTAAACTCAGGAAACTAATACTACGTTCATTTGATTGCTGGATGGATAAAGAGGTGATATATGTAAAGGACTTTTTACATTTAGTTAAGTACTAAATAATATCTCAATAACCATTAGCTTCATTATTTGAAAATAGTATTAATGAGTCAAATTTAGGAAATGACACCCATGGTCACATTATTCTTGAGTATGTATCAGAGTGATCTTTTTTTCATCCCCAGTTCTTACCGTATGGTTGCTCTCCCCAAACCAGTCACTTCCGTGTATGTGATCACACAAGAACCTAAAGGATTGTAAATAAAATTTGCATGATTTAATCTAAGTCCATAGGGCTCTGTGGAAGTCAGGTGGATGCCAGTAGGGGAAAGAGCTGTGGAGCGGTTAGGAGCCTGCACTCTGGAACCAGGCTGCTAGGACATGAGTCAGCCTCTCTACCTCCTAGTGTGTAAGGCACACATAACCTCATCAGCATCTGCATCTGTAGATTGCACCCGTCTTACAAGGCATATGGAAGGTTTGCCTGCCATGAAACATGTGAAGAATCTAAAGTGATGCTGACATATTGTAGGCAGGGACCGATGTCAGCTGCGGCTCAGGGACACAGGCTTCCCCGGGGGGCTCCCTGCTGGAGCGAGTCTGGGAGCACAGACAGTACCACACAATGGTTTTCCTTCCCACAGAAACACATGGTGTCAATAATCTGTGATCATTAAGTAATGGTCGTCACATCTTGGTGTTTCTTTCCCAGGAGATAGGATACACCAAGGAGGAGGAAATGGGATGTCTAGCTATGCCTGCTCAGTGCTCTTTTGTTTGGAATTGAGATGACGTCCTTCTTCCATGTCTAACTAACACCAGAGAGGATTTTGCCCTTCAGTGTACTGTCCCGAGAGAGAATAAGGATTTGATGTCCCCCAGCCCACCATTTCTTGGTGGCAATGAAAGGACTCTCTCACACACACACACACACACACACACACACACACACACACCCCCTCTAAAGCATTCACTTTGTCAGACCCCCAGGCTTGACTGTGGGGCCAGCAGGAAAATCTATGTCAATCCCCTCAACCAATGACCCACACAGCTCAGGATCCCCAAGTCCTTGGAAGAATTCCTCTTTCCACACAGGGCTGCAGGCCACAATTAATGTCTAATATTGTTTAGCACTATCCTGAGTAGAAATAAAGAGCTGGTGCATGCATGCGGGCATGCCAAGTCACTTTAGTCATGCCCAACTCTTTGTCACCCCATGGACTGTAGCCCACCAGGCTCCTCTGTCCATAGGATTCTGCAGGTAAGAATACTGGAGTGGGTTGTCATGCTCTCCTCCAGGGGAATCTTCCTGACTCACAGATCGAACACCTTGGCACGTGGGTTCTTATGAGTAGTGCCACCTGCTGCTGCTGCTGCTGCTGCTGCTGCTAAGTCGCTTCAGTCCTGCCCGACTCTGTGCGACCCCATAGACGGAAGCCCACCAGGCTCCCCGGTCCCTGGGGTTCTCCAGGCAAGAACACCCGGAAAGCCCAAATAGCTGTTAACTGTATCCTGCAAATTCTGTCTCATGGCAGAGGAACCCTTGGCCAAGAAAGCAGACACCTCCCTCCCACGGCAGTGTCAGAACAACTTGGGGCCTGGAGCCCTGAGCTTTAGCCCCACCCTGCCTTCAACCCCGCGACTTTAGGGGCATCATTTGATCTCTCAGAACCAGTTTTTGGTTTCCTCACCTATTTGGATGAGGGAGTCAATTCTGAGTTAATAATAAACAAATATAAATCACCTACATGATCTCATCCTAATACCTGAGATTTGAAAGAACTTTTTCAAGGAAGAAGCTTTGAGGGGCGCTCTCTGCAGCACTTTGTGTGGGAAGGAAACATCACCACCCCCTCTTTCCATATGTCCTATTCTGAGTATCTGAGGGGATTCAATCAGCCTTCACGGTGGCAACGAACAAGGACTCTGGTAGAGACAGAGGGCTAGACCTGTGACCCTGACATGCAAATTCCTGCTTTAAGTGTCTTGCATGCGAAAGTTATCACTTCCAAACTGCTTCACAAGGAGGCATTGTTCTCATCTGGAAGTTTAACTCTTCCTTAAATTCCCTTCGACTGAAGTAAGGCCAAAGAATTCATAAACCACAAACATGTAAGGGAGAACAGGAGGAGAATAAATGGCCAACTAAGCACTCACTCCAGTGTATATGGTGTGATTCCCTCATCTTCAGCCTCCTCCCTGCATCCCAGCCTTCCCTTCCAATCTGGGAGCACCATCAAGCATGTCCAAACACCCCTAAGAGACCAGCCCCAAGAGACCACCACCAGAAGAAAGTCAGGAGCTCCCACCTCCTGATTTCTGTCTTCCTGTCTGAGGACCCACAACTTGCCCCCAGGGAATGACGGCCACCTTTGAAGAGACGCAACCCCTGGCTTCCCTGGCAGCTTAGTCATAAAGAATCTACCTGCCAATGCAGGAGACATGGGTTCCATCCCTGAGTCAGGAAGAGATTCCCTGGAGAAGAAATGGCAATCCTCTCCAGGATCCTTGCCTGGAAAATCCCATGGACAGAGGAGCCTAGCAGGCTACAGTCCACAGGGTGGCAAAGAGTCGGACACAACGAAGTGACTCAATAACAACCCCTGTCTGGAACTTTGCTCACCAGGAAAACTGCATTGCCAACAAGCAATCACTTTAGAAAAAGGAAGAAGAATTGGGATCCATGGAGGGAGTGTCTCTCCATTACAATGTCAAACTTTCCTATTAGACAATCCTCCTAAACGAGAGGGGTTTCCTGGATTCTCATAAAACATTCTTATACAAATAAGCTGGTCCAGGATGAAGAACGGTGGGACAGGGTAGGGCTGGGGTGGGGTGGGGGGTGGTGGGCCTGGTGAAGTAAGCAAAGACAGGCTTTGAGAAGCTCACAGGGCAACCAGACCTCCGCTGATCAGTCCATTTTGCTATATTTTCAGTTATATTTGTTTTTATCCAGTTGTTGATTACAAAAGAAGAAACATTAAGAGGAAAAAATATACTTCAAGCACAAAGCAAAAGTCGGTGGGAAAATATAGTAATTAATACATGTTAGAAGATTAATAGAGACTCTTCGATTCTATTAGAAAATTAAAATTCCACAAATTCTGGGTCAAACTTGACTTGCTGTAACTTATTCTCTAACCAAAACAAGCTGGGAGAATGATAATAGAATATGGTAACAGTATTTCTTTCTAAGCTGTCTGAAGGTTAATCAGCTCTCAGGTTTGGAAAATCAGGATTTATGTTTATAAAATCGAACAGCAGCTCCCAGCCTGGATATATCTTTTACTCTAAAAACAAAAAAATATATATTATTTATAACTTACGTACATTGAAAAATAAGCATTGTTCTATGGTAATAAATATAAAGAATATTTTAATAACTTTATTATCTGTTTGCACAGAAAGGAGAAAAAAGATTCTCAGATCTCATTTCATTTAGGTACACATTTTTTAATTACTCAACAATTGGGAGGTTTCCCTTTCCTCTAATCCTCTTCTGCCCTCTAGTGGCAATACATTTTATGTATTTTTGTTCCAGCTTTATTGAGGCACTGATAGATAAAAACTGCATGTATCAATATTTAACACATGCAATCTGATGATTTATGTATACATTGTGAAGTAATTACCAAAGTCAACTTAATATGGTTACCTTGTTTCTGGTGTGATGGGAACACAGATTTACTCTTCAAAGTATACAGTATACAATATAAAGTATACTTTTGTATATAATATAAAGTGTATTTTGTTTGTATACAATATACACAAACTTCAAGTATACAGTTCAGTGTTAACTATAGTCATCTTTCTGTATATTAGACTCCCAGAAACTATCTTACAAACTGAAAGTTTGTGCCCTTTGACCAACATCTCCCCATTTTCTCACCCGCACTCCCCTGGAAACCACTGTTAAACTCTCTGGTGCTATGAGCTGTGTTTTTTGAGGTTTGGGGGGAAGGGGCTTGCCTTTAGGAATATTTCATTGTTATATTTCCACCACCAGAGTAGAGTAGCTCTGTTTTATGTAGCTCTGTAGACTTAGCTCCAGAGAAGGCAATGGCAGCCCACTCCAGTACTCTTGCCTGGAAAATCCCATGGACGGAGGAGCCTAGTAGGCTGCAGTCCATGGGATCGCTAGGAGTCGGACACGACTTCACTTTCACTTTCACTTTTCACTTTCTTGCATTGGATAAGGAAATGGCAACCCACTCCAGTATTCTTGCCTGGAGAATCCCAGGGACAGGGGAGCCTGGTGGGCTGCCATCTATGGGGTCGCACTGAGTTGGATATAACTGAAGCGACTTAGCAGCAGCAGTAGAGTTAGCTTGGTATTTTATGCCTATTATAAACCTTAAAATCAACTTGATAAACACATTTGACTGTGTAATAAACTGCATGATCATTTTAGAATTTAAATATTGTGTGTTAACTTACAACACCTCTACCTCAAATGTCTTCCCAGGAAAACTCCCAGAGAGATATTCTAGGAAAGGGACATTAATGTGCTGGTCTAAAGGTCTAGAAAGCAGAGAATATCATGTCCTCTTCTAGAATTCTAAATATGCATCATCACGTTAAAGACCAGTCGTGCAGCAGTGACAGTTTTTGTGATTTCCTAGACTTTGGCATTAAACACTCTTTTTATGTTAGACTTGCTGGTAAACTCACCTTGGGAAATGTCAGCATGTACGTTTTGTTTCCAGCCCGTTGTTTTCTCCCGAGAATGTCTAAGAATTTCCTTCTCTGTTATTTTTCTTCCTTTATCACACTGATTATTTCCCCACTGTATTAACTTCAGTTGTTTCATTTGAATACTTGATATCAAGTTGTCAAGCTGATGCACACTCCATACCTAGGACTGCAGCAGGTTCTCAAGATCAAATCTTGGAACACCAATCAGCAGTAAGAGGGATCAAACATACACAGGACAACATAGAGGGTCTTAAGGGCATTATGTTGAATGGGGGGTGCAGAGGCCACATTCTGTAGGATTCCATTTGCCTCACATTCTCAAGATGACAATTATAGAGATGAAGGCAGATAAGTGGTTGCCAGAGATGAAGGGAGGAGAGCTTCCCAGGTGGCACTAATGATAAAGAATCCACCTTCCAGTGCGGGAGACTTGGGAGATGCCGGTTTGATCCCTGGGTTGGGGAGATCCCTAGAGAAGGAAATGGCAACCCCCTCCAGTATTCTTGCCTGGAGAATCCCATGAACAGGAGCCTGGTGGATTATAGTCCATGGAGTTGTGAAATGTCAGACACAACTGAAGTGACTTAGCACAAGGGAGGAGACGAAAGCTGTGGCAGTAAAATGGGGTGGGGGGGGGGAGTGCCTTCATGGTGATAAAAAGGACTTGTATTTTGCTTGTAACATTAGTTATTTAGATCTACATGTATTAGTCCATTTGGGCTGCTCTAACAGAACACCACTGACGGAGTGGCTTATAAACAGCAAATATTTACTTTTCATAGTTCTGGAGGCTGGAAGGTCCAAGATCAAGGCACCAGTAGATCTGGTGGCCGGTAATGATCTCCAGGCTTCCCAGGTGGCTCAGTGGTAAAGAATCTGCCTGTCAATGCAGGAGATGCTGGTTCGATTCCCGGATTAGGAAGATCTCTTTGAGTAGGAAATGGCAACCCGCTTCAGAATTCTTGCCTGGGAAATTCCATGGACAGAAGAGCCTGAGGGACTACAGTCCATGGGATAACAAAGAGTCAGACAGAATTGAGCATATACACCACAGCAAAGAAATCTTCCTCAAGGTCGGACACATTGGACACACACAGTGAGTGATCTTGGGTGGCCTTGGCCTGCAGCAGCTTGAAGTGGGGCTTCAGTTCCCCACCAGAGACTGAATCCAGGTTGCAGAGGTGAGAGCACCAAATCCTGACCACTAGACCAGTGGTCAGTGCCAAGTCCCTGGCCATTTGGCTTTGCAGAAAAGAAATCCCCACAAAGACAGAAAGTAGTGAACTGCTGCTGCTGCTGCTGCTTATTCACTTCAGTTGTGTCCAACTCTGTGCGACCCCGTAGACGGAACATAGTGTTTATTAGCAGGAAAAAGAGTACAGTATGTGTGGATAGACACGTGAGCAAACTCAGAGGGAGAGTCCCTGAGTTGCACACTCGTGGCAGTTTAATCACTTACGTGGGCATTTCTTCCAGGTTTCCTTTGGCCGATAACTTTGATTTGCCTGGTTCACAGTCCATATTTGGTATATCTCAGGATCCTCCCATATGTGGACACATATCTCTTAGGCAAGATAGATTCCACTGCAGAGGCCTGTGGGCAGAGCATCTCTTGACATCACTCCCCACCTCCAAAGAGACTTTCTGCACTTTCAAAGAGGTCTCCTGACTTTGAGAATGAGAAATACGTGGTCTGGGTATAGCCAAACCTCACCTCTTAATGTCCTATTGTTCTCTTCTAGGAGGTTTTGTCCACAAGGAATAAATCTACTATTGCTTTATCCTGGTGGCGGACCATCTACCCCCTGCCTCAGTTAGAGCCCGCTTCCTGGTTCACAGATGGCAGGTTTTTCTCTGTGACTTCAAGGGGGATGAGGGTATGGGAATCCCTTGGAACTCTGTGACAGGGCACTCATCCCTTATGAGTAATGGCCTCCCCCAGGCCCTACATCCAAATATCTTAGGGGT
The DNA here is from genome assembly GCF_014754425.2 of Oryx dammah. NCBI lineage: Eukaryota > Metazoa > Chordata > Mammalia > Artiodactyla > Bovidae > Oryx > Oryx dammah. The sequence continues at coordinate 766,346 of NW_024070188.1, read as the reverse complement.
TAGGTTTCATAATAACAATGCTGTACGGACACATTTAGACCATGTACATGTGATAAAACAGCCTAGAATTATACACAAAGACATAAGGAAATGAATGCATGTGAAAAGATCATGAAAAACAGCCTGTATCTAGTGAATTACGCTGTGCCATCCTGGCTTCCACAGTACACTGCAGTCACTGAGGAAACCGGCAGAGAAACACAGAAGACCTCTGTGTACGATTTCACAACTTCTTGTGGGCCTACAATTATTTCAAAATAAAAAGTTTTTTAATCAAACTCCACACCAAGGATTTTGCTATATGAATTGTATAAGAGAACAGAATTTGACACCCCAAAATGTGTCTCTTTAGCATATTATTTTCAGTTGTTTATTTTCTAAGAAATAGTAAACATGGACAGACCCTGATAACAAAGAATAAGTTACATTTTTCTAAGAAATGTTTGCATTTATAAGACAAATCTTTATCTGGTACCCCTGTGCCAGAAAGAGGAAGATGGCCAAGTGTCCAGAACACTTATCAATGGAGAAGGAAACTCTCTCAAATCTGCATCACAAACTTATCCTTGCTTACTGTGCTTTTCCAGGTCGCCTCCTATAACTGCCCCCATCCTCAACATCCTCTTTTGTCTTTAGCTGAGGGTGGTATTTAAGGTGAGGGCTTCAGCCATTTTCTTGAGTTAGTGAGTTTTCCTGGGTCTTGAGGTCAGGGGCGGCAGCCAGGAGGAGCTACCTGGCGTCCGAGGTCAGGGCGGCCGGGAGGAGACAGGGTGGCGGCCAGGAAGAGCTACCCCGAGTCTGAGGCCAGGGGCAGTGACCTTGAAGAGCCACCCTGAGCCTGAGGCCAGGGGCAGCAGCTGGGAGGAGCCACCCACGCCCAAGGCCAGGGCTGGTGGCTGGGAGAAGCAACCCGAGGAGTGGTGGCTGCGCAGGCACAGGAGGGCCTAGAGGAGCTATCCCACGTTGAAGGTCAGGAACGGTGGCAGTAATGAGATACCCCTCGTCCAAGGTAAGGAACAGCGGCTGTGCTTTGCTGGAGCAGCCGTGAAGAGATACACCACTCCAAGGTATGAGAAACCGAAGTAAGATGGTAAGTGTTGCAAGAGGGCATCAGAGGGCAGACACACTGAAACTATACTCACAGAAACCTAGTCAATCTAATCACACTAGGACCACAGCTTTGTCTAACTCAATGAAACCAAGCCATGCCTGCGGGGCAACCCAAGATGGGTGGGTCATGGTGGTGAGGCCTGACAGAATGTGGTCCACTGGAGAAAGGAATGGCAAGCCACTTCAGTATTCTTGCCTTGAGAACCCCATGAACAGTAGGAAAAGGCAAAATGATAGGATACCAAAAGAGGAACTCCCCAGGTCATTAGGTGCACAATATGCTACTGGAGATCAGTGGAGAAATAACTCCAGAAAGAATGAAGGGATGGAGCCAAAGCAAAAACAATACCCAGTTGTGGATGTGACTGGTGATAGAAGCAAGATCCGATGCTGTAAAGAGCAATATTGCATAGGAACCTGGAATGTCAGGTCCATGAATCAAGGCAAATTGGAAGTGGTCAAACAAGAGATGGCACGGGTGAACGTCGACATTCTAGGAATCAGTGAACTAAAATGGACTGGAACGGGTGAATTTAACTCAGATGACCATTACATCTACTACTGCGGGCAGGAATCCCTCAGAAGAAATGGAGTAGCCATCATGGTCAACAAAAGAGTCCGAAATGCAGTACTTGGATGCAATCTCAAAAATGACAGAATGATCTCTGTTCATCTCCAAAGCAAACCATTCAATATCACAGTTATCCAAGTCTATGCCCCAACCAGTAATGCTGAAGAAACTGAAGCTGAATGGTTTTATGAAGACCTACAAGATCTTTTAGAACTAACACCCAAAGAAGATGTCCTTTTCATTCTGGGGACTGGAATGCAAAAGTAGGAAGTCAAGAAACACCTGGAGTAACAGGCAAATTTGGCCTTGGAATGTGGAATGAAGCAGGGCAAAGACTAATAGAGTTTTGCCAAGAAAATGCACTGGTCATAGCAAACACCCTCTTCCAACAACACAAGAGAAGACTCTACACATGGACATCACCAGATGGTCAACACTGAAATCAGATGGATTATATTCTTTGCAGCCAAAGATGGAGAAGCTCTATACAGTCAACAAAAACAAGACCAGGAGCTGACTGTGGCTCAGATCATGAACTACTTATTGCCAAATTCAGACTTCAATTGAAGAAAGTAGGGAAAACCACTAGACCATTCAGGTATGACCTAAATCAAATCCCTTATGATTATACAGTGGAAGTGAGAAATAGATGTAAGGGTCTAGATCTGATAGATAGAGTGCCTGATGAACTATGGAATGAGGTTCGTGACATTGTAGAGGAGACAGGGATCAAGACCATCCCCATGGAAAAGAAATGCAAAAAAGCAAAATAGCTGTCTGGGGAGGCCTTACAAATAGCTGTGAAAAGAAGAGAGGCAAAAAGCAAAGGAGAAAAGGAAAGATATGAGCATCTGAATGCAGAGTTTCAGAGAATAGCAAGAAGAGATAAGAAAGCCTTCTTCAGCGATCAAGGCAAAGAAATAGAGGAAAATAACAGAATGGGAAAGACTAGAGATCTCTTCAAGAAAATTAGAGATACCAAGGGAACATTTCATGCAAAGATGGGCTCGATAAAGGACAGAAATGGTTTGGACCTAACAGAAGCAGAAGATATTAAGAACAGGTGGCAAGAATACACGGAAGAACTGTACTAAAAAGATCTTCATGACCCAGATGATCATGATGATGTGATCACTAATCTAGAGCCAGACATCCTGGTATGTGAAGTCAAGTGGGCCTTAGGAAGCATCACTACGAACAAAGCTAGTGGAGGTGATGGAATTCCAGTTGAGCTGTTTCAAATCCTGAAAGATGATGCTGTGAAAGTGCTGCACTCAATATGCCAGCAAGTTTGGAAAACTCAGCAGTGGCCACAGGACTGGAAAAGGTCAGTTTTCATTCCAATTCCAAAGAAAGGCAATGCAAAAGAATACTCAAACTACTGCACAATTGCACTCATCTCACATGCTAGTAAAGTAACGCTCAAAATTGTCCAAGCCAGGCTTCAGCAATACGTGAACCGTGAACTCCCTGATGTTCAAGCTGGTTTTAGAAAAGGCAGAGAAACCAGAGATCAAATTGCCAACATCCGCTGGATCATGGAAAAGGCAAGAGAGTTGCAGAAAAACATCTATCTCTGCTTCATTGACTATGCCAAAGCCATTGACTGTGTGGATCACAATAAACTGTGGAAAATTCTGAAAGAGATGGGAATACCAGACCACCTAACCTGCCTCTTGAGAAATCTGTATGCAGGTCAGGAAGCAACAGTTAGAACTGGACATGGAACAACAGACTGGTTCCAAATAGGAAAAGGAGTCTGTCAAGGCTGTATATTGTCACCCTGCTTATTTAACTTCTATGCAGAGTACATCATGAGAAACGCTGGACTGGAAGAAACACAAGCTGGAATCAAGATTGCCCAGAGAAATATCAATAACGTCAGATATGCAGATGACACCACCCTTATGGCAGAAAGTGAAGAGGAGCTAAAAAGCCTCTTGATGAAAGTGAAAGAGGAGAGTGAAAAAGTTGGCCTAAAGCTCAACATTCAGAAAATGAAGATCATGGCATCTGGTCCCATCACTTCATGGGAAATAGATGAGGAAACAGTAGAAACAGTGTCAGACTTTATTTTTGGGGGCTCCAAAATCACTGTGGATGGTGACTGCAGCCATGAAATTAAAAGACTCTTACTCCCTGGAAGAAAAGTTATGACCAACCTAGATAGTATATTCAAAAGTAGAGACATTACTTTGCCGACTCAGGTCCGTCTAGTCAAGGCTATGGTTTTTCCTGTGGTCATGTATGGATGTGAGAGTTGGACTGTGAAGAAGGCTGAGTGCCAAAGAATTGATGCATTTGAACTGTGGTGTTGGAGAAGACTCTTGAGGGTTCCTTGGACTGCAAGGAGATCCAACCAGTCCATTCTGAAGGAGGTCAACCCTGGGATTTCTTTGGAAGGAATGATGCTAAAGCTGAAGCTCCAGTACTTTGGCCACCTCATGCAAAGAGTTGACTCATTGGAAAAGACTCTGATGCTGGGAGAGACTGGGGGCAGGAGGAGAAGGGGACAACAGAGGATGAGATGGCTGGATGGCATCACCAACTTGATGGATGTGACTTTGAGTGAACTCCGGGAGTTGGTGATGGACAGGGAGGCCTGGCGTGCTGCAATTCATGGGGTCGCAAAGAGTCGGACACGACTGAGCGACTGAACTGAACTGATCTGCCTATGTATACATGCCATTAAACCTTTGTTTCACTTTCTCCTGTTAATCTGTTTCATGTCAATATAATTCTTAGACCATACAAAAGAATCTAGAATGATAGGGGAAAATTTCTTTCTCCCCAACAATTTCCTTGGAGTTTTCTAAGTTCCTCTAGATTACCAAAAACAAACACACAAGAGTAGAGCACTGTATAGTAATAATTCAGTTCAGTTCAGTCGCTCAGTCGTGTCCAACTCTTTGCGACCCCATGAATCGCAGCACGCCAGGCCTCCCTGTCCATCACCAACTCCCGGAGTTCACTCAGAGTCACGTCCATCAAGTCGGTAATGCCATCCAGCCATCTCATCCTCTGTCATCCCCTTCTCCTCCTGCCCCCAATCCCTCCCAGCATCAGAGTCTTTTCCAATGAGTCAACTCTTCACATCAGGTGGCCAAAGTACTAAAATTTCAGCTTTAGCATCATTCCTTCCAAAGAACACCCAGGACCGATCTCCTTTAGAATGGACTGGTTGGATCTCCTTGCAGTCCAAGAGACTCTCAAGAGTCTTCTCCAACACCACAGTTCAAACGCATCAATTCTTTGACACTCAGCTTTCTTCACAGTCCAACTCTCACATCCATACATGACCACAGGAAAAACCATAACCTTGACTAGACGGACCTTTGTTGGCAAGGTAATGTCTCTGCTTTTGAATATGCTATCTAGGTTGGTCATAACTTTTTGTCCAAGGAGTAAGCATCTTTTAATTTCATGGCTGCAGTCACCATCTGCAGTGATTTTGGAGCCCAAGAACATAAAGTCTCTCACTGTTTCCATTGTTTCCGCACCTATTTGCCATGAAGTGATGGGACCAGATGCCATGATCTTAGTTTTTTGAATGTTGAGTTTTAAGCCAACTTTTTCACTCGTCTTTTTCACTTTCCTCAAGAGGCTTTTTAGCTCCTCTTCACTTTCTGCCATAAGGGTGGTGTCATCTGCATATCTGAGGTTATTGATATTTCTCTGGGCAACCTTGATTCCAGCTTGTGCTTCTTCCAGCCCAGCGTTTCTCGTGATGTACTCTGCATAGAAGTTAAATAAGCAGGGGGACAATGTACAGCCTTGACGTACTCCTTTTCCTATTTCCTATATTATTCCTAAAGGAATAATAGATAACATATCGCTGCTATTCTTTGCATTGGTGATTACTCTAGGGTCACACTGAAACGGGAATCTGAGTTCCTGTCTGTGGAGCCAAAGAATAGAATCCACGAACATGCACACACTCATGGTCCCATGCAAATAGGAATTATTAAAGAGGAGGAAAGTACAAAGCTTTCAGCATAGATATTCAGAGGGGGTAAAAAGTCCCCCAAGGCGGGACTTGCAGCAGTTTAATATCCTCCCTTAAATCACATCCTTTCTAACCAATCAATGTAAAGTTCAAGTTCTTAACATCTTTATGGCTTCTTTGATCCTTGGATTAAGTCACTACCCTTTTTCATGCCCCCTGGCCATTTTATCAGATATAAGGTGTTAAGATTACTGACCATCAGCTGTTTTTCCCCTCATGCATATGGAGCAGAATTTAATTACTGCCCTTGCCTGGATCTGAGTGCTGATAATTTATCAGACTAAAGACACATTCCAGGAATTCAAGACAATGGAGAAGGGTGTTTACTGAAAATAAGACCAAGGTCTCAGAGTTCTACACTGACTGCCTAGTAATTTCTACCTCAATACTATGTATTGTTTCTCTTTACTGAGAATTCAATGAGATAAAATAACCCAAAATGGAATACTTGATATACACACACATACACTTTCTCTAGTCTTTCTTCTTTGTCTCAGTAAATGCCTCTCCTTCATTTCCTAGACTTTTCTTTAATTTTTAATTTGTACTGAAATATAGTTTATTTATAATACTTCAGGTGTACAGCAAAGTGATTAATATATATATATAGAGAGAGAGAGACACCTATATATATATTAATATATATTATATATAGGGGGGGTGGAGAGAGAGAGAGACCTATAAATATTACAAAATATTGAAAATAGTTCTTGTGCTATACAGCAGGTCCTTGTTGTTCATCTGTTTTATATATAGTTGTGTGTATATGTTAATTCCAAACTCCTAACTTCTCTCCCTCCACCCTAGTTTTTGACCCTTCTTTTCCTCACTTCCTACAGCCAATCTATTCTGAAGTCTTCCTGATAGTACTCCCAAAATACCTCATCGGAATTTTTAAAATATAGAATGGGAAATAAGATTTCAAAGAGACTGAGACAATGCATCTGATAGGTAGAAGAAAAATTAAGGGAGTGTGCAGACACAGAAGTTCAGATAGAAGAGTGGTCCACAGTATCAAATGCTATTAAGATATCAGGAAGAGAGGAAGGAGACAGTCCTCTAGACACAGAGAAAAAAGAAAGGAGCTGACCACTTTATTCAGAGTAGCCTTGATAGAGTAAGTCCAGGCTTCAGTGGTTTGCGGAACGAATGAGAAGTGAGGAAGGATAGATAATAAATACAGAAAATTCTATCAAAAAGTTTGAAGGAAGAAGAGATAGTAATGGCTGACAGGGACACAAAGTTTTCATATGTGCAAGCCTCAAGATTCTTTCAAATTCTCCCAGTAAAGACTCATAATTACTTTTTTTCACAATAGCTTTTGCTTTATAATTATTTTAATACTCCAAAATATACTTAATAATTCATAACTCTGAAAGTGTCAGTTGAAAGTAAACAGGACTTTCCAAGATGGTGGGGGAGTAGGAGGATGTGGAGCTTGTCTGTCTCCACAAACACATCAGGAAAACATCTACAAATGGAACCTGTCTCACAGAGCACTGCTGAACACTAGCAGATGTTCAGACACCTTAAAGAACAAGATCCCCACATAACAGGTAGAGCAAAAGAAAGAAGAGAGGACGCTGGATGAGACCTGTGCCCTCAGCAGGGAGCTGTAGGTGAGAAGAGGGTCCTGCATCTGGGGAAGCCCCCTCACAAGCAGGGATGTTAGATGGGACAGAAGGGGAGATTTGGGTGTGAGGAAGATACATCAGAGAATGCAGAGGAGAATGCAGCAGGACAGAGTAAGGCCTACGCAAATGGTCCCTGCAACAGCCCTGTGTGCCCCAGCCTAAGATGGGTGTCCACCAGCGCAGATTTGGGGGGATTGGGGGAATGGGAGGGGCTGGGTGCTGGAATGCGGGGTTTGGAGAGCAACCCAGGGAAGAGGACTGCTCTTGACCATGAGGAGATGGGAGTGAGGAGCCTCACAACCAGAAGTGCTCATGGAGGAAGCCTGGACTCCGTAGAAGCAAAGTGCCATTAGTGAGTGACATGCAAATGGCGGGGCTCTCCTCACGCACAGGCCCTTGCCTCCATGGGCATGTGGGAGGGCTCCCACTGGAGCTGGTCCCCCTCCATCGCTTCCTCCACCCTGTCCCTACTCACTCTGATCCCCAACTGATAGGCTCTGGAGTTCCAGTCGCTACCCCAGCACCCTCCCACCTGGGCAGCCCTCCCGCCCCAATTGTCAACTTGGTTCCTTCCTGCCCAATGGGCTTCTGTACTCCAGCAACCTCTAGGGCAGACTCTGGAGGATGGTCCACACTCAGAGGTGGGGCTGAAACCACAGCTGAGCCCCAGGGGCCATGTAACTGAAAAAGAAGAGCTGAAACTCTCCTCACAGCTGTGTCAACTGTGGAACTACACCTCTGCTGAACGCTTCCTAAATTTAGTGCCTGTGAAACATCTGAAAGGACAACAAGTGCTCCTGCAGCTGGGAAAGGCCTGACTCTAGCAGCTGTGGGCTTTGTCGGCACGTACACAGCGGGGGATGGGCAGGGTAGAGTCTGAGCTGCCTCCACAGCTCCCATAGCAGATCCAGGCGCATGACTGCAGCAGTCCTGGGACCTGATTCAGCGACTCTGCACTGGCGGGCTGGTGAAAAAACGCCTGAGAGTCACCAGGGTCAATTGCCAGCATTCCCATGGTGAAGGTGAGCGCAGGAGCAGTGCCAGCAACAGTGTACTTTGTGAACCCACACAACAGGCCAGAGGGGACACAACAGAGCACATTCACAGGCGAACAGCTCCACAGGAGGCATACTCAGTGGCTTCTCTCCCAGTGGGAGCACTCAGATCCCACCTGCCTCCCACCACAGATCAGAAACACATCTAAGAAACACATCTGGGGATGTCTGCTCCAGCAACTAGGGAACAGACCCCCACCTCTGACAGAACAGTGAGAACCACAGAGCAAAAGAAGGCCCCACTCAATATCCAGGGCAGGCTCCGGTCACAACAGCAGTCAACGCCCCCTACCAAGGGAATAACAGCACAAGCCTCTGGACCAACCTTACCCACCAGGAAGCAGACACCAGAAGTAAGAGGAACTATGATCCTGCAGCCTGCAGAAAGGAGACCACAAACATAGTAGCTAGACAAAATGAGACAACAACAAGTTGTTGCAGAGGAAGGAGCAAGGTAAAGATCTACAAAGGACAAGTAAATGAAGAGGAGATAGGCAATCCACCTGAAAAAGAATTCAGAGTAACAATAGTAAAGATGATCCAAGATGTCTAAAAAAGAATAGAGGCATGGATCGAGAGGATATAAGAAATGTTTAACAATGACCTAGGAGAACTAAAGAACAAAAAAAGACATGAACTATACAATAACTGAAATGAAAAATATACTAGAAGGAATAAATAGCAGAATAATTGAGGCAGAAGTGCAGATAAGTAAGCTGGGTAGAGTCTGAGCTGCCTCCACAGATTGGTAGAAATCACTGACACAGAATAAAGAAAGAAGAATGAAAAGAAAAGACAGTCTAAGAGGCCTCAGGGACAACATTAAATGTGCCAACATTCCAATTATAGGGGTCTCAGGACCCGACTGAGCAACTTCACTTTCACTTTCACTTTCTTCATGCATTGGAGAAGAAAATGGCAACCCACTCCAGTGTTCTTGCCTGGAGAATCCCAGGGACAGGGGAGCCTGGTGGGCTGCCGTCTAGGGGTCACACAGAGTTGGACACGACTGAAGCGACTTAGCAGAAAAAGAGGCAGGGCCTCAGAAGATAGTTGAGGAGATGGGCAAGGAAATAGTCACTCAAGTCCAGGAAATGCAGAGTCCCATACAGGATAAACCCAAGTAGGAAGACATTGAGACATATAGTAATCAACCTAACAAAAATTAAATACAAAGAAAAATATTAAAAACAAGAAGAAAAAAAAAAGCAACAAACAATATATGGGGGATTCCCCATAAGGTTATCAGCTGATTTTTAGCAGAAACTCTGCAGGCCAGAAGGAAGTGGTATATTATACTTAAACTGATGAAAGGGAAAAACAGACAACCAAGAATATTCTACCCAGCAAGGCTCTCATTCAGATTTGACAGAGAAATCAGAAGCTTTATAGATGAGCAAAAGCTAAGAAAATTTAGCACATCAGACCAGCTTTGCAACTGATGCTAAAGGAACTTCTTTAGGCAGCAGGGAGAAAAAGAAGCCAAAACTAGAAACAAGAAATAACAAATGGGAAAACTCACTGGCAAAGGCAAACATACAGCAAAAGCAGGAAATCACCCATACAAATACGATATCAAAACCAGCAATGAGAAGAAGACACTACAAATGCAGAGAATGGAATTGAAATTAAGACATCAGTGACTTCAAACAAACATATATATATATATAACTTTATCAAAATCTCATGGGAATATTTGTTGATAATTTCTTTGGTTTTATATAAATATATTTCTGGAAGTATGTTTTCTTCACTGTTTTAGTTTGACTAAAGCAAAAAAGGAGGCAGTTTTAAATCTTTTGATCGAGGTTACCCATATTGTTAAACAAAATTTTAAAAATCCACTTACTGTGAGTATTGAAGGATAGATTTTTTTAATGGAGTATAATCGCTTCACAATGCTGTTAGTTTCTGCTGAAAAACAGTGAATCAGCTGTATGTGCACAGCTCAAGGCGTCCCTCTTGATCTTCCCTCCCACATATCCCCATCCCACCACTCTAGGGCATCACAGAACACAGAACTGAACTTCCTGTACTTTATAACAGGCTCCCAATTGTTCTTCATCACTCAATCGTGTCTGTCTCCTTGCAACCACATGGACTGCAGCATGCCAGGCTTCACTGTCCTTCACTATTTCCTGGAGTTTGCTCAAACTCACATCCATTGAATCAGTGATGCCATCCAACAATCTCAACCTCTGTCTCCTCCTTCTCCTCTTGCCCTCAATCTTTCCTAGCATAGGGGTCTTTTCCAATGAGTTGGTACAGGTGGCCAAAGTACTGGAGCTTCAGCTTCAGCATCAGTGCTTCCAATGAATACTCAGGGTTGGTTTCCTTTAGGACTGACTTGTTTGATCTCATTGCAGTCCAAGGGACTCTCAAGAGTCTTCTCCAGCACCACAGTTCGAAAACATCAATTCTTTAGCCAGTTCTTCAGCTCAGCCTTCTTTATGGTCTAACTCTCACATCCATACATTACTACTGGAAGAACCATAGCTTTGACTATATGGACCTTTGTTGGCAAAGTGATATCTCTGCTTTTGAATGTGCTGTTTAGATTTGTCATAGCTTTTCTTCCAAGGAGCAAGCATCTTTTAATTTCATGGCGCAGTCACCATCCACAGTATTTCTGGAGCCCAAGAAAATTGTCTGTCACTGTTTCTATTGTTTCCCCACCTATTTGCCATGAGATGATGGAACTGGACGACATGACTTAGCTTTTTGAATGTTGAGTTTTAAGGTTCCCACCAGCCATCTATTTCATATTTGGTAGTATATATACATGTGAATCCTAGATTAGTGTTTCTTCACATCATTGTGAAAAATGAGGGCATTGTAATTCCAAGACAACGTGCTTGTAATTGATCTCAGTGGTCATTAGATGGCTATTATTATAGAATTCAGCCTACAGAGGTCAAAAATTAAAGGATTACACACATAATTTGACATATTGGTTTCCATTTTGTTTTCACATAAAGTGCTCCATTTTCATCCAGACTTTTAGTCATCAGTTACCATGATGTAAATAAAACACAGTGAATCTTACAAAATTTCACCATAAAGGGACTCAGTCTAGGTTCATATAATCTTTTTAGGATGCCATGTACTATATTATGTTTTTTAAAATGTACATTATAAAAAGAATGTAAAACTCAAAGGCAAAGACTATAAATTTTTAGTAAAGCACTTCAATGACACACTGTCTGTGCTCAATACATTTTAAATAGCAAGTGAAAAAAAAATCTCATGGGAAATACAAACCAAAAACCTACAATAAATACAAACATAAAAAAGAAAAAGCAATTTAAACACAACACTAAAGATGGCAATCAAACTACAAGAGAAGAAAACAAAGAGGAAGGGAAGAATAAAGACCTACAGAAATAAACCCAAAACATTTAAGAAAAATGGCAATAGGAACATACATATGAATAATTACCCTAAATGTAAGTGGGTTAAATGCTCCAATGAAAAGACAGACTGGCTGAATGAATACAGAAACAAAACCCATACATATACTGTCTATAAAAGATCACTTTAGACCTAGGGACACATAGGGACTGAGAGTGAAGAGATGGAAAAAGATATTCCATGCAACCTGAAATCAAAAGAAAGCTGGATAGCAATACTCATATCACACAGGGACGGAGGTGGGAGGGGGGTTCAGGATTGGGAACATGTGTACACACGTGGTGGATTCATGTTGATGTATGGCAAAATCAATACAATATTGTAAAGTAATTAGCCTCAATTAAAATAAATAAATTTAAATTTTTTAAAAAATAGACTTAAAATAAAGACTGTTACAAGAGACACGGAAGGACACTGCATAATGATCAAGAGATCAATCAAAGAAGAAGATATAACAATTATAAATATATATGCCTCCCAATATTGGAACCTCAACATATAAGGCAAATGCTAACAGTCCAAAGGAGAAAATCAACAGTGACACAATAATAGTGGGGAATCCTTAAACACCCCACTTACACCAATGAACAGGTCACCCAGACAGAAAATCAGTAAGGAAACACAAGCCCTAAATGACATATTAGACCAGTTAGACTTAATTGTTACTTATAGAGCATTCCATCCAAAAGCAGCAGAATGCACTTTCTTCTCAGTTGAACACAGAATATTCTCCAAGATATATTACAAGTCAAGCTTTGATAAATTTAAGAATATTGGAATCATATCATCTTTTCCAACAACAACACAATGAGATTAGAAATCAATGACAGAAAAAAAAAAAAAAAACATAAAAAAACACGTGGAGGCTAAACAATACATTACTGAATAACCAAGGGATCACTGAAGAAATCAAAGAGGAAATCATAAAATACCTAGACACAAATGACCAAAAACACAAAACAGCAAAACCTGTGGGACATGGCAAAAACAGTTCTGAGATGGAAATTTATAGCAATACAGTCTTCCCTCAAGAAACAAGATAAATCTCAAATAAACAAACGAACCTTACACCTGGGCTTCCCAGGTGGCAATATTGGTAAAAACCTGCCTATCAATGCTGGAGACGTAAGAGGCGTGGGTTCGATCCCTTGGTCTAGAAGATCCCCCGGAGGAGGGCACAACAACTCGCTCCAGTACTTTTGCCGAGAGAATCCCATGGACAGAGGATCCTGATGGGCTATGGTCCACAGGGTCGCAAAGAGACAGACATGACTGAAGCGGCTTAGCATCCACACACGCACAACCTAACACCTAAGGCAACTAGAGAAAGAAGAACAAGACAATGTCAGAGTTAGTAAAAGGAAAGAAATCATAAAGATCAGAGCAGAAATAAGTGAAATAAAGAAAATAACAGCCAAAATGAATGAAACTAAAAGCTAGTTCTTTGAGAAAATAAACAAAGCTGATAAACCTTTAGCAAGAGTCACCAAGAAAAAAGGGAGAGAACTCAAATCAATAAAATCAGAAACAAAAAACGAGAAGTTACAACTGTCACCACAGAAATGTATCATAAGAGACTACTACAAACAATTTTACACCAATGAAATGGACAAACTTAGATGAAATGGACAAATTCTTAGAAAGATACAAGCTTTCAAGACTGAGCCAGGGAGAAATACTAAGAACAGACACAAGTACTAAAGTTGAAAATGTGATTAAGAAACTTCTAGCAGGGATTTCCCGGTGGTCCAGGAGCTAAGACACAGTGCTCCCAAAGCAGAGGGCCTAGATCTGATCCTTGCGGAAGGAACAAGATCACACATGCCACAAATAAGACCCAGCACAGTCAAGTGAGTGAATGAATGAAGAACTAAATTAAAAAAAAAAAAAAAGAAAGAAATTTCCAACAAATAAAAGTCAAGAGCCAGATGGCTAAACAGGTGAAGTCTATCAAATGCTTAAAGAATAATTAACACCTATCGTTGTGAATCTCTTCCAAAATTTGAAGAGAAATGAACACTCTCAAGTTCAATCTACAAGGCCACCATCACCCTGATACTAAAACCAGGTAAAGATAACACAAAAAAAGAAAATTACAGGCCAACATCACTGGTGAACATAGAAGCAAAACTCAACAGAATACTAGCAAACCGAATCCAACAATGTAGTAAAAGGATCATATGCCATAATCAAGTGGGATTTATCCTAGATGCAAAGATTCTTCAAAGTATGCAAATCAATCAATGTGATACATCATATTAACAAACTAAAGAATAAAAATCATATGATCATCTCAATAGATGCAGAGAGAGCTTTCAAAAAGATTCAGCACACATTTATGATGAAAAGTCTCCAGAAGTAGGCACAGAGGGAACCTACATCAACATAACAAAGGCCATATGTAACAAACCCACAGCAAATATTCTTTTCAGTGGTGGAGACTGACAGCATTCCTCTAAGGTCAGAAGCAAGACAAGGATGTCCACTCTTACCACTATTATTCAACACAGTTTTGGAATTCCGAACCACAGCAATCAAAGAAGAAGAAAGAAAGAAAAGGAATCCAAATTGGAAGAAGTAAAACTGTCACTGCTTGCATAGAAAACCCTGAAGATGCTACCAGAAAACGTCCAGAGCTCCTCAGTGAATTTTCTTGGTTTGGAAGAATCAATATTGTGAAAATTACTATATTACCCAAAGCAATCTACAGATTCAATGCAAATTACCAATTGCATTTTTCACAAAATTAGAACAAAACATTTTACAATTTGTATGGAGACACAAAAGACCCCAAATAGCCAAAGGAATCTTTAGTTCTAGAAAAAGTGAAGCTGATGAAATCAGGCTCCCTGACTTAAGACTATACTACAAAGCTACAATCATCAAAATAGTATGGTACTGGCACAAAAACAGGAGTATAGATTAGTGGAACAGGACAGGAAGTCCAGAATAAACCCACACACCTATGGTCACCTAATCTATGACAAAGGAGGCAAGACAATACAATGGAGAAAAGACAGTCTCTTCAGTAAGTGATGCCAGAAAAACTGGACAGCTACATGTAAACAAGTGAAATTAGAATAGTTCTTAATACCATACACAAAAATAAGCTCAAAATGGATTAAAGACCTAAATGAAAGGCCAGCTCCTATAAAACTCTTAAGAGGAAAACATAGGCAGAACACTCTTTTACATAAATCACAGCAAAATCGTTTTTGATCCACCTCCTAGAATAATGAAAGTAAAAATAAAAATAAACAAGTGGGACCTAATTAAACTTAAAATCTTTTGCACAGCAAAGGAAACCATAAACTAAACAAAAAGACAACCCCTCAGAATGGGAGAAAGTATTTGCAAATGAAGTAACAATTAAGGGCTTTATCTCCAAAATAAACAAAGAGTTCATTCAGCTCAATATCAAAAAATCAAACTGAATCAAAAAAGCAAAATGGGCAGAAGCCCTAAATAGACATTTCCCCAAGGAAGATACACAGATGACTAGAAAGCACATGAAAACAAGCTTATCATCACTAATTATTAGAGAAATGCAAATCAAAACTACTACAAAGTATCACCTCACACTGGTTAGAATGGCCATCACCAAAAATCTATAGACAAAAAATTGTGGAGAGGATGTGGAGAAAAGGAAACCATCCTACGATGTTGGTGGGAATGTAAATTTGTACAGGCACTATGGAGATCAGTATGGAGTTTCCTTAAAAACTAAAACTAGAGCTACAATATGGTCCGGGAATCTCAGTCCTGGGCATATCCAGAGAAAACTATAAATCAAAAAGATACCTACACCTCAGTTTTCATTACAGCACTATTTATAATAGCCAGGACAACCTAAATGTCCTAAACAACCTAAATGCACATCAACAGAGGAATGGATAAAGAAGATGTGGTACCTAGAATATTACTATATGGAATACTCCATATGGTAATTCCATAAGTAATACGGAATATTAGTTAACCTTAAAAAAGAATGAAATAATGCCATTTGCAGAAACATGGGTAGACCCAGAGATTTTCTTTCTGAGTGAAGTAAGTTATACAGATAAAGATAAATATCATATTATATTGCTTATATGTGGAAGGTAAAAGAAAAGGTACAAAACAGGATTAGAGTTACAGATGTAGAAAACAAATTTATGGTTCCAGAGGGTGACGGGGTTTGGGACAGACAAATTTGGAGATGGGATGGACATATATGTGTTATTATATATAAAATAGATAACTAATAGAGACCTAAATCAACTCCCTTATGACTATACAGTGGAAGTGAGAAAAGATTTAAGGGACTAGATCTGATAGACAGAGTGCCTGATGAACTATGGACAGAGGTTCGTGACATTGTACAGGAGACAGGAATCAAGACTATCCCCAAGAAAAAGAAATGCAAAAAAGCAAAATGGCTGTCTGAGGAGGCCTTATAAATAGCTGTGAAAGGAAGGGAAGCGAAAAGCAAAGGAGAAAATTAAAAATATACCCATTTGAATGCAGAGTTCCAAAGAATAGCAAGGAGAGATAAGAAAGCCTTCCTCAGTGATCAATGCAAAGAAATAGAGGAAAACAATAGAATGGGAAAGACTAGAGATCTCTTCAAGAAAATTAGAGATACCAAGGGAACATTTCATGTAAAGATGGACTCAATAAAGGACAGAAATGGAATGGACATAACAGAAGCAGAAGATATTAAGAAGAGGTGGCAAGAATACACAGAAAAACTGTACAAAAAAGATCTTCATGTTCCAGATAATCATGATGGTGTGATCACTCACCTAGACCCAGATATCAGCCCTGGGATTTCTTTGAAAGGAATGATGCTAAAGCTGAAACTCCAGTACTTTGGCCACTTCATGCGAAGAGTTAACTCATTGGAAAAGACTCTGATGCTGGGAGGGATTGGGAGCAGGAGGAGAAGGGTAAGACAGAGGATGAGATGGCTGGATGGCATCACCGACTTGATGGACGTGAGTCTGAGTGAACTCTGGGAGTTGGTGATGGACAGGGAGGCCTGGCGTGCTGTGATTCATGAGGTCGTAAAGACTCGGACACGACTGAGTGACTGAACTGAACTGAACTGAAACCCAGATATCCTGGAATGTGAAGTCAAGTGGGCCTTAGGAAGCATCATACAAAGCTAGTGGAACTGATGGAATTCTAGTTGAGCTATTTCAGATCCTGAAAGATGATGCTGTGAAAGTGCTGCACTCAGTGTGCCAGCAAATTTGGAAAACTCAGCAGTGGCCACAGGACTAGAAAAGGTCAGTTTTCATTCCAATCCCAAAGAAAGGCAATGCCAAAAAATGCTCAAACTCCCGCACAATTGCACTCATCTCACACGCTAGTAAAGTAATGCTCAAAATTCTCCAAGCCAGGCTTCAGCAATACGTGAACCATGAACTCCCTGACGTTCAACTGGTTTTAGAAAAGGCAGAGGAACCAGAGATCAAATTGCCAACATCTGCTGGATCATCAAAAAATCAAGAAAGTTCCAGGAAAACATCTATTTCTGCTTTATTGACTATGCCAAAGCCTTTGACTGTGTGGATCACAATAAACTGTGAAAAATTCTGAAAGAGATGGAATACCAGACCACCTAACCTGCCTCCTGAGAAATCTGTATGCAGGTCAGGAAGCAACAGTTAGAACTGGACATGGAACAACAGACTGGTTCCAAATAGGAAAAGGAGTACGTCAAGGTTGTATATTGCACCCTGCTTATTTAACTTATATGCAGAGTACATCATGAGAAACGCTGGGCTGGAAGAAGCACAAGCTGGAATTAAGAATACCAGGAGAAATATCAATAACCTCAGATATGCAGATGACACCACCCTTATGGCAGAAAGTGAAGAAGGACTAAAGAGCCTCTTGATGAAAGTGAGAGAGGAGCATGAAAAAGTTGGCTTAAAGCTCAACACTCAGAAAACGAAGATCATGGCATCTGGTCCCATCACTTCATGGGAAATAGATGGGGAAACTGTAGCTAACTTTATTTTTCTGGGCTCCAAAAATCACTGCACATGGTGATTGCAGCCATGAAATTAAAAAATGCTTGCTCCTTGGAAGGAAAGTTATGACCAACCTAGACAGCATATTAAAAAGCAGAGACATTATTTTGCCAACAAAGGTCTGTCTAGTCAAGGGTATGGTTTTTCCAGTGGTCATGTATGGATGTGAGAGTTGGGCTATAAAGAAAGCTGAGTGCAGAATTGATGCTTTTGAACTGTGGTGCTGGAGAAGACTCTTGAGAGTCCCTTGGATTGCAAGGAGATCCAATCAGTCCATCCTAAAGGAGACCAGTCCTAGGTGTTCATTTGAAGGACTGATGTTGAAGCTGAGGCTCCAATACTTTGGCCACCTGATACAAAGAACTGACTCACTGGAAAAGACCCTGATGCTGGGAAAGATTGAGGGCAGGAGGAGAAGGGGACGACAGAGGATGAGATGGTTGGATGACATCCCCGACTCAATGGACATGGATTTGGGTAAACTCTGGGAGTTGATGATGGACAGGGAGGCCTGGCGTGCTACTGTTCATGGAGTCGCAAAGAGTTGGACACAACTGAGTGACTGAACTGAACCGAATAGAGACATACTTGTTAGCACAGGGAACTCTACTCAATATTCTGTAATGGCCTATATAGGAAAAGAATCTAAAAAAGAGTGGATATATGTATGACTCATTGGAAAGACCCTGATGCTGGGAAAGATTGAAGGCAGGAGGAGAAGGGGACAACAGAGAATGAGATGGTTGGATGGCATCACTGATTCAATGGACATGCACTTGGGCAAATTCCTGGAGATGGTGAGGGACAGGTTAGCCTGGTCTGCTGCAGTCCATGGGACTGGGAGGAGTTGGACATGACTCGGTGACTGAACAACAAACATGTATATATACATGTATATGTATTAAACTGTATTAAAAACATTTTTTTAAGAAAAAAGAAAGTAAAATGAACAACAGAAGAGCTGTAAGTTGGATCTGTATTCAGGACCTTATTTACCTCTAAAAGCCTGAAAAATAACCCCTCAGTTGCTCTGAGGGAACTGCTCTGAAGAGGCAGGGAGAGAAGCCAGTGTATAGGTGATCTTTGGATAGGGAATACATGAAGTCAACCACACATCTCAGTAAAATACCACTAGTCACCAGGAACAGATATTTCAGTTAATGATTTTAGTGCTTTTCTATGTGTGGAAAGATGCAAGAATCTGGGTTCATTAAAATTCTCCCTAAGATATACATAACAGTATCTACTGGGCCTGTTCTTCCAAAACACAGAGCACTTCGTCCTATTTTCACGCTGAATTCCTTTCAGCGTACACTATCAATCCATGACTGAAATGCTAAAGACTTAGACCTTCTAGAACCGGATGGTAGGCAATATTCTTTGTTTTACAATATTCTTTACTTAGTTAAAGCTAAGAAGAATCGAAATCTTCTTGTTCCTGCAGACTTGGGCAAGGGCAATAAGTTAGACAATGCAATAACACATAGAGACATACTTTATAACATAACTTTATAAATTAAGGTGAACTTTTCATTTAGCACTTAAAACACGTCTTAAATATCTATTGTGGGGACTTCCCTGGTGGTTCAGTGGTTAAGAATCCACCTTGCCATGCAAGGAAAACTGGTTCAGTCCTTGGTCCAGTAAGATCCCACATACCTCAAAGCAATTGAGCCCATGAGCCACAACTACTGAGCCAGCGCTCTGGAGCCCTCCAGCTGCAACAACTGAACCCACGTGCTGCAACTACTGAGGCTGGAACGCCTAGAGCCTGTGCTCCACAACGAGAGAAGCTGCCTCGGTAAGAAACCTGCACACCACAGCGCTGAGTAGCCCCAGCTCGCCGCAACTAGAGAAAGCCCGCGCACAGCAGAGAAGACCCACCGTAGCCAAAAAATCGAATGACTAAATAAACCTTAGTGTGAAGCGTGAAGTCGCTCAGTCGTGTCCAACTCGTTGCAACCCCCTGGACTGTAGCCCACCAGGCTCCTCGGTCTATGGGATTCTCCAGGCAAGAATGCTGGAGTGGGTTCCCATTTCCTTCTCCAGGGGATCTTCCCAACCCAGGGATTGAACCCAGGTCTCCCGCATTGCAGGCAGACGCTTTAACCACTGAGCCACCAGGGAGGCCCTAAGCTTTATATATATATATATATATATATATAAAATAAACCTTAAATATATATATAGTATATATTGTGTGTGTATATATATATATATAGTGGGAATCAGCTGAAATTCTCCAAATATCCAACTTAAATGTAATAAGGCACATGACGGTTATGCTCAGAACTAGTCCATATTTCTCCATTTCCTGCATTTCTTTCTTTCCACCCTTTCCCCCTTTCTTCCTGTAACTCCAGTCCTATAGCTTATTTATTCCTGTGGATACGTTCTTAATTGCAGTTACTTCAAATTCTATCAATTAGTTAAACATTTCTCAATATCTAGTGAGTTAGAGGTAGTGTTAGGGGCTGTAAGAGATGAAACATGAGTGTGATTAGAGAGAAATTAGTATCTGCAATATTGTGGTTTAGAAGCATGCCAGGGCCTTTAGTACATATCTTTATTATTATTATTTTCTTATTATTTATAAGTCTACACTTCAGAACCTACAGAATACTCTGGGTACATGAATCAGATAGCATTTACCATAAATATGGAAACAGAGAGAGAAAGTCTGTGGTATAGGATGAGAGCATTGGCTCAAAATGTGGTATTTGAACCAAGACTGCAAGCTAAGTTACTTCAGTCATGTCCAACTCTTTGAGACCGCATGGACTGCAGCCCACCAGGCTCCTCTGTCCATGGGATTCTCCAGGCAAGAATACAGGAGTGGGTTGTCATGCCCTCCTCCAGGGGATCTTCCCAACCCAAGGATCGAACCCACCTCTCTTAGGTCTCCCGCATTGGCAGGCAGGCTCTTTACCACTAGTACCACCTGGGAAGCCACTAACACCAATAAAAACAATTAGTTCAAGTCCAAGGCAATATATTAGTATTTAAATTCTAAATTGTACACTGAGACCCTAAATCTGGCATGGTAAATTCCCAGCTCAGGTACCACTACCCGGCCCTGCCTCCCCTACACAAACATTCACAGCTGACTCTGGCTCTTATGCTCAAGAGGTTCTAACTCTTATCAGTGGGTCCCAGTTGTGTGCGTACTCAGTCACGTCCAACTCATTGTGACCCCATGGACCATAGCCCACCAGGCTTCTCTTTCCATGGAATTTTTCTAGGCAAGAATACT
Organism: Oryx dammah; assembly: GCF_014754425.2. Lineage (NCBI taxonomy): Eukaryota > Metazoa > Chordata > Mammalia > Artiodactyla > Bovidae > Oryx > Oryx dammah. The sequence continues at coordinate 745,286 of NW_024070188.1, read as the reverse complement.
GGAGTGGGTTGCCATTTCCTCCTCCAAGGGATCTTCCCAACCCAGGGATCAAACCTGCATCTCCTGCACTGGCAGGCAGATTCTTTACCATAAGCACCACCTGGATAGTGGCCTCAGAATCCCTGGCAGAACCCCTCCAGACCGTCATTATCAAATGACTACAGCAAGTATTCAACAGAGCTCTATTTGCCATCACTATCTCAAATGGAGAGCAGTTCCAGTCCTCCTACCTGGGAGGGAAGGGGTGGAGGCAGGGATGCAGAGAGCAAAGGATAATGTGGGTGCTTAGCCATCAGTGCTTGGTCAACTGCTGTTACTGAACGCCTGGTACTTGCCAGGCAGAAGTTCCGATTTTCCTCTTAAATTGCTAAAACAAAAAAAAGAAGTTGTAGAACTTGTACCCAGCACTCTCTGCTGCTGCTAAGTCACTTCAGTAATGTCCAACTCTGTGCGACCCCATAGACAGCAGCCCACCAGGCTCGCCCGTCCCTGGGATTCTCCAGGCAAGAACACTAGAGTGGGTGGCCATTTCCTTCTCCAATGCATGAAAGGGAAAAGTCAAAGTGAAGTTGCTCAGTCGTGTCTGACTCTTAGTGACCCCATGGACTGCAGCCTACAAGGCTCTTTCATCCATGGGATTTTCCAGGCAAGAGTAACCTCTCTAGGGAGCTGTATTAGTTTCTTAGGACTGCAATATCAAAGTACCACAAACTGGGTGGCTTAAAATCACAGTAAAGTATTGTCTCACAGTTCTGAAGCTGGGAGTCTGAATCCAAAGTGTTAAAAAGACCTTGCTCCTGAAAAGGAGCATCCTGAAACCTGCAGACAGATGCTTCCTTGCTTCTCTCGAACTTCTAGTCCTTGGGCGCTCTTTGGCATTTCTAGGCTTGCAGCCCCACTACTCAAATCTCTTCCTTTGTCGTTACGTGGCATTCTCCCTCTGGCTCTCTGTCTTCACGCAGCCATCCTCTTTTATAATGCAACTATCCTATTTGCAAATAAGGTCACATTCTAGAGTACCAAGGGTTAGGACTTCCACATGGCTTTTGGAGAACATGATTCAATCTGTAACCAGGGCTCAACCAGAAAACATCTTCATCCCTACCATTTTAAATAATGCAAAAAACAAAAACAAAAAAAACAATGGATAAGATACCAATTTAAAAAGCATCAGCCCCCAATGATCATGAGCCTCTGCTTAACAACTCTAGGGACCATGTAGTTACCAGTACCTGAAATTAATTCCCCCTGATATCGTGCCCAAATCAGCCCATCTGTAACAATTCAGCAATGTGAGCTTACAGGTGGCAGCCTCTGGGATATTTGAAGTGTCCGAGTCCACATGGTTTCTTTCACCAGCTCAGTGTCCCCACGTCCCTTCATCTTTCATCCTGACACCTTTATGGCTGCACTGTCCCCTGTGGGCTGCAGTTGGTCTTCCTTCTTAAACTGTAATATTAGTCACCAGGCAAAACACCCTGAAACATACTGAAATGAATCGCGTCCCTTGTTGAGAAACTGGAGGCGTTTGCTGTCTTGTCACTGACTTGGAAAAAAGTCATCCTGCTGCTAAATCTCCATATTCCCTGCCCTTATAATGAATATAACTAACATATAGGAGAAATAAGCATTAACCTTTAAGCATATAGGAGAAATAAGTATTAACCTTTAAGATTAATCATGTTAACCTTGGGTTAAATAAATTCCTTTCTTGATTGTAACTCACTACACCCTCACCCTATAGGAATGCAACTTTATTTGGAGGGTGGTGCCTGGTTTAAGAAAAAATACCCTTAGAAAAATAAGTTTTTGGTTACCAGAAAGAAAGGATCATAAAATCCCTAAGACTTTTTTTTTATACATTTATGTGAAGCACCTGATTTTGATAAAGGTCAGGACTGCTGACCCCCGTGTGACTCTGTATTCATCCCTATGTGTAACAAAAGGTATATAAGCAAGCCCCAAAATAAAGAAATTGGATCAGTTTCCAGAAAGACTGATTCCCCCATGTCGCTTCTTTCTTGCTCCCGTTTCTCTGGCTGAATTCACATCTGGATTCAGCCTCCTTTTCTCCACTACACTATCTCCTACTACACTATCCGTTTCTAGTCTCTCTATATATCTGTAATTAAATATGTATTTTTCCAAAGACGCCGATGCCGTCCCCACCTTCGAATTCCCTGGATCCACTGGGGCTGGACCCCGGCATCATCCGGTCTTCTTCTGAGTGTTCTGCCAGTTGATGTCCCCCTCATCCTGAATGCACACGGTTCTCCAAACTTCGAGAAAATCAAAGAGACTGATGCAGAGTACATCATGAGAAATGCTGGGCTGGAAGAAACACAAGCTGGAATCAAGATTGCCGGGAGAAATATCAATAACCTGATATGCAGAAGACACCACCCTTATGGCAGAAAGTGAAGAGGAACTAAAAAGCCTCTTGATGAAAGTGAAAGAGGAGAGTGAAAAAGTTGGCCTAAAGCTCAACATTCAGAAAATGAAGATCATGGCATCCGGTCCCATCACTTCATGGGAAATAGATGGGGAAACAGTGGAGACAGTGTCAGACTTTATTTTGGGGGGCTCCAAAATCACTGCAGATGGTGACTGCAGCCATGAAATTCAAAGACGCTTACTCCTTGGAAGAAAAGTTATGACCAACCTAGACAGTATATTCGAAAGCAGAGACATTACTTTGCCGACTAAGGTCCGTCTAGTCAAGGCTATGGTTTTTCCTGTGGTCGTGTATGGATGTAGAGTTGGACTGTGAAGAAAGCTGAGCACCAAAGAATTGATGCTTTTGAACTGTGGTGTTGGAGAAGACTCTTGAGAATAAGCTGAAACTCCAATACTTTGGCCAACTCTCATGTAAAGAGTTGACTCATTGGGAAAGACCCTGATGCTGGGAGGGATTGGGGACAGGAGCAGAAGAGGACGACAGAGGATGAGATGGCTGGATGGCATCACTGACTCGGTGGACGTGTTTGACTGAAATCCGGGAGTTGGTGATGGACAGGGAGGCCTGACGTGCTGTGATTCATGGGGTTGCAAAGAGTTGGACATGACTGAGCGACTGAACTGAAATGAACTGATACAGTCTTTAGGGGGCTTCCCAGGTGGCTCAGTGATAAAGAACCTGCCTACCAGTGCAGCAGACGCAGAAGACGTGGGTTTAATCCCTGGGTCAGGAAAAGCCTCTAGAGTAGGAAATATCAGCTGGCTCCAGTATTCTTACTTGGAAAATTTCATGGACAGAAGAGTCTGGAGGGCCACAGCCCACAGGGTCCCAAAGAGTCGGACTGTGCAGGCATGCATGCTATCTTTAACATTTCACAGAAGCCTAGAAATTTTGTGGCAAGAAAACTGTTAACACCAAGGAGAAATCCAGAAAATATACCTGAAACTTTTGTGGATGCAGGAGTCCATGCCTCCATCTTCCTGGGTATACAAACTGTGCATTCTATGTGCTCACTCAGTCATGTTCGAGTCTGTGGCCCCATGGACTGCAGCCCACCAGGCTCCTCTGTCCACGGGATTTTCCAGGCAAGAACACTGAAGCCGGTTGCCATTTACTACTCCAGAGGATCTTCCCAACCCAGAGATCAAAACTGCATCTCTCGCGTCTCCTGCATTAGTAGGCAGACTCTTTACCACTAGCATCATCTGGAAAGCCCATGCATTCTGTATTTCTGCATAATTTCCAGAAGCTAAGTGAGTCCTCACCTCACATCTTTCATCTGTGTATCACTTACCTCTCCACACATCCCACTCCAACAACAACTGCAAAGAATGAAGAGGGAGCTGAAGGCAGCTGGTGGCCAAGTTTCTCTCCCTTCATTATGTCAAAATCTAACAATAATCACCCCTCAAATCTACCCTCAGACATCCCATTCCTCACCATTAAATAGGTTTATGTAAAAGAGATGTGCTATACACATGATATAAAATAAAAACAGCACTGGTAATACATCGATGGAAATTTTCATTTTTATTGATAAAGCATGATTTCCTATTGAATACATAATCAAGTATAATTAACAATATAACAATACTCTAACATTTAAAATTTAAGCTTTCAGAATCACCCTGGTTCAATACATAAAGCTTTAGTTTCTGTGAAAATGTTTTATTTCAATAGTATCCTTCTTATATGCAAACAAGGTCTTAAAATAGATTTATGAATAAAATTTTATAAAGCCTACTGTGTACAGAAGAAATGGACTCTACCACATCAACTGCACCTCAGTAAAAATCCAAAACATAAAGGTGTGAAGGACCAGAATAGAGCCATAGTCTATTAAATCTATCAAAGATAAATCTTAAGGATCTGTAAGTAGAACATGGAACTATCCTCTACCACTGATTCAATACCCTGACAGAAGAGTGGTAAATCACGGCCTCATGACATGGAATTTTTCTTAAATATGTACCAATATCATCTTTATTACAAAGACATACACATACCAATGTGTAAGTGTCCTGTGAAGTGAGAAACTCAGAAATCACCCAAGCAATATCTATTTTCCTGTATTATAACTCCTGAAATAAACCGCAACATTTTATGAGATGATACATGTGGCACTGTCTTCTGATGAGGCACCTGAAAACACAACTCAATGGCTAGAGATAGTTTTGAAACAAGCCTACACACAACTGATATAGTCTTCATTAAAAATGTATATTTATCGCTTAGTTCCCTGAAGAAAGTAGTGATGAAAATAACTGCACCTCAAATTACTCCCAATATACAACTTAAGATATTTAATATTAACATGAATATCAATTGAGTAGATGACAGGAAATTTTTAACTTCTTAAATGTGCTAGGCTTTACTGGAATTTGAAAACAAACAAAAAATAGAATATTCTTCTAATAGAAGCCTCTTAGGGTATATAAGGGTATATATATATATATATATTTGTATTTTTAGGGTATATAAGGTTCTGAAGCTTCTCCAAGAGTCAGTCCACTAACTCTCAAATTTACAAAATGCAAGAAAATGATGCACCCACAAATAAGTAATGGCACCTGGATTCATGGGAGCTGCTTAACGAGCTCCAAGTAAGTACTGTCTTTGTGATAAAGAACCTTGTCAGGAGGTATTTACAACATATTTTTATAAAAATCAGTATTAAACTTCAATAAAGCAAATTAGAAGTGAGGTTGTTACCAAAAAAACTCCAGATTACATGCTGGAAGACTAATAAAACAGCTCCTTTAAAGAATGATAAGGAAAAATCATAGCTCCAATTTTTAAAACTGGATGGTCAACATGTTGAATGATATCAAAATGAATGATATCAAAATAATTGAACTGGATCAAAATAATCAAAATAAAGATTACTAGCATTCTGTTGCCAGAATATTTGTAACTAAATTTAACATAAAAAGAAATTATGGTTAAATATAACCTTTTTTAAAAAAATTATTACACTCAGGCTCAAAAAATGGAAGCAGGGAGAATTATGCTATGTACAATTCTGAAAATTCCCACATGTAGAATATAGCATTGCATATGTAAGTAACAAACTGTTAGGCAATAAGCATATATCTGGATTTTAACACAATGTTCCACAAATTACAATATAACCAAAATACCAAACCAAAGTTATTGTTAGAGTATTTTTAAAAACATAAAGTATAATAGGACAATACAATAAGAGGAATTTTTTCATTGACCCAACATATTTTAATGGGTTTTAATTACCTTTTTAGAATTATAACTGAAGGCAGTAACATGTTGAAACCAAATATAATAGCGTTGATCTGTCATTGAATTTATGTGGCTACTAGTTATTCCCAACATTCCATGTCTGGAACCCCTGGCCAGTCAAAACTAGAAGCAACATATGCTGGTGTCTTAATAATGAGGTTCCCACTCAGCAGGAAAGAAGGAGAGACTTCAGATTTATATCAGTAAATGAAATTGAGGGCACTGGAGAAGTTTCACCATCAGGAAAGTAAAAGGCAAAAAACATGGTTTTTAGTATTGTTACTCATACTAAGTGCAGAAAAAAGTTAATAATGTCAATTCCTGCTACTACTGCTCTCCTGTAACCCAGATGCCTGTGGCTTTTTTGGACCCTTTCATCCCAGCCCATGGCTGTCACAGACTCTGCCTCCAAGAGGCATCCCCACTGCCCACACACCTCCAACCACCGACCACCCTCTCCCGACTCCGTCCGCTCCAGCTCTTCCTCCTCAATCCCATCCTCCTCCTTTCAATACATTTTAATACATCTATAATGTATTTTTAATACATTAAAATATTAGTTACAAGGCAAGTGTTTAACCTGAACTCTGAAATAATTCACACAAAAAATATCAGATCTCTAGTTTTTAAATGAGGAAATAGTTTTAAAAAGCTACACCGTCTTCCAATGGCTTTCCATTCTTGTGTTCCCTAAGATTCTATACTTGAAGTCAGGTATGAACAGTGTTTTAGCTACAGAATCGAAAGGTATTGATGGGTAGTATGAGTTTCTCTGGGCAGCGGGACTGGGGAGGCAGGATCCTTTGCCAACACCCTCCTCCAAGTTCACTTTAAGATACTTTCACCAAAGAAGTCCTAACATATAAAAGCCAAAAATCCCACACAGGAAGGCCCAAACCCAAGTGTCTTTTTCAGATCAGACTATTTCAGAGGGGTAACACAAAGTAAAAACTTTTCCCCACTTGAAAGTATATACCCTAATTTTCTTTATTTAACTGCTCTCTCTCCATAGACCACAGTCTAAGAATCTATTTCCTAAATTCAGATTTCAAGCTTTAAAAACCTGAATATTAGTAATTCCTACCTTTGTGTCCAAAATATCCATAAGCAATCCATGAATATCCACTCCACTGTAATTTCTTTAAATTCACTAAAATAAAAACATTCTTTTCAAAATTCACTTTAAAATATATTATTTGTATATTTTAATTTTGGATTTATTTCTAAACAGCTGAAAATACTATAACGCAGCTTCTTTGCAGCCCATAACAATTACATTTCTACATCTCCTTGAGACAAATGCTGGGTTTAGGAGTAAAATTAAACCACTTTTTAGATTTAATAAAAGATCTTAAAATATTTCAACGTTTTTCAAATGGAAAGAAGAAAGAAAGAAGGGAAGGAAAGGAAGAATGAAAAAAGAAAGAGGTGAGAAAAGAGGACAAACAAGAAAGAGAGAAGAAAGGAATCTTTCTTTAAAACGTCACTCACATAAATGAGTATTATCCTTCTGAATACCAGGTAACCAACGAGCCAGATGCTCAAAATTCAAGAATCTTCTGTAAGGTTCAGAGCATGCATTAGATGTCAGTGGACAGCTGGTGATCTGACGCTCAGACACCTGAATCTAGAAGGTTCCACAGGACCCTGGCCAACAGTGTACAGCACTTCACATCTCTCTGACCCCCATCAAGCCCCAGCTTCTTTCCCAGACCACAGGGAGGTCAGTCTGCTGCAATTCATACAGGATTTGGTTGTGTCCCCCTGGTGGCTCAGATGGTAAAGAATCCACCTGCAATGCAGGAGACCTAGGTTCAAGCCCTCGGTTGGGAAAATCCCCAGGAGAAGGGAATGGCTACCCACTCCAGCATTCTTGGGGAGAATTCCATGGACAGAGGAGCCTGGTGGGCTACAGTCCATGGGGTCGTAAAGAGTCAGACATGACTGAGTGACTAACACTTTCACTTTCCAACTGAGCATTGCCCATGACTCACGTGTCTCCTGGTCTAGGATCTTCCTGTCCAAGTCCCATAAGGCACGTGTGGCAATGCTCTCTGACCCTCAGCCTGAACAAAGCCTGTGTGGGGGGCTGGAGGCTGGGTACACAGAGAAAATCACCCAGGGCTCCTCTGATCACTTCCCAGTGACCTCAACCTCTGAGCCATGGGCAGCACAGTAAAGCCCAGTCTCTCTGCTTCCCTCCAGAGGGAAAACAGGCAAAAAGCAAGGGATCGGGTATGTGACTACATCTGAAGTAGAACATCATCATTATCCTTTAAAAAAGAAAAATCACCACCTCCATCCTAAAGAAAAACACTATATTTGATCAAGAAAGATGTTCTGAGACCATGGGCTTCCCAGGAGGCACTAGTGGGAAAGGACCTGTCTGCCAATGCAGGAGACATGGGTTCAATCCCTGGGTGGGGAAGATCCTCTGGAGGAGGGCATGGCAACCCACTCCAGTATTTTTGCCTGGAGAATCCCACGGACAGAGGAGCCTGGCGGGTTCATAGGATCAAAACGAGTCACACAGGACTGAAGCGACTTAGCACAGCAGAGCACAGCACTGAGACCGCTGGGGTGGGTGGGGTGGGCAGGGGTTTGTGGTAGATACAGAAGGCACAGAACAAGCTCTTCCCCTGGGCTTGTTTCACCGTTACTGCTAAAGCAGAGACTGACATATAGCAGTGCTTAAGAATCCAGGCTAACTCATTTCTTCTAGAAAATGAAAAGAATCATCTAAAATAATGCATTTATTCTGGAGAAAACAACACCTCCAAAAAAATCCTAAAAGATTTTAAGAGGGGGAAATAAGAGAATACAGCTGCAATAATCCTTATTTTTGTTCCACACAGAAGTCAGGGGGGAGTCTATGCAGCGACACATAGAAGGACCTGTTGTTATTAATACGTCTCCCCCACTTCTACCCCTCTCCCAACTCATAAAAAGAAAAACACTGATTTTTCTAAACAGAGGTAATATCTGATTATGAAGACAAGACAGTCGCATGTGGCTTTTGGAAATGCAAGTGTTTCACGGAGTCTTCAGGAATCAAATCACGGCCAACGCTGCAAGGAGAACAGAAGCGCGAGGCAGAGCAGGAGGAGGCCGGCGGTCAGGCGCGGGAGGCGGGCCGAGGCGGCGCGGTCGCAGGGGCCGCAGGCGAGCGCATCCCCGCAGAGGTCACAGGAGGTCAGCTGCGCTCTGGAGTTGTAGCTTCTCACGGCTCGCCGCCCTGTTCAAAGAGGCAGACGTTGCTTTAGATGCCTCCTGCGTTTAGAAACAGGTACTCTGCCAAAACGTAAGTGCCTTTGGATACACTTTTCTGAGTTTTCCGTTCTTCACATAATTTTAGTTTTCTTTACAAGAAAAACAGCAAAACTGCTCACAAGGAGCCCAAACTGCGAAGCAAGGCCAAGAGAGAAACAGTGCTTTCAAGTCCCGTTTCTGTACCACCAGCAGCTGGCCGGCATTAAAAGAGAAAAAAACAGACCCTAGCTGCACAGCTCAGGTCAAGTGCAACCTGAAACTCTTCCTGGATGTTTTAATCTCCTTGAGAGTTCATTTTTGGATGACATTTTCTATGCCTTCAAGTAAAGTTCTAATCATTAGAACTACTGAAGAGAAATATATTTACGTGGACTTTATTTTAAAATGCAAAAATATGAAAAGAACTCTGTGTCATGCCTCGTTTCAGTGTCTTAAAATGTTAAGCACATAGTCTCTAAAACTACTGAACTTGAGTAAATTTTATAGTACAACCTAATATTTTAAAAAATTAGATAAAGCACCAATAGCATTATAATAAACTCACTATAAAGCATAAATGATTTTTATTTTTACAGTTTTTAAGAAACTTTCTATTACCAACTTCCTTCATGGTTTTACATTGTTTTAAATTTTATAAATATGCTTTCTGACTCTAGGGTTTTTCAGAATGGGTTTTATTATCCTGATCTTACCCATGTTTTCATTTTAAATGCCCCCCAATACATAAGTCATTTTCCACAAAAAAAACTTTACAGAGACTGAATCTTTTTTGCTTCTTATATATTTAAAATGTTCTCCATACACCTGAGAAATATCAACTGGAGAATCTTTCAACTAGGTTATTAAATAAGAAATTTGGATAAATTCATTATTTTGTCACTGAGTCTCTAGCTGAGTGTTTCATCCTTTCACCAAAAAAAAAAAAAAAAATGCTGCATCAGTTTGTCCCCAGAATGTCCCACAAGAACTGGGTGAATGCTCTACCCCAACTCCAACAGGAAGCAAAAGATGAGAGGAACTGGCTTGTTGACTTAGGAGGAGAGCAAGGTGGTGCTACCTCTTGAATACCCTGTGAAGACTTCCAACCATATGGACAGGTTCCTCGTACTCTAAAATGTAATTATCTACAACTGCCTGGGACATGAAAATGTTCACGATTCTCATGCATTCTGATGATTCTGAGCCGCTAGGGGTGCTTATTCAGGATGAATGTGATTACAAGCAGAAACATTAGCCTGCAGGTCTCACACTGACAAAAAAAGTCACTCCCTGACTGAACGGAGATTTGTCCTGATCAGCTTAGATGATCTGCAAACCAGATCTCTCCTTTCACATTCTAAACTTCTAATACTTTATAAAGTAAAAGTTACCAGTAAAATCAAGAAGCTCAAGTCCTTTTTCAGACTATATTTTTCTTGAAATGATAAAAAAATCTGTTATAATAAATACATTTTACCAAAACAATCTCCCTCAGTGAAGAAACAGCTAAACTCCACTGAGGTTTGCCAACACGGATGGTGTTCACATTCTCCCCTGAAGAAGTCTTGTTTTAAAACCAGAACCAGATGGAGCAGGTGCTTGGAACAATGAAACAACCTTGGGAACTGAACATAACTGGACTCCCTGCATCAGGTTTGTTGTTTTAACTGTAAGTTGAAAACCTAAAATATTATGAGCAAAAACATCATTTTAATATATGCAAAGTGCTATCTTGTGATTATATTTTGTAAATTATCCATTGTTTTCATTTAAATGGAAAGCTCACCTGCTGCACCACCTCCTTCACCTCCTCAACTACACCCTCCCCCACAAAGCTAATCCAATAGATGGTCACTTTGAATGAATGAATGAATGCCTGGCTTAACTCCTGAAGTACTGGGAACTCCAGAACACACTTACTTGGTTCATAGTAGTCCACTATGGACACTGAAGCATCTTGTGTATTTGACACTCTAAAGCTTCTCACAGCAGGAATATCAACACAAAACTGGGTTTCATTTACCTTGAAAAATACAGAAGACTTTTAAAGAGGTGGCAGACTGTGTTCATGATAAAAGACATTTCTTTCTCTTATCATTTATCAAACAGTTATAGAAATTAACATTTAGGGAGCATTGCTACACACCCAGTACTATGGTAAGCACTTTACATAAATCACATCATTTGTTTTGTAAAACAATCTTTGCATGATCGGTATGGTTCTTACTTCCATTTTACTGAAACAGATACTGAGAATTAGAGTGGTCAAGGATGCAGGAGCCCAAGGTGCATGCCCCTGGTCTTGGTGCTTCACCAAAAACCCTCTCTCAGCCTTGCACCCCATCCTGGTTGCTGCTACTGACTCACCCCAGACCCCTTCTCTGAAGAATCACCCTCAGCTCATAGGAGTCACCTCATCCACTAAGTGAAGTAACCTCAGAGTCAGGGGGGCATAGCCCCCAACCAGTAAGGTACAAAAGGCCAGCCTCTTTGCCTCCAGGTAAGATACTTAATGCCAATCTGGCAAAAAATACTAGTTAAGTAATCTGAAATTAATACATTCCTTCAAACATTTCATTACATACCAATTAGCAGGAAGCAAAAAGTCAATCAGTCAAAATGTAACAGACAGTAAAACTAGCCATTAACAAGAACATCACAGACACAGGACAAACTCCAAACCTAATTACATTATTAAATATATAAACATTAAATGCATTTTTTAAACCCTAAATTAGGTCCATGACTGTCAAGCACTATTTAATATATGGAAATTACTGAACAGCAGAGAGACTTTGAATTCATTTTAACAGCTTTATAACCAAAGTAGTTTTTGAAGTCTTAAAACAAGGAGAATATTTAGGAACTAGCTTTTTAAAAGTAGAGTCACTGCTAAAGCAATATAATTCTGATTCACACTTTGCAAAACTGAAATAAGAAACATACGTATTCCCCCCTCATAAGCCTGGTGGGCTTACGTCTATGGCATCTATAGGCCATCTATGGGGTCGCACAGAGTCAGACACGACTGAAGTGACTTAGCAGCAGCAGCAGGATTTCATGTTGCTGCTGCTGCTGCTAAGTCACTTCAGTCGTGTCTGACTCTGTGCGACCCCATAGATGGCAGCCCACCAGGCTCCCCCATCCCTGGGATTCTCCAGGCAAGAACACTGGAGTGGGTTGCCATTTCCTTCTCCAATGCATGAAAGTGAAAAGTGAAAGTGAAGTCGCTCAGTCGGGTCCGACCCTCAGCGACCCCATGGACTGCAGCCTTCCAGGCTCCTCAGTCCATGGGATTTTCCAGGCAAGAGTACTGGAGTGGGGTGCCATTGCCTTCTCTGACATGAAATCCTAAGAACACTTAAAACTCAATTTCAACTCCACATATAAATTTCATGCAGATGTCAGAAGAATAAACTTAAGTGGCAGCAGTTTTGAGACATAACAAGTAGAGTCTTGAATTCCACACTAATCTTTCTCACAATATTTTATGCACCTTATTCCTGAATCAGTAATTTTCATACAGCAATAGGAAGAGTACATGAAAATAATATAATTATATTATATAATGATTTTCTGTAAAGACCAAACCTCTGAGAATATTCTATGTTCAAGCAGCTAACTTTTCAGTGCAGGAATGTTAACCCTCTGGGATGTATTAAACGCTTTTTCTCTCATGAAAGCCCCCTGCACTGGGTCTTCACTGCTGCTGCGGGCTTTCTCTAGCCGTGGCGAGCAGGGGCTCCTCTCCAGTTGGGATGTGCACTTCTCGTTGCAGCGGCTTCTCTTATTGCAGAGCACCAACTCTGGGTGACTCAGGCTTCTCTCCGGTTGCAGCTTGTGGGCTCTAGAACGTGGGCTCAGGAACTGTGGCACATATTGCCCCGTGGCATGTGGGATCCTAGTTCCAGACCAAGGATGGAACCTGGGTCCCTTGCATTGGCAGGAGGATTCTTAACCACTGAACCACTAGGGAAGTCCCTCATGAGCGTTTTAAAACATGTAACTAAAGCTTTCACCATCAGCAGCATTTAAATAAATATGTTCAGCAATTCCTTGAAGCACAGGAGTTCCCTATTTGAGATCTGGACTATATTTTGGAAAACATATCACAACAATTTCTGTGTTGGACATCTGGTATAAAGTAACAACTTCATTATCAAGACTTTTATTAGGCTCATCATTAATAGTAATTCTCTTTAATTTTATAATAATGTCTTGTTAGTGTTGACAATAGATGGTTGCCATGTGAAAGTCACTCAGGGACACCAAAAGCCAAAATAATGACATAAAGAAAACATAATAAAAGTGCTTCTGAACACAGTAAAGAGTGGTGCTGTCAGTGGTTACCGAGGTGAAACTTAGGTTTCATTACTTACAGAGTCTAAGTAGAGGTTGAGTTTCCCATGGTCATGTTCTACTTTTTTCACCGTATCACTCAGGGGAATGGCATCCGAGGACACAGTAAAACCACTGAGCAGGTTGACTTCCATAAGGGCCATGCCGCTTCTGGCTGGGCCCAGAAACCTAAGTCAAGGATGACAGGAGAGACAAAAACCCTTTAGGAAAAACCTACAGCTGTTGGCAAGCTATCTTCTTATAGAAACTAAAACTGCCAAGTGTTATTCCAAATATGTATTGTTTCGTTGAAATAAGTTACTGTAGAAAACTGTAAAAAGGTAACCCTTTCTTTACAGGTCTGAAATTCCTATAAGTTTCAACCACGTGAGGAAGAGAACAGTGGGTCCACCTGTCCGCCAACATGAAATGCCTACAACGCAGCTGGCTTAGGCCCTGGGCTGTAATGAGGGCAGCCTTTGCCCCTTCAGCAGGCAACTCTGTTTTCCAGTGGTTGATTCCAAACCGCACTGCATTTTTCATTTTCTCCAAAGTGGACTGCACTAAGTTCCCCGGCTCAAGGCTAGGAACTGAAAAAGAGGCATCATTTGACCAGTTAGCAGGAGATGGCGGCCAAGTCTTCAACAACCTTTTCTTCATCTGGTTTTAGAAAAAGAAGATCCAGTAGGGAAGGTCCTTCCCTTTCTTCTCCCACATACTTGGTGCAAATTTTGGATTTTCTTTGGTCACCTTGGGAGAATGACAAGCCCAGGGAAGTTTTATTACACTGCTTGTTTTCTAACCCTGCTCTACACATTGTAAGCATCAAAGCATCTGGGCACCAACAATGTTTTGTCTCCTTTAAAATAAATTTTTTCTAAAAAAAGACTAGGTGACAAGAGCTTTTACTTTGGATCTGAAGGAGCCCAGTGTCGTTACGGAAAGCAGTTTGTCTCCAAGGTGGAAGTCTCAGCATCATTCAGTTAAGTTCCTGTTGTCCTTTAAATGGCAAAAGCAAGAAGGGCCAGTAGAAAAACTTGCTTTTCAAAGCAGCAAACTGATGCCTGCCAAACATGACTGATTGAAAAGTCATACAGTACAAGTGCTAACTGTGGCTGGCTGGCAACCCCAGGCAGTCAAAACCATCTGCTGGTAATGTGCTCAAGAAGAGATGCTGTTGAAAACCAATATGGGCATTAAAATTGGAAGGGTTTTAGAGACGAGAAAAACAGCCAACCTGCCTAGATTTGATGACTGCAGTGTATCATCAGAAGTGCCTTAGCTGACCTGGTCTTTCCACCAGCCAGAGGCAGAATTTGTTAAACTGCCATGCCACAGAGAAACCCTGTCTGAGGTGAGTAAGAGCTTGGACCTTACTGACGAGAATAAAGTGCCTGAAACACCAGTTTTTCTTTTTATAAAGTGTCACTGAAAGAATTCATTTAGAATGCTATTTGTATTTCATAGCAGATTTTTCTCAGAAAACTAGTTGTAACATCTAAATCCTTTTTATAAAGCCCCCAACCCTGATTAAAACACTTACCTTCTCCAGATCCTACACACATACACACACACACACAAGATATAGATGTCCTCTACATAGCAAAGTTTGTTGCCCATCTGACTCCTGATGCTGGAAGAAGATTTGGAATCCTGCATTTTTACCTGAGCCCCTTATAGTGAAGCCCCATCATGGTCTGAATCTCAGTTTCACTTCTGTGTCTTCACCTGACCTCCCTAAGAGGTAAAATCCATCTCATTGCCCCATAAGAGCAATTTTCCCTTTTCAAAACTAGAATTTTATTGACTTGCTCTAGGCAGCTCCTTGCAGGAAACCACCCTCCTCAGGAAAGCTCTTTTCTTGTCATTTTAGCAAAGCTGTATTGTGATTAACCTTAAACCAGGCACCCCCACGTTCTGCTCACCTCTGGCCCAAGCACACTTCTCAAATCTTTTGATCACACAGTATCTTGCCTAACCTGTTGGTTCTTTCCATAGATCAAAGGAGTACAAATGAAGAATAAATCATTAACAGATGGCCAGATCTCTTCCCTAGCTTCTTTAGTAATCTCATGAACAAAATGTGTGAACAAGACAGCACCTAGAGGAAGATCATAAGACGTCAACAAACCTGCGTGCAGGGCGAGGTGGTGATGGCTCTGACTCCCATCTCAATGACTGACTGAGACTGTTTTCCCAGTTTCCCTCTAAAAACCATTACTACTGAGCAGAATCCTCAGGGCTGGTCTCAGGACATGAGTCCACCTTCTCCCCAGACTGCTAGTTTTTCTTATTAAAGCGTCTTTCCTTTTGACCAGCAACTGTCTCTTGGATATTGATTTCTAAACAGCCAGCAGCCAGATCAGTAACATTGTTTTCAGGAATCATTTTTATTAATTTTTGTCTCCTCTTTCAAATGTGAAGATAAGGCTATATCTTTTTGGCTAACCTTAATATTCCAAATCCTGACACTACATAGTGGAAACTCAGCCAATATTTATTTACTGAGTGAATGAATGACTAAAGGAGTGAATGAGAAAAGCAGGGATAATAATAGTACCAACTTTATAGAATAACTCTAAGGATTAAACGAGTTGCATGTGCAAGTCATGGTGCAATGCCTAGCATGTAAGTTTGTGATAAATGCAGATACTGTGCTGTGCTTAGTCACTCAGTTGTATCCAACTCTTTGCGACACCATGGACACTAGCCCGCCAGGCTCCTCTGTCCATGGGGATTCTCCAGGCAAGAATACTGGAGTGGGTTGCCATGCCCTCCTCCAGGGGATCTTCCCAACCCAGGGATCAAACCCAGGTCTCCCGCATTGCAGGCGGATTCTTTACTGCCTGAGCTACTGGGGAAGCCCAAATGCGGGTGGGTGTTGTTTAAATAATAATAATAATAACTTGATGTTGTTATTCTGGAACAGAGCCCAGTTTCAATCTTAGTGGAGTATAATGGGAGTCCTATTTTCTCAGCTAAAAAGGAAGCCACTGCAGAGATTCTGATATCCCCGTGCTGCTGGTTCAAAATGCCCAAATAGGTGAGGAAGGGGGCAAACACATGTGGTAATTTATACTAAAATCAGGAACAAGGAGACCCAAGATAGTAGGAATGGTAGCAGTAATGAAAAAGACTGGGTTCAGGCAATGGCTAAGAAGACTGGCCACCTGGAGGAACACCTAGAGATGACCTTAGGAGGACCTGGAGGCTCAGCATCACATCAGTGACATCCAGCCCACCAAGAGTCCAAGGTCAATCAGATGCGATAGTAAGTAAGTGTTCGCCCTTCAGTCATGTCTGACTCTTCGCAACCCCATGGACAACTCCCGCCAGGCTCCTCTGTCCATGTAATTCTCCAGGCAAGGGTACTGAAGTCAGTAACCATTCCCTTCTCCAGGGGATCTTCCTGACCCAGTGATGAAACCTGGGTCTCCTACATTGAAGGCAGATTCTTTACTGTCTGAGCCACCAGGAAAGCCCAATCAGACACTATGGGATATTTTAAAAGGGCAGGCAGCAGCTCGTCAAGATCAGTGCATAACAGGGTAACACCCAGCTTAACCACAGTAGACTGACAAAGAGGAAACTATCAAGTCTCTTGATTCGAGAACTTCCTGAAGGAGTTGCTCTCAAACTGCTGTATGCATCAGAATAAGCAAGAAGGCTGAAGGTGGCTTCACAGACCCTGAATCTGTGAAGTCAGTAGTCTTGAAGTGGATACTTTTTGCTTAACAAAATCCTCAGATGCTCTGGTGGGAAGGAAATGGCCACCCACTCCAGTGTTCTCGCCTGGAGAATCCCAGGGACGGGGGAGCCTGGTGGGCTGCTGTCTGTGGGGTCGCACAGAGTCAGACACAACCGAAGGGACTTAGCAGCAGCAGCAGCAGATGCTCTGGACACAGACCAAATTTAATAGTCACTTTATTAAATGCTCCCAGAAGCTGTAAGTGCCTAAATATCCAATGCAAAGATCTTCTAAATCAGAGTTATTTCACTGTGTCTAAAAAAACTAGGCTCCTCATTGAACTTGCACACTTTTATGAAGCTCTGAGTTAGGTGCATAAAACAAAAAGTTAAATGTGAATCTGGAATAATTGCTTAACGGAAAAATGACCAATGAAAAGAAATAATCTATTCTGGAGTATTAATCATGATTCATTAAGGTTTTTGAATGGAAATAGTGGCAGACTTTATTTTCTTAGGCTCCAAAATCACTGCAGATGGTGACTGTAGCCACAAAATTAAAAGACGCTTGCTCCTTGGAAGAAAAGCTATGACAAATCTAAGTAGCATATTAAAGCAGCAATATCACTTTGCCAACAAAGATCCATATAGTCAAAGCTATGGTTTTTCCAGTAGTCATGTAGAGATGTGATAGTTGGACCATAAAAAAGGCTGAGTGCCGAAGACCTGATGCTTTTGAACTATGGTGCTGGAGAAGACTCTTGAGAGTCCCTTGTTCAGCAAGGCAGTCAAACCAGTCCGTCCTAAAGGAAGTCAACCTGAATATTCATTGGAAGGGCTGATGCTGAAGCTGAAGCTCCAATACTTGGGCTACCTGATGCAAAGATCCAGCTCACTGGAAAAGACCCTGATGCTGGGAAGAACTGAAGGCAGGAAGAGAAGGGGATGACAGAGGGTGAGATGGTTGGACAATATCACCAATTCAATGGACATGAGTTTGAACAAACTCCAGGACCTGGTAATGGACAGGGAAGCCTGGTGTGCTGCAGCCCATGGGGTCGCAAAGAATCAGACATGATTGAGTGACTAAATGACAATTAAAGTTTTTATAAATTAAACCTGAGTTTTATTAAACTTTTCTATTAGAGCTTATTACAAATACAAGAAAAAATTGCAAATATTGATAATTTTGGCATGTGGAGAAAGGCTTAAATACAATTAGCATTCTAGTTTGTAATCAGAAGTGTACTGTGTAACTGAAATCTCTGCTAAATATAACTCCTTATAGTGCTATAGTTAGATAACTATATAGTTATATAATTAAATATATAAATAGTCATATGCTACTGCTGTGTCACTTCAGTCGTGTCTGACTCTTTATGACCCAAGGACTGTAGCCCACCAGGCTCCTTTGTCAATGGAATTTTCCAAACAACAATGTTGGAGTAGGTTGCCATTTCCTTCTCCATAAATAGCCATATATATTTAATTAAATATTCACATCTATGTTTTAAGGAGAAAGAAGGAGGACTTAGATACCAACCTTGTGCACACATTCAAATCCAAGTGATTGACATCATCTTTATTATCTTTTACAGCAACATCTAGGTCAAATGATTCCTGATCTTCGATAGATCTTCGGCTTATAGAAGATTTGGAATTTTTCACATTATAAATAACATTAAGCTGCAATAAGTAACAAAGAAGCATAAGTAATAAGTCATTAGCAATAAACTGGTTTAATTATATATTCTAAAAATTAAGTAATGATTCACTGGGATAAACTCAACTAAATTTGTAATTTTCAATCTAAAAAAATCTTAGTTTTACTAGCTAGCAAAATATCATTATTTACAAATATAATTATAAAAGTTAATAAACAATGATTTTTAAAATTGAGAAAAATTGTTAGGGAATATTCAAAATTTCATAGATCATCATGGACAATATTCACAGATATTGTTTTTTTCAAATACTGTAAAACATTCCCATGAGAGAACAAGCTAAACTATTGCCAAGTTTCTTGAAAGTATCCACTAATTTCTATGCTCTGTTGTCCAGCTGGAGTCATTTTTCACAAACTGGAACTATTGGTAAGATAAATCAAAATATCTTTATCCAAAAGCCTTGGTGGAACAGAAACCTATTCAATGGCTAAGGCTTCTTTTTGATCATACAATGTTTTTCAAAGATGATAAAATAAGTGATGGATTTCAAGTCAAGTGGGTCTTTATATACAAGAAATCTGGCAGTTTGTTTCCAAAAAACAGCTTTGCTTTTTATCACTCAAAAGGGGTCAACATTACTGCAAACCTGATAGTCTTCCTTGCCCTCCTTTTGCCAGAGCACTTTCAAAAACATTAACTAAAAGAAATGTCAATACCTATTTCTGGATAACCAGCTTTTTTGCAATTTTCTTCTCCATTACAAGAAGTACCTATTGGTCCCTACCTTTTGTTTTCTTCATGTTGATACAGACACACAACTGGTGAACATTCTGACCAGTAGGTACCAAATTTACTGCTGTGTCCTCAGACCTCATATAAAAATCATTTGACTTTATCTATATAGTAATTTATCTATATTTTGTTTATCAAGAATGTATTCAAACCAATTTGGTGGTTTAAGTACGTATAATTTTTCAAGCTTATCTAAAATATCCTGTGTATTTACTTTTGGATTTATTATTCACATCAAAAGATAGATTGAGAATGAGTATTTTCACATGGTCTTTGTTGGTAAAGACCAATACAAATATATTCACTCTTTCCTCTTTCTATCCTTTTCATTGAATACTGTTCCTTTTAATTGTGATTTTTCCCCTGATTAAAAGAAAACATTTACTGTATTTTGAGTATTATACAAAATAATCTTCACATTATTTTTAAGTTTCCAAATTATATCTGACCATGTGCCCTAAGCATTGTGTCTTGGCAAAAGCATCTGTTCTCTCAACCAGGATAGTTGTGCTGGTTTTTGAAAAAGTATCTTTTCTCTATAACAGTCTTTTTAAAAAACTTTCTCAGGGCCTCCCTGGTGGCTAAGTGGTAAAGAATCCACCTGCCAATGCAGGAGACACGGGTTCAATCCCTGGGTTGGGAAGATCCCCTGGAAAAGGAAACAGCAACCCAATCCAGTGTCCCTGGGAAATCCCACATGGACAGAGCAGCCTGGCGGACTACCGTCCACGGGGGTCGTAAAAGAGTCGGACCCGACTTAGCGACTAAACAACTTTCTCAGTAAAGCTGTCAGGGTTTGTTTGGTTTGTTTTTTGTAACCAAGTACATAATACATGAAAATCATGGGGACTTATAACCATGTTATTGGGATGCAAAATGGATTTTAAGTCCCCATGATTTTCATGTATTATTAAGTAAAATAATTTCCATTCAGTATTTTATATACTACCTCCATTTAACTGTATTCCAGTTACACCATAAAGGGTAGATTTCTTTGAATTTTCTTCCTATAGTAGAGCACTGAACATATTATGCTCTAATTGTTTTATTTACAATAATATAAAAATTTACATCAAAGGGACACATTTCCTATCTTCAAGTCAATTACTTATAATACCATGTTGACCTTCATCCTGTTACATGTATATTAAGAAATGGTAAGTAAAACGCTACATATTTATCAAGTCACAATAGAAACTCTACCCAGCATTAGGTCTGAGCTATATTTTGACAAAAAAAAGGTGAGAGTTCCCAACAATTCACATGACTCATACTGGAGGATTTTAACCCTCACCTCAAAAAGTATTTAATACTCAAGAAATATTCTTCTGACACATTAAGTCATATAGTTGCTAGTCCAGTCACTAGGCAGTAATAGCTCTAACACTTTTTTTTAAAGATAGTTATTTATTTTACTGTGATGGAAATAAACCTTTAATAATTTTGTCATCTAAGTTAAAGATTTATCAGTGCCTCAAACCAAAGAATTATTATAGCAAGTCATATTTAACAAAACAATAAATAAACATTATTACATACCTGACAAATAGCATATCCAAAACCATGTGCAGAAATATTAACTGCAGTTGGCTGTACTACAGCAAGCTGAATAAAAGTGAGAAAAAAGTAAATAAGGCTAAGTATCCATATCCAGGTCCTCCCAACCAGCACAGACCACTGTTTTCCCTCATCAGGAATGTGAGCTGTCTGCACGCTAAAGCTCTAACAACTTTACATGGAAAATACGCAGCTAGTGTATTTTCTGAGCTGCTGTACAGCACAGGGAGCCCATCTAGGTCTGGGATAACCTAGAGGAGTGAGATTGTTGCAGGGAGAAGCTCAAGAGAGAGGGGATATATGTACACATGTAGCTAATTCACTTTGTTGTACAGTAGAAACATAGCATTGTAAAGCAATTATACTCCAATAACAAAGTCCTTTAAAAATTTAATTTAAAAAAAGGACTTCTTTTACACAGGTCACTTTGAAAGTCAATTTTGATGATGATAAATAATAATTACTATGATAAAATTAATACCCTATATATGTTTTGACAATTAAAAATACTCTTCTGCAAATAATTTCATTGGTATGTAAATATACAGAATTATGGTCAGTGTTTTTAAAAATGTTACTAATTTCTGTTCATGGTTTAAATTACCTTCAGACATATGAAAATTAGATAAACAAGAATCCACAAAATAATAATGATTATTAGCAAGTTGTAAACAAAATGTTATGATCACACACTTCTTTTTCTTTTTTTTTAAATTGAAGAAAACTGATTATTCCATAAAAAAGAATAGATTGCAGCTTGCCTATTTCTTTGTCTAGACAAATCACTTAAATACACATGTGCTGGTTTTAATTAGCATCATGGAAATTAATACTCTGTAGCCTGAAATGTTATCGTTCAACAAATAAAAAATACATATTCAAAAAAAAAAAATACAGTTCAAACAATTACTCTCCATAATGCCGAAATAGACTCTGTGTTTTTTCCTCTACCCTATTTAATCAAAAATGCACATGAATCAAATTGCTGCTTCATCTTGTGTGTAATAGAAGGCTTCACACAATTATTTTTCAAGTCAATAAAATCCTCCTTCCTTCCCCACTCACCTTACTCCCTCCCACAAATGTTAAACAGTAAATAAGTATTTTCTTTAGACCTGAATCAGGCATGGTAGGAAATTAAAAGCAAAAAGTTGAAAATACAGTCCAGTACTGATACAAGATTAATAAAGGGTATTTTGGGGTATAATTGTTTTTAAAAAAAGAACTTTACACAGCCCCACAAGTCAAAACTCATGGGTAAAGCAGATACGAGGGGTGAAGGCAGAGGAAGTACACATTAGTGCTATGGAAGCCCTTCTGTAGGGACTGGAGCAAGAAAGATAAGAAACAAGTCACCCCTTCCACCTCAAGCCTCCCTTAGCATCCAAGTCCCTGGCCTTTCTGAGAACACAGTAAAATGCCATCACTGACCTGGACCAACACTATTCCTTCCTTTTCCTTTGCTATCACCCCTTCTCCCTCAGGTTCTAGTCTTGAAGTCACTGCTTTCCTCCATTACCCTCAACTTCCTGCAAGGTTAGTCAAGGGAATAAAGTTAGGGTCTAGTACAGTCCTTAATCCCATTTTTAAGGAAAAAATTCTACTACTGGTTCTATCAACTCCTAAGAGGAATGTGGTACAACCAAAAGGAACATGGTCTTTGAAACAATGGGTTCAAATTTTAGCTCTACTGTTACCAGCAACATGATTGTGGGCAAGTTACTTAAACTCCCTTAGCCTCGGTTTTATAATATGTATAGTGGGGATAAAAGTACTTGCTTCTCAGTCTTGGTTTGAAAAGTAAATACAATTTAACACACATAAAGAAATTTGGCACAGGGTCTGCAAACAGTAGGAGCTCAAAGGGTATTCATTCATCTCCCAATACGACAGGACCTATGTTTTTGCCTTTTCTAAATCTTTGCAAACGGGGCGGTCCTAAGATGGCAGAGGAATAGGAAGGGAAGACCACTTTCTCCCTCACAAATTCCTCAAAAGATCATTTCAACGTGGAGCAAACTCCACAAAACAACCTCTGAATGCAGGCAGAGGACATCAAGCAACCAGAAAAGCAGATCATTGTCTTCAAAAACAGCATCCCCCCCTCCCCACAGCGCGACTGAACTAGTGAGCCTAAAAAAAAAAAAAAAAGTGTCCAACACCGCCCCCCTGGTCAGGACGGAATTCAGACACTGAAGAGACCAGCAAACAGAAGAAGTTAAACAGAGGGAACTGCCTTGGAAGTGACCCCACACGGTCCACAACATCAGAGAAGGGCCAGATATATCTTCACTATTTTTACAATCGTTCCTTATTTTTTTTCTTTTTTTTTCTAACTTTTTTTTTACTTGTTAAGTCTTCTATTTCTCTACTTTTTATTTCTATAACTTACTATTGCTTTTCAAAAAAAAAAGACTCTACTTTTTTAAGGCAAACACCATATATAGTCTTTGTGTGGTTGTTGTTGGTATTTCTTTTTTAATCTTGTGTTTTGATTTTTTTCTTTTTTCTTTCTTTCTTTTTTTTTTCTCTTTCTTCCTTCTGCTTCTTCTCTTTAATATTGTATTTTTGAAAATCCAAACTCTACTCTAGGTTTTTAATCTTTGCTTTTCGGTTTTTGTTGTCAATTTTGTACATTTCAAAACCCAGTTTTACCTGACAGCGAGATTACTGGCTTGACCACTCTCTCCTCCTTTGGACTCTCCTTTTTCTCCACCAGGTGGCCTCTGTCTCTTCTCCCCCCCCCTCCCCCATCTCTTCTATATCCAACTCTGTGATTCTCTGTGTGTTCTAGATGGTGGAGAACACCTAAGGAACTGATTACTGGCTGGACTTGTCTCTCTCCTTTTCATTCCTCTCTCTTACCCTCCTGGCCACCTCTGTCTACTTCCTCCCTCTCCTCTTCCCTGTATAACTCCATGAATACCTCTGAGTGGTCCAGACCATGGAGCGCACATAAGGAAGTGACTATTGACTAGTTTGCTCTCTCCTCTTTTGATCTCACCACATCTCATTCCAGTCACCTCTAACTACCCCCTCCCTCTTCTCTTCTCCATGTAACCCAGTGAACCTCTCTGGGTGTCCCTCAATGTGGAGAAACCTTTCATCTTTAACCTAGATGTTTTATCATCCGTGCTGTATAGATGGAGAAGTCTAGAGACCACTGTAAAAATAAAACCGAAAACCAGAAGCAGGAGGCTTAAGTCCAAAGCTTGAGAACATCAGAGAACTCCTGAATTCAGGGAACATTAAGCAATAGGAGCTCATCAAATGCCTCCATACCTATACTGAAACAAAGCTCCACCCAAGGGCCAACAAGTTTCAGAGCAAGACATATCACACAAATTCTCCAGCAACACAGGAACACACCCATGAGTTTCAATATACAGGGAGCTCAAAGTTACTCCAAAACTTTAGACCATAACCCATTACTGGTCACTCCACTGCACTCCAGAGAGAAGAAACCCAGCTCCACCCACCAGACCTCCAACACAAGCCTCCCTAACCAGGAAACCTTGACAAGCCACTGATACAACCCCACCCACAGTGAGGAAGCTCCACAATAAAGAGAACTCCACAAATTACCAGAATATAAAAAGGCCATCCCAAACGCAGCAATATAACCAAGATGAAGAGACAGAGGAATACTCAGCAAGTAAAGGAACAGGAGAAATGCCCACCAAACCAAACAAAAGAGGAGGAGATAGGGAATCTACCTGAGAAAGAGTTCCGAATATTGATAGTGAAAATGATCCAAAATCTTGAAATCAAAATGGAATCACAGATAAATAGCCTAGAGACAAGGATTGAGAAGATGCAAGAAAGGTTTAACAAGGACCTAGAAGAAATAAAAAAGAGTCAATATACAATGAATAACACAATAAATGAGATCAGAAACACTCTGGAGGCAACAAATAGTAGAATAACGGAGGCAGAAGATAGGATTAGTGAAATAGAAGATAGAATGGTAGAAATAAATGAATCAGAGAGGAAAAAAGAAAAACGAATTAAAAGAAATGAGGACAATCTCAGAGACCTCCAGGACAATATGAAATGCTCCAACATTCGAATTATAGGAGTCCCAGAAGAAGAAGACAAAAAGAAAGACCATGAGAAAATCCTTGAGGAGATAATAGTTGAAAACTTCCCTAAAATGGGGAAGGAAATAATCACCCAAGTTCAAGAAACCCAGAGAGTTCCAAATAGGATAAACCCAAGGCGAAACACCCCAAGACACATATTAATCAAATTAACAAAGATCAAACACAAAGAACAACTATTAAAAGCAGCAAGGGAAAAACAACAAATAACACACAAGGGGATTCCCATAAGGATAACAGCTGATCTCTCAATAGAAACTCTTCAGGCCAGGAGGGAATGGCAAGACATACTTAAAGTGATGAAAGAAAATAACCTACAGCCCAGATTACTATACCCAGCAAGGATCTCATTCAAATACGAAGGAGAAATCAAAAGCTTTACATACAAGCAAAAGCTGAGAGAATTCAGCACCACGAAACTAGCTCTCCAACAAATTCTAAAGGATATTCTCTAGACAGGAAACACAAAAAGGGAGTATAAACCGGAACCCAAAATAATAAAGTAAATGGCAACGGGATCATACTTATCAATAATTACCTTAAACGTAAATGGATTGAATGCCCCAACCAAAAGGCAAAGACTGGCCGAATGGATACAAAAACAAGAACCCTCTATATGCTGCTTACAAGAGACCCATCTCAAAACAAGGGACACATACAGACTGAAAGTGAAGGGTTGGAAAAAGATATTCCATGCAAATAGAGACCAAAAGAAAGCAGGAGTGGCAATACTCATATCCGATAAAATAGACTTTAAAACAAAGGCTGTGAAAAGAGACAAAGAAGGCCACTACATAATGATCAAAGGATCAATCCAAGAAGAAGATATAACAATTATAAATATATATGCACCCAATATAGGAGCACCGCAATATGTAGGACAAATGCTAACAAGTATGAAAGGGGAAATTAACAACAACACAATAATAGTGGGAGACTTTAATACCCCACTCACACCTATGGACAGATCAACTAAACAGAAAATTAACAAAGAAACGCAAACTTTAAATGATACATTAGACCAGTTAGACTTAATTGATATCTATAGGACATTTCACCCCAAAACAATGAATTTCACCTTTTTCTCAAGTGCTCATGGAACCTTCTCCAGGATAGATCACATCCTGAGCCATAAATATAACCTTGATAAAGTCAAAAAAATCGAAATCATTCCAAGCATCTTTTCTGACCATAATGCACTAAGATTAGATCTCAATTACAGGAGGAAAACTATTAAAAATTCCAACATATGGAGGCTGAACAACACGCTTCTGAATAACCAACACATCACAGAAGAAATAAAAAAAGAAATCAAAATATGCATAGAAACTAATGAAAATGAAAACACAACAACCCAAAACCTGTGGGACACTATAAAAGCAGTGCTAAGAGGAAAGTTCATAGCAATACAGGCATACCTCAAGAAACAAGAAAAAAGTCAAATAAATAACCTAACTCTACACCTAAAGCAACTAGAAAAGGAAGAATTGGAGAACCCCAGAGTTAGCAGAAGGAAAGAAATCTTAAAAATTAGGGCAGAAATAAATGCAAAAGAAACAAAAGAGACCATAGCAAAAATCAACAAAGCCAAAAGCTGGTTCTTTGAAAGGATAAATAAAATTGACAGACCATTAGCCAGATTCATCAAGAAGCAAAGAGAGAAAAATCAAATCAATAAAATTAGAAATGAAAATGGAGACATCACAACAGACAACGCAGAAATACAAAGGATCATAAGAGACTACTATCAGCAATTATATGCCAATAAAATGGACAACCTGGAAGAAATGGACAAATTCTTAGAAAAGTACAATTTTCCAAAACTGAACCAGGAAGAAATAGATAATCTTAACAGACCCATCACAAGCACGGAAATTGAAACTGTAATCAGAAATCTTCCAGCAAACAAAAGCCCAGGTCCAGACGGCTTCACAGCTGAATTCTACCAAAAATTTCGAGAAGAGTAAACACCTATCCTACTCAAACTCTTCCAGAAAATTGCAGAGGAAGGTAAACTTCCAAACTCATTCTATGAGGCCACCATCACCCTAATACCAAAACCTGACAAAGATGCCACACAAAAAAAGAAAACTACAGGCCAATATCACTGATGAACATAGATGCAAAAATCCTCAACCAAATTCTAGCAATCAGAATCCAACAACACATTAAAAAGATCGTACACCATGACCAAGTGGGCTTTATCCCAGGGATGCAAGGATTCTTCAATATCCACAAATCAATCAGTGTAATTCACCACATTAACAAATTGAAAAATAAAAGCCATATGATTATCTCAATAGATGCAGAAAAGGCCTTTGACAAAATTCAACATCCATTTATGATAAAAACTCTCCAGAAAGCCGGAATAGAAGGAACATACCTCAACATAATAAAAGCTATATATGACAAACCCACAGTAAACATTATCCTCAATGGTGAAAAATTGAAAGCATTTCCCCTAAAGTCAGGAACAAGACAAGGGTGCCCACTTTCACCACTACTATTCAACATAGTTCTGGAAGTTTTAGCCACAGCAATCAGCGCAGAAAAGGAAATAAAAGGAATCCAAATTGGAAAAGAAGTAAAACTCTCACTGTTTGCAGATGACATGATCCTCTACATAGAAAACCCTAAAGACTCCACCAGAAAATTACTAGAGCTAATCAATGAATATAATAAAGTTGCAGGATATAAAATCAACACACAGAAATCCCTTGCATTCCTATACACTAATAATGAGAAAGTAGAAAAAGAAATTAAGGAAACAATTCCATTCACCACTGCAACAAAAAGAATAAAATACTTAGGAATATATCTACCTAAAGAAACTAAAGACCTATATATAGAAAACTATAAAACACTGATGAAAGAAATCAGAGGACACTAATAGATGGAGAAATATACCATGCTCATGGATTGGAAGAATCAATATAGTGAAAATGAGTATACTACCC
Organism: Oryx dammah; assembly: GCF_014754425.2. Classification (NCBI taxonomy): domain Eukaryota; kingdom Metazoa; phylum Chordata; class Mammalia; order Artiodactyla; family Bovidae; genus Oryx; species Oryx dammah. The sequence continues at coordinate 717,226 of NW_024070188.1, read as the reverse complement.
AAAGCAATTTACAAATTCAATGCAATCCCTATCAAGCTTCCAGCGATATTTTTCACAGAACTATAACAAATAATTTCAAGATTTGTATGGAAATACAAAAAACCACGAATAGCCAAAGCAATCTTGAGAAAGAAGAATGGAACTGGAGGAATCAACTTGCCTGACTTCAGGCTCTACTACAAAGCCACAGTCATCAAGACAGTATGGTATTGGCACAAAGACAGAAATATAGATCAATGGAACAAAATAGAAAGCCCAGAGATAAATCCACACACTTATGGACACCTTATCTTTGACAAAGGAGGCAAGAATATACAACGGAGTAAAGATAATCTCTTTAACAAGTGGTGCTGGGAAAACTGGTCAACCACTTGTAAAAGAATGAAACTAGATCACTTTCTAACACCGCACACAAAGATAAACTCAAAATGGATTAAAGATCTAAATGTAAGACCAGAAACTATAAAACTCCTAGAGGAGAACATAGGCAAAACACTCTCCGACATAAACCACAGCAGGATCCTCTATGATCCACCTCCCAGAATTCTGGAAATAAAAGCAAAAATAAACAAATGGGACCTAATCAAAATTAAAAGCTTCTGCACAACAAAGGAAAATATAAGCAAAGTGAAAAGACAGCCTTCCGAATGGGAGAAAATAATAGCAAATGAAGCAACTGACAAACAACTAATCTCAAAAATATACAAGCAACTCCTGCAGCTCAATTCCAGAAAAATAAACGACCCAATCAAAAAAATGGGCCAAAGAACTAAATAGACATTTCTCCAAAGAAGACATACGGATGGCTAACAAACACATGAAAAGATGCTCAACATCACTCATTATTAGAGAAATGCAAATCAAAACCACAATGAGGTACCACTTCACACCAGTCAGAATGTCTGCGATCCAAAAATCTGCAAGCAATAAATGCTGGAGAGGGTGTGGAGAGAAGGGAACCCTCCTACACTGTTGGTGGGAATGCAAACTAGTACAGCCACTATGGAGAACAGTGTGGAGATTCCTTAAAATATTGCAAATAGAACTGCCTCATGACCCAGCAATCCCACTGCTGGGCATACACACGGAGGAAACCAGAATTGAAAGAGACACATGTAGCCCAATGTTCATCGCAGCACTGTTTATAATAGCCAGGACATGGAAACAACCTAGATGTCCATCAGCAGATGAATGGATAAGAAAGCTGTGGTACATATACACAATGGAGTATTACTCAGCCATTAAAAAGAATACATTTGAATCTGTTCTGATGAGATGGATGAAACTGGAGCCGATTATACAGAGTGAAGTAAGCCAGAAAGAAAAACACCAATACAGTATACTAACACATATATATGGAATTTAGAAAGATGGCAATGATGACTCTGTATGTGAGACAGCAAAAAAGACACAGATGTTTATAGTGGACTTTTGGACTCAGTGGGAGAGGGAGAGGGTGAGATGATTTGGGAGAATGGCATTGAAACATGTATAATATCATGTAAGAATTGAATTGCCAGTCTATGTCCGATGCAGGATATGGCACGCTTGGGGCTGGTATGTGGGGATGACCCAGAGAGATGTTGTGGGGAGGAGAGTGGGAGGGGGGTTCATGTTTGGGAACGCATGTACACCCGTGGTGGATTCATGTCAATGTATGGCAAAACCAATACAGAATTGTAAAGTAAAATAAAAAATAAATTTAAAAAAATAATAAATAAATAAATAAATAAATAAATCTTTGCAAAGTTCTAATCCCCTTCTCCCTTCCCCCACTCCGCAAATTCAGCCACAGGAGGGTACTCCTTCCTGTCAGGACAGGGATCTGGGAACAAGTTTTTGTTGAAGTCAACAGAAAGGAAATCATCAGCAGAAGAGATCATCTACACAGATATTCAGATAACCACCCCTTGTCCACACCTCTGCCATCTGGAGGAGAAAGCGGTTCTGTGTGTCAATCACAAACTTCACAGGACTCAGGGAACTGGGCCCCTCCACAGTCACTTGGATATTTGTCTCTTCTACATTCATTAAAGCTGCAAATTCAGATAGGGCCTTCAAGGCCACAATGGTGTCCTGTTGTGGGAAAAAAAAGATTTATGCACATAAGCATATGTTAAGGCTTCCAAAGAGCACATTTCAGTAATGTTTAGGATACTACTACACACTCATCCACCTTTCTTGGGTGAGGAGCTCGCCTAGGTCCACCTTCGATTTTGGCTGACCTGGATACAGGAAAGATTCAGAAAACATCTGCTGACTAGAGCTGAAATCCTACTGTACCAGATACCACAGGTAGAAAATGGCTACTAAGACAGGGAACTAATTTATCCTATATGAGTATCAAATATGATGTCTGTATCAAAGATGGAAAAAAATAAAATTAATAACTTAAGCCTTTAAAGTTACTAAACTTTTAAACTGCCATGTAATTTTATGAAGTCATGAAAAAAAGGAACCACATATTGTAAACATATATTTTATATATATATAAAACCAGTCAATCCTAAAGGAAATCAACCGTGAACACTCATTGGAAAGAATAATGCTGACACTGAAGCTCCAGTACTCTGGCCAACTGATGTGAAGAGTCAATTCACTGGAAAAGACCCTGATGATGGGAAAGATTGAAGGCAAAAGGAAAAGAGGGTGGCAGAGTGTGAGATGCTTGGATGGCATCACCTATTCAATGGACATGAACTTGGGCAAACTTCAGGAGGTAGTGAGGGACAGGCAGGCCTAGCATGCTGCAGTCCATGGGGTCACAAAAGAGTCAGACACGACTGAGCAACTGAACAACAACATATACATTTAATTTTGTATATAATTAGTTTGGGGCTTCCCTGGTAGCTCAGTGAGTAAAGAATCCGCCTACAATGCAGCAGACCCTGGTTCAATTCCTGGGTCAGGAAGTTCCCATAGAGAAGTGATAGGCTACCCACTCCAGTATTTTTGGACTTCCCTTGTGGCTCAGATGGTAAAGAATCTGCCTGCAATGTGGGAGACCTGGGTTCGATCCCTGGGTTGGTAAGATCCCCTGGAGGAGGGCATGACAGCCCACTCCAGTATTCTTGCCTGGAGAATCCCCATGGCTTGAGGAGCTTGGCAGGCTACAGTCCATGGGGTTGCAAAGGGTCAGGCATGACTAAGCACAGCAGAGCAGAGTTAGTTTTACATATATATATAGTTATTTATATAAATAAATAGCTAAAGAAATTGAAAGTGATCATCACTCACCTGGGTAGATGCAAAACCTCCCCAGCTATTTCTCTGCCTGCTTAGCCACCTCATAATCGGAATTCCCTCAGGAACCTGATGTTGCAAGAAATGTGAGAGCAGTGCATAGGCTGCAATTTCAATATCCAGGGAGCTCGGCTGCCAGGATTCAGACAGTCTGGATACCGATGACACCCAGAATTGCAGGCCTCCTGCAGGAGAAAAGTGGTAACAGTCTGACCAATTACATAAAAATTACACTTGATATCACTGAACATTCCTACACTGGTCCAAGTTCTCCTTGACTAGCATAAAAATACACATATTTCTATACATGTGTATATTTCTGCCAAGCAAATATATGTATAATCACACACACATACAAACAAACATGTCTCTTCTTAAACTTATTAAAATTTATAAATTTTCATCCTTTTCCTATTACTTATATTTGAGGACATTTTGATGAAAATATTTTCCCAAGAGAAGTTCCATATGTCTGGCTCAAGACTAAACAGCTATAAATTTTTTGAAAAAACCCTAGTATATTCCAGACCATCCCCAAATATTTTCGGACACATTGGAAAGAAACTTATTCTGGGAATCTGCCATTAAGCAGCTCTAACATTCTGGGAAACACTCCTTTTTCCATTATCTTAAAGTTAGTGTTATACGTTCAAAATCCAAGACCCCAAGAAAAAAATGAGAGACCGTGGCCAGCTCAACAATATTCCTGGAGATAGTCCTACTAGCCCCCGGGAGAAACATCCTACTTAGTACCCACTCCCCCTTCTCTCAAATATTACCATTTAGCTGATGCTTACATTTGAGGGGAAGGTAACACAACTACCACTTAGCCAAGCAGAGAAGCAGACATGTCAAGGACTACTTCAGCCACTCTGCAATAAATCTTCTAGTCCCCAGTACTGCAATAGGTAATAAGGATTTAACCTAAGATATTGCTAACAACTTGGGTTCAATCCCTGGGTTGGGAAGATCCCCTGGAGGAGGAAATGGCAACCTGCTCCAGTATTCTTGCTCGGGAAATCCCATGGACAGAAGAGCCTGGGAGGGCTACAGTCCATGGGGTCACCAAGAGTCAGACACGACTGAGGATACACGCACTGCTAATAATAACACAATGTTTTTTACAGTCTCAGAAGCCTCTAAAGCACTTTCCATAATTAGCCTGTTTTGAATTCAAAGAGATTCAAAATCAGTCAACATCACCTAAAATTATTTTTGCCCACCCCATCCCCTTCTACCAAACACACACACACATACACCTGGATCCCTGGCTATAGAGGCCATTTGGGAAGTAATAACACGTGTACTTTCTTTCCTATTGTAGCCCACAAGCAGTGCTCATTCCAAAACTGTTAAAAAAATCATACACACAGCTTGCTAATGGCATTTCTGATATTTGCATTTTATTAGCATTTTAATTCACATTTTTGAACACTTGCTACATGGTAAGCCCTGCACACTGTCTCATTTAATCCTCACACCAATCCTAAAAGAGGTGTTATTCCCCTCTGACAGATAGGGAAACTGAAGCTCAGAAAGGTAACAGAACCAGAATTTGAGCCCAGGTCTTTCCAAAAACCATAACCTTAATGATCACTCAAGGCCACAAAACCAGAAATGGCATCAGACAACTCGAAGGGTAACAGACAGAAGGCAGAACATGTCTAAAAGAAGGAAACACCCAAGGCACGAAACTCTCTAGAAAACACCTTGGGGAGAGCAGCCACAGGGTGACCGTGTCAACCCGTCGTGATTTTACCTGGATCGCATTTTCATCCTATTCAGATGTTAAGTGTAATCACCCTCATATCTGGTGTACAAAACTTTCTCATATCAAGCACACATTTCACAATGCGCAGGGGTGACATGCTTTACCTTCCTGTTCTGCTCTCCAAGTCAACATATCCAAAGCTTCCTTGGCTTTAGGGCTCCTCCCAGATGACAGTGCATAAGTTACAAGTGCCAGGGTGTAATTGTCGGAAATTCCCCTATCGAATTCAGACTCCAAAAAGTTGATAGACTCCTGCACATCAATATTAGTCTGGAAAGAAAAGAATACACATTTTACTATTCAACATAACCTGTCACCACATACATATTTATATAAAAAGTATTTTTAAACATTCATTCAAAAACAATTTCAGTGTCTATTAAGCATCTGACTTTGTCCTAGACAATGGAAATCACCCCTGATCACTGACAATTAAAGATCTGCCATGTATTTTGAAAAAATACCACTTTTCAGGTTTTACAAGCAAATAGGCACCATTCTGTAGAGGGAATAAAACATAAGAAGTGGTGCTTTTGCCAGTGTTTCTCCCGTTGACTATCATGAACTAAGACAAGGACATAAAATGTATCCTGAGAAAGATACTTCACATATATGATCTAAGGTGCTGAAGCTCTAAATTGAGAGGAGAGGTTATATCCTACATGCCTAGTACTAGGCTAGGAAAACTGCAGGAGCTTAATATTGAGAATGGCTGCTTTTGATTATTTGCGGTCAGCAATAAGCAGTAAAAGGCATCAATCACTGAGACAGCTCTGGAGCAAAATTAAGCTCATTCGCATAACTTTCTGGGCACACGCATCCTCACCCAGACATCCATGCCCACTTCACACGCTTTTTAGAGTGTGGATGTACTTCTTACTGGGGCTTCCCAGATAGCACTAGTAGTGAAGAACTCGCCTGCCAGTTCAGGAGACATAAGACAAGCAGATTCAGTCCCTGGGTGGGGAGAGCCCCTGGAGGTGGGCATAGCAACCCACTCCAGTATTCTTGTCTGGAGAATCTCATGGACATAGGAGCCTAACAGGTTATAATCCACTGGGTCACAAAGAGCCAGACATGACTGAAGCTACTTAGCACACAGGCCTGTACTTTTTACTAAATTAGTAGACATTATAATTGCTTCAGAGTAATTTAGAAATTAAAAAAAAATCCTTTACAATCTAAGTTTGCTAGAACACATTCCCAAATTCTGAAGACTTTCTGTCCTCTAAAAAATTAATTATCATTATTCAATGATAAAATATGTGTTGACTTATCTTACCAATGACAAGAACACTTAATGTTACAAAGCATTTTTAGAATTCTCTTAGCTTACTCAAAAGAGTGAGTTGATATTTTCATTCTCAGCTGTTGGAATGTATCCACAAATGCAAAGCAAAAGAGTACTCCAAGACTTCAAATGTGATGGAATATTGCAAAATTCTTTATGTTTCCAGATATGTATTTGACCCATCAAGACCTACCTTTCTTGTGATTTCCCACCCATTATTTATTAAAGATTAAATACCTGATACTTTTTATATCCCAGGAGAGAAGTCACAATATAAGCCGTAAGAGTTACAGGACTTTTATTGCCACCTTGAAGCTCACTGTGGATCACTCTTCCTGGCTCCCAAAATTCACCGTTGGATTTCTGATGTCCTTTGAGCCAAGTATATGTTCTGTGTAACACATTCTGATCAATGTCTATGTAAGGATCAGCTTCAAGGAAACATCTTAAAACAAAAGCTGACAACCTTGGTGAAAAAGGGGGAAAAATTACATAAAATACACTTTATAAAGTCCTCCAAATTACACCAAGCAAGAAAACACCAACAATAACACTTTTCCCCCATCATAAGATTCTCCAAAGGGCCAGTCACTGAAGAAGGAGCAGATGGACAGAAAACAACCAAGAGACAGAAAGTAAACAACTCAGCCAGGCAGTGGGAATAGTTTCCCGTAAGTGTGGCAGGGAAATTCCAGGTCAACTCACAAAACAGCAGAGTTGGCAAAGAACCTGGAAATCATCTCATCCCACCTCATTATTCTATAGGCTGAGAATCTGAAACTGAGAGAGAGTTAATAAATTGTCCAAGGTTATTCACCTGTGGACTGTTCTGGGTATTTACCTAGGAAGATCTCATTGCACGTTTGGTTCAACCCTAAAGCAATGGATGAAGTATGTTTAATCCACAATCAAACTGTAGTACTTTTAAGTAGAGCAAATGGATATTTCTATCCTACAGGACAGGAATCGGCAAATTACAGTCTGTGGGCCAATACTGTCTGGGCCAAATACAGCCCATCGTCTCCTTATATGTACCTCTTCCCACCTCTACCCTCCACCTAAAATAGTTTTTTGTTTTGTTTTTAAAGGAGAAAGGAAGAAAGAGTGAAGGGAAGAAGAAAAAACATGCAACTGAGGTTCTATGTAGCCGACAGTGGCTAGCATATTTACTATCTGATCCTTTAAAGAAAAAGTATGCCAATCTCTGCTACAAAACACTAAATATTGAGGTGAAAAGAACATCAAGCAATAAAACACTGAAACCTTTCTATTAATGGATCTATATGCTGACTCATGCCAAAAGAAAGTCTGAAGCAGATCTGATTCATCCTATAAAAGATTTAGTGTGGTAAATATTACTAATATTCAATATCATGCAGTTCTCTTTAACTTTGGGTATGCAGAAGAATTCACTTCCAGGCCCCTATGACGTTAGGCATGGCCACAGACCAGCTCTGATCACGATAAAGTGATAAGAAATCTTACACAGAGGCTGAAGCTTTTAATTGCCAGTGCTAGATATCCCAGCCTTCTGTCCCCAGACTGCAGCAAGCCTGGAGGCTCTGGGTGAGACAGGGAGATAGTGACTGAAACAAAGATGCAGAGCCCCCTGGTGACCCACAGTGGAAATGCAGCATGAGCACAATGTTTGCTAATCAACTACTGAGATTTAGGTTTTTATCACAGCACACTTTAACTAACTCTACTGATATAATTGGCCTGTCTTTTTCTGAATGTAAATAAAGTTGAAGATAGTTCAAGAAGAGAGTAGTCATTCAAAATCAGCCACACAGAGCTTTCATTCTGGAGGAAACTCTGAATGTTCATTATTTGACCCCCTCAGTGTTTTTTCACAAAAAAATAACCTTAAAGAAACGACATTGACTGTATTACCACAAAATTCATGTTGAATTGTCTCTGATTAAAAAAAAAAAAAACTGGACTCCCCAAGTGGTCCAGTGGTTAAAACTCTGAGCATCCACTGCACGGAGTATGGGTTCAATCTCTGGTTGGGGAAATAAGATACCACATTCTGTGCAGTGAGGCCAATAAATAAATAAAACATTTTTAAAAGTGATATTTTAAAAAATCTTAAAAGAACTATGTCCCAATACCCTGTATTTCTAACCAATTTTTCTTGCCAGCTGCACCATCATCATAAAGTATTTTATTGCTTTTCCCACCAAAAAAAAAAAAAGAGAGAGAGAGAGAATTTATGGTTTATCTTTTCTAAATAAAAGCATCTGATTTATTAGTGTTTTAAAGCCATATTTGAAAGGGAGAATATCTTTTAAATTCAGTCTCTGGAAAACGAGGCTCCAAGCAGATACAGTGATTCATCTGTCAATTTCATGGCCATCATGACCTAGTAAGAGTCCATTCCGTGACATGGACTTGTTCCACTAGCAGAAACACTTACCAAGTGCTTCCAGAAGGGTCATCATTCCCGAAAGCACTGAAAGAGCCATCTTCCCTCTGATAGAGCAGTTCTCTCTGGTAACCTGAAGACAACAAAACAGATCATCAATGTAATCAAGTTGCAATGAATGGAAGTTTCTAATCATGACTTCATATTGAGGAGACATGGGCAGAAAATGGGAGAGGACATGAAATCAAATAACACCGAACATTTTCCATTTTACATACTGTGGGAGATTAAGAACATCAGGGCTTTCCAAGTAGAATGCACAAATTAAGAACTGAGATAGCCCCAAACTGGAATAAAGTCAGAATACTGTTACACAGCCAAATTTCTAGCCATTTGGAAGCAGGTAAATTAGGGACTCTCCTGGCACTCCATCAGCTAAGACTCAGCACTCCCAGTGCAGAGGGCCCAGGTTCGTTTCCTGGTCAGGGAACTAGATCCCACATGCCACAACTAGGACTTGGTACAGTCAAATAAATAAATAAAAAATAAAGCAAGTAAATTAAAAAGTGGAGTATTTAAGTCTGGCATTAACTACAATGGTTTCAATGCTTGTATGCTAAGTTGCTTCAGTCATGTCCAACTCTTTGCAACCCCATGGACTGTAGCCCACCAGGCTCCTCTGTCCATGGGATTCTCCAGGCAAGAACACTGGAGTGGGTTTCCATTCCCTTCTCCAGGGGATCTTCCCAACCCAGGGATCGAATTCAGGTCTCCCTCATTGCAGGCAGATTGTTTACTGTGTGAGACACGAGGGAAGCCCAATTTAATACGAAATATTATGATAAGTAAGTTATCCAACACTGTGTGTCAGGAACTGGTCAAAGCCCTTTACAGGTATAACTTTGATACTCCTACAACTCTATGATTATCCCATTTTTTAGAGATGAAGAGACAGGAACTCAGAATACGTCATGTGCAAGGTCACACATTGGTAGGCACTGAAGTTAGGCACTAGCCAAGGTCAATCTGTTTCCAAAGCTGCTGCTTCCTACTAATTCACTGAGCTTTTTCAATAATTAATATATGAAAAGTCCTTTCCCACCACCCCTCTCCCCAGGGACCGTAAATTCGTTCTCTGTAAGTCTGTTCCTGCTTTGTAAATAAGTTCGTTTGTATCATTTCTTTTTAGATTCTACATATAAGGGATGTCATATGCGATTTCTCTTTCTCTGTCTGACTTACTTCACGCAGTATGACAACCAACAAGGACCTACTGCACAGCACGTGCAATTCTGCTCAATGTTACATGGCTGAGTCTCTTCCCTGTTTGCCTAAAACTATCACAACATTGTTAATCAGCTATACTCTAGTAGAAAATAAAAAATTTATATATATATTAAAAGTCCTTTGCACAGTACCTTTTACATGCTCTCAAAAAACAACAGACAGTGCTCTCTAACATGGGTGTAGAAAAGGACTTTCTAACCATCCAAATTTGAGGAAAAGAAATTGATAATAGCAACAAAATTGTTTTAAACTTTCCCATGGCAAAACACTAGAGGCAAAGTTGAAAGACAGGTGACAAACTAAAGGGAGGAAAGGAAGGGAAGGGGATGAAAGGGAAGGGATGCTCCCAGTCCCTCCAGCACTAGAGGAGGAGCTTCTGTGGGAAGACGGACCAACCTGAGGGGAGGACCAAGTGCCTCGCCCGAGTCACATCAGCGGCAGTTCCTGTGAAACCTTCAGAGAGACAGGTCAGCACGTAGGGAAATTACCCCTCAGGTGGCTGACCTCCAACCATCGCCATTAATATCAACAACTGGCACAGTTCTTTCTCCAGGAGCAGCCAGCCCCGAGGAGGGGGATGACTCGCAGATAGTCTCCAGGTACGGAGTACATTTCCTGGTTTAGGTGAAACTGAGACTCCAAACCTCCAGCTCTGCTCCCTGGGCAAAAGAGGAGGGAACCAGAACCAAGAGGATCTCCGGGGAGGCGTCCTTCCCTGTCTGAAGCCACCCATGTATCATGAGAGAACCCATGGCTACTTGTCCTCCCAGCCATCCAATTCCATAAGAGAAAGAGACAGCTTGCTTGGCTGTACGCTTTATTGTTAGGATAGTAATTCAGTGTTCCAGGGTAGTCACCTAAATTGGAGACTTTTCATCTCCAGGTGAGAAAGGCAAAAACATGGTTTTCTCCAAAAGTTTATGAGGAAAGAAGAGTATTGCCTTTAAGTTCATAGTTTTATGAAGAGCTCTTGCATTAGAAAGTAATATATAATCAGAATTAACAGACGCTTCTAAAATTTAAAATACTGACACAAGAACTGTTGTTTATAAAGGGTCGGACAAGATATATACATTGTGGGTCATGAATTGAATGTAGAATATGTACAATTTATCATAATAAAGAGGAAAGTACCACTCATAGAAGCACATAGAAAAGTAAAGTTCTAAACATAATTTGTCTTAGTTTATCACAAGTGTCACAACTGAATACAAATAAAAGAAGTAAAATCAGCTGTTTGTGGCTGTATCAATATCTTTCTCTGGCCAAAAAAAAAAAAAACTGATTAAAATATTCTCTATACTAAAAGAAAAGTATTCATTATCAACTTCCTTACTCTTTCTGATATGAAATGGACAGTGAGAAATTCACCAACATTTTTTTTAGCATCTTCACTATTGCCTCTAGCCATTCTTGTGAAGGCCAAATGCAGCATCAGAGTTCTGAAACCTATTGTCCCCTGTCTTTCTTTCAACAGAAAAAATATAATGTGTTTTCAACTAAGTTTGGTCTTACTTGAAAAACTGAGCTGCAGGAACTACAATTTAAATATTTGAACAAGTTTTCAATTTATGACTCTCTTTTTCTTTTTGACAGTAAAAGATACTTCATTCAGTGATGTAACTGTTGTTTCAATAAAAAAAATAATAATAATACAGGGTTAGGTCACAGGGCTCCTGGGCCAAGCATGATTTAAGGAAAACCATGCGCTGTTCACAAATGTATTTAATAATATAATCATGACTTGTATCAAAGCCACTTTAATCCCTTAAAAAAATTAAAACAACTATGGTATATTTTTTAAAACTTTGGCAAACGTGATAGCAAAAGGAAAAACAGAGTCTCTGAAATGAGGCACTGATCTCATAATGAAAATCATGACACAGAGAAGTTTTTGTCTACTACTTTATAACTAATATGATTTAGTTCATCATGTGAAAAGATGCATTTTTGAGGAGCTCACTGGAGAAGACTCTAGAGAGTCCCTTGGACTGCAAGGAGGTCCAACCAGTCCATCCTAAAGGGTGTTCCTTGGAAGTCCTGGGTGTTCACTGGAAGGACTGATGCTGAAGCTGAAACTCCAATACTTTGGCCACCTCATGCACAGAACTGACTCATTTGAAAAGACCCTGATGCTGGGAAAGAATGAAGGCAGGAGGAGAAGGGGACGACAGAAGATGGTTGGATGCCATCATCAACTCAGTGGACATGAGTTTGAGCAGACTCCAGGGGACCATGAAGGACAAGGAGGCCTGGCATGCTGCACTCCGCGAGGTCACAAAGAGTACACACGACTGAGCAAACGAACAACAACAGCTGGTCTGATTCCCATCAGCCATTTTGCCAGCTCAAAAGGGAACAGGTTCAAATCTCTAGTCACATTTCCTAGTTCATAAAAACCTGCTAGAGCCAGGTAGACACTGTGGTGTTTAGAAATAACCATGCATTGTGGAAACACCTGAGAGATCTTCTAGACTCAACCTCCACATCAGGATGATCAACCTAAAGCCCAACGAAGTTAATGCTGATACGAATATCTTCACCCATTCTTCAGGTACTGAGGGGCCCAAATGGTGACTCTGTGAAGAAATTCAAGCAGTCCCCGCTGTCAAGGAGCTTACCTTCTAGAGCAGGAGACAGTCAGATAATGGAAAAAAAAAAAAACATTTTAAATAATGTCAAGTGTGATGAAGAATATACTAAGTGGCATAATTTAAGAATATTAAATGGCATGATTTAAGAATATATTAAGTGGCATAATTTAAGTCAGAGCTACCAACAGGCCAGAGAAGGCCATTTTGAGGAAAACACCACTTAGATGACCAGAAAGAGCTAGCCTTGGAAAGATGTGGGGGGAGAGCACCCCAGGAGAAGGCAGGACAGGTGGAAAGACCCTGTGCCCCGTGGCCCTGGGAGCACACTAGACAGCAGGACAGAGCCCTGATGGGGTAGTTGCAGGAGAAGTAAAAGAAGGGTCCGGCGTTCACTCAGGGCCTGCAAGCCCAGGCCAGGAATCCGCAGGAGAATTTAAGAAAGTCTCACGATCTTGACATTATCCAAAGATCCTTTTTATTATAAAATATGCAGAAACTGAATTAAAGGAAGGTGAGCATGTTGGCAAAGAGCGTTACTCAGGAAGCCACTGGAGCAGCTGGGAAGCAACCACGCGTCAGAATAAAGCCATCGGCCTGGGATGGGGAGAGCGGAGGGACTTCACACTTGTTCTTAGAGGCGGAACAGGCAGCATTGACTTGCTGACCTGAGGTCCTATCTCCTAGTTTAGATGCAACTAAGTATATGACAGCTGGTAGTTTCTGGGCATTTACTATATGTGAAAATACTTCATTTAGTCTTCAAAACAGCCCTGAGAAATGGGTGCTCATTTACCCATATCTTACAGGTGGAGAAACGAGGCTGGGAAACCAGGCCAGAGCAGGAGGCACGGTTCAGAGCCCAGGGCTGACAGCCCCCACCGAAGCCAGAACCATGGCTCCACCCCGCGCGGTGGGGGGCTCGCCCACCTCCCAGCTCCAGGGCTCTTCAGTCTGCCCACACAGCCTCTACTGCCCTCTGGCGGCTCTGCACCCTCTAACAACCAGCAAATGCAATGTACAGCTACTTTGAAACTGCAGTTTGGCACCTACCTTGCTGGGACAGGCCTGGAGGACCAGCACTCCTTTTAGAACAAAAACAACAACCAAAAAAAACGGATACTGAGGATTTGGAGTGTTCATGTTTTAGGGCATCTGTGAATACTAATCCACAGCAAAGTGGCTAGGACAAAAACTCAAATTCTTAAGGGGTAAATTATTATTCCTTAATGGGCTTCCCTTGTGGCTCAGCTGGTAAAGAATCTGCCTGCAATGAGGGAGACCTGGGTTCGATCCCTGGGTTGGGAAGATCCCCCGGGGCAGGGAAAGGCTACCCACTCCAGTATTCTGGCCTGGAGAATCCCATGGACTATACAGTTAGATACGACTGAGTGACTTTCACTCCAAATGGTTCATGCTAGAAAACTTACTCTGTCTCTTTAAAGCATTGATATTTGATTGGCCAACATTCCGGAAATATATAAAATATTCCATCAGTGGCATTTTCTAAAATATTTCACTTTATTTGTTGTTGTTCAGTCACTAAGTCGTGTCCTACTCTTTGTGACCCTATGGACTGCAGCATGCCAGGCTCCTCTGTTCTCTATACTCTCTCAAAGAATGTAATATATCAAAGAATATCTCAAAGAATATAATATATCAAGTTATAAAGCACCAGTCTAGTGCCTACATACTCTCTACTTGACCAGCCAAATCTTGTCTGTAAAAGATGCAGTTATGAAAAATAGTTTTTACTCATCTCCTTAACTATAACTATTATGGCACTATACCAACATCTCACCTGATTTTAGTGTGGCATACACTATGCCAAAGCCCTTGATTGTGTGGATCACAATAAACTGTGGAAAATTCTGAAAGAGATGGGAATACCAGACCACCTGACCTGCCTCTTGAGAAATGTGTATGCAGGTCAGGAAGCAACAGTTAGAACTGGACATGGAACAACAGACTGGTTCCAAATAGCAAAAGGAGTATGTCAAGGCTGTATATTGTCACCCTGCATATTTAACTTATATGCAGAGTACATTGTGAGAAACGCTGGGCTGGAAGAAGCACAAGCTGGAACCAAGATTGCTGGGAGAAATATCAATAACCTCAGATATGCAGATGACACCACCTTTATGGCAGAACTTGAGGAAGAACTAAAAAGCCTCTTGATGAAAGTGAAAGAGGAGAGTGAAAAAGTTGGCTTAAAGCTCAACATTCAGAAAACTAAGAACATGGCATCCGGTCCCATCACTTCATGGGAAATAGATGGGGAAACAGTGGACACAGTGGCTGACTTTATTTTTCTGGGCTCCAAAATCACGGCAGATGGTGACTGCAGCCCTGAAATTAAAAGACGCTTACTCCTTGGAAGGAAAGTTATGACCAACCTAGGCAGCATGTTAAAAAGCAGAGACACTACTTTGCCAACAAAGGTCTGTCTAGTCAAGGCTATGGTTTTTCCAGTAGTCATGTATGGATGTGAGAGTAGGACTATAAAGAAAGCTGAGCGCCGAAGAATTGATGCTTTTGAACCTGTGGTGTTGGAGACTCTTGAGAGTCCCTTGGACTGCAAGGAGATCCAACCAGTCCATCCTAAAGCAGATCAGTCCTGGATGTTCACTGGAAGGACTGATGTTGAAGCTGAAACTTCAGTACTTTGGTCACCTGATGTGAAGAGCTGACTCATTGGAAAAGACCCTGATGCTGGGAAAGATTGAGGGCGGGAGGAGAAGGGGACGACAGAGGATGAGATGGCTGGATGGCATCACTGACTCAGTAGACATGGGTTTGGATGGACTCTGGGAGTTGGTGATGGACAGGGAGGCCTGGCGTGCTGCAGTTCATGGGGTCATAAAGAGTCAGACACGACTGAGCGACTGAACTGAACACTATACCAAGAATCCCTGGTACCACTGCTTAAACTTAATTATAAGTTTAAGGCAAGCTTGTTAGTGATTTGGCTAACTTTTCCACAGTTAAGAATTAGAAAACTCAGTAAAGACATTATTTTAATGTGAGCTTTTCCTCTGGGTTCCCTCATTATGAAGGGACACATTTATCCTAAACTAACTGCTGTGTAATAATGATAATAACTTACCCTGTTACCCTGTTTCCAATAAGCTTGCCTCTTGGAAAAAAAGCAGCTCCTGTATTTATATATTTAAAATATGACTGAATCACTTTAAAAATCAGTGGATTTTATAAGCAAACATAGTTCCTTGATCATGAAGGCCATTCCAGGTAAAGGACATGCAAAGATGAATTACATGAAGATCATAAGTACTTGAAATCACAGAGTAAATGTCTTAGTATATAAGTACCATTTTTCTTGAAACATTAATAACATGTGTTTTCTGCATATATGATAGAACATTTGATATTTTTACCATTGTTTTTAAATAAATTAATAGCTACACTGAAAAAAACATGGCTGATTCACAAACATATGCAGAAAGGAGAATAATTTTTAAGGGGCAGCTCAGTACTTCCCTGGTGGCTCAGACGGTAAAGCGTCTGTCTACAATGCGGGAGACCCAGGTTCAATCCCTGGGTTGGGAAGATCCCCTGGAGAAGGAAATGGCAATCCACTCCAGTATTATTGCCTGGAAAATCGCATGGACAGAGCAGCCTGGTAGGCTACAGTCCATGGGGTCGCAAAGAGTCGGACACGACTGAGTGACTTCACTTTCACTTTCTTTCAGTACAGAAAGCACCAATTGCTACATCTTTGAGAATTTCCTAGAGGACTTAAGGACCTAGGCATGAGATGTCATAAATTCCTGAAAGTATCAGTCGCGTCCAGCTCTTTGTGACCTCAGGGATTATGGCCCACCAGGCTCTTCTGTCCATGGAATTTTCCAGGCAAGAATACTGGAATGGGTTGTCATTTCCTTCTCCAGGGGATCTTTCCGACCCAGGGATTGGAACTTCTCCTACACTGCAGCTTCTTTACCATCTGAGCCACTGCTGCTGCTCAGTCACTTCAGTCATGTCTGACTCTGTGTGACCCCATAGACGGCAGCCCACCAGGTTCTCCCGTCCATTGGATTCTCCAGGCAAGAACACTGGAGTGGGTTGCCACTGCCTTCTCCAATGCATGAAAGTGAAAACTGAAAGTGAAGTCGCACAGTCGTGTCCGACTCTTCTCGACCCCATGGACTGCAGCCTACCAGGCTCCTCTGTCCATGGGATTTCCCAGGCAGGAGTACTGGAGTGGGGTGCCATTGCCTTCTCCAATCTGAGCCACTAGGGAAACCTAAATGCCTGAAACACCTGGCTCTAATCTGATGGAAACTCTACCACTATGTCCTTCACTGCAGAAGTCAGGTCACATCCAGCCCTGATCCCAGTCCCCAGCCTCCCTTAAGTCTGTCCTCCCACGCAGCCCCAGACTTGCACTCAGACAGTGTTTGCCCACCTAGCCCAGGGGGCACTCAGGAAACTGACTGCAGCTCAGCTTCCTGTATCTAACATCTCACAACTCACTCTGGTCTAACCTGACACCCGAGATTCTAACCTCTGCCCTCTCTTTCCCTATAGGGGCCATGGGCCTCCCTTCCTATTTTTTCAGAACTCTCATTGAGACCTCTTGCACGTTGGTCATTACTGAAGAGTCTTGGCCCAATTCCTGGTCCTCCTCCATCCTCTCCTATTGCTTCCAACAGCCTAAGAATGTTGCAAAGTAATGCTATCTCTTGGCATTCTGACCATGGACTTGGGAGGCAGGCCATCCAGTAGAACCATGGGGAAGTTATTTAGCCTCCCATACCCCAGTTTTCTCATCTGCAAAATGGAAGCAATAACAGTCTCCTATCTCCAAGGGCTTTTGTGAAAATTAAATTAAAATATTTGTAAAACAGGGTAAGTTATTATCATTATTACACAGCAGTTAGTTTAGGATAAACATGCCCCTTCATAATGAGGGAACCTGGAAGAAAAGCTCACATTAAAATGACGTCTTTACTGAGTTTTCTCATTCTTAACTGTGGAAAAGTTAGCCAAATCACTAACAGGCTTGCCTCTATTGCATTTAACCCATTCATTGTTTTAAAAAAGGTAGGATGGAAAGTGTTCATTCAATTTATAGATTATATTGAACAAGCAGTCTCCTATAATTTTGACCAATTTCCTCATCAGTTTGATGGACAGCATGTACCCCAAACTGTGCAGAATGATAAACTCAGCCACACAGAGATGTTACTTCTTCTTGTTTAGTCGCTAAATCATGTCCAACTGTTCTGTGACCCCATGGACTGTAGCTTACCAGGCTCTTCTGCGCATGGGATTTCCTAGGCAAGTATACTGGAGTGAGTTGCCATTTCCTTCTCCAGGGCATCTTTCTGACCCAGGGATTAAACTAGCATCTCCTGTATTGGCAGGCAAATTCTCTACCACTGAGCCACCTAGATCTTGCTAGAGGTCCCCTAATGGAAGCGCAAAGCTGAAACTGTGACTCTGGGTGGCTAGCTTTTAGAGTACTGGGAAAAAATCAAGTTTACATTGTTAAAAATGCCTCACAACTTTCCATTTCCTCCTAAGTACGGACATTAAGAGTACGGATTCTGGGGCCAGACAGTGAGTTCAGACCCCAGGTCTGCCACTCATCTGCTAAGTGACCTAACAAGTTAGGCAATTTTTCTGTGCCAGATTTTTACAGACTTTTATCTGTAAAAAGAGGAGGACAATAACCATACTGACTGTGACCAGTAAGTAAAATATTATGTAAGGTGCTTAGAACACTGCCTGCCACATTTGTAAGCATCGACGGATGTTAATTATTGTTATTAGTAACTTGTAGACACAGAGCATCTGTGTGTCTGCAAACAGCATCAGCCCCCCTAGGGCGCCAGGGCACAGTTATCGTGTTTTCCATGTGACCAGGAGGGGCCCCCATACTCACTCTTCCCTCCTAGCCCCCAGCTACTTCGAATGTTAAAAGCCCCCTCCACGTGATGCCACACGTGTTCACTACATACAGACTTTCTCCACTGAACACGGACTTCCCTGGGAGGAAAGGCCTGACTTCCTGCTGCCTCAGCATGGGAACTGACCCTGGCCCCTAAGAGATACTCCAGAAATGTGGAATGACTCAATGAATACTCATTTCTTCAGATTTGTGGTGTTGTTCAGTCACTAAGTTGTGTCTACCTCTTTGCAACCCCATGAACTGCAGCACACCAGCCTTGCCTGTCCTTCACCATCAGATTTTTAAGTGACATTAAATTTCCAATCCCTTATGAAAATATAAGCCCCTCCAGGATCAAACTCCTTTAACAAACATCTTAGCAGCAGTCAGTGAGCCTGGAGCTGAGGACAAGTAGTGACAGCTGTTAACACTTCTGGCACATTCCACACCATCTCATGTCACAATCACACAGCAAAGACAAAATCTGTCCATTCTGAAATACAGTCTAGAGTCAACTCTGACCAAAAACAAACCCAAAACAGAAGCAAATGCATTTTTACAAAAAAAAAAAAAAAAAAGTATATTTCTAAAATGCTTACCTTGCCTCATAAAAGAAAGGGCTTTTTCTTTTAAATTCTCAGTCAATTGTTTCTTTTTAGTCAGATAATCCAAAACATAAATATTTGGAGCAAAATTTATCATGTTCTGTTCACCACAGCCATAAGGCATCCGAATCAGGGAATCCAAGCCATTGATGGAAGAACCCAGAATATCTCCTGAAAGCACAAGATATTTATCAAGGTCAGCAAATCCCCAATAACCATACCTCCTAGTGGCAAAGAGAGCAGAAGGCGCCCAACATTGAAGCACTATGACTGTCTCACTGCCAGGAACACAGTAGAAACTTTACATCAGGCTTTTAGGAAGATTGGTCAAATAAATGATTATACAGTGGTACTGAACTTGTAGATTATGCAACAAATTAGGAGACTTTTAGCTCAAAGATACAGCACATATAAGCAAACTGTAAGCTTTTTTTTTTTTTTTTTTAAATTTCTAACCAAAATGTCAGGATTTGCATTAGGAAATCGTCATTCTTATATAGGGAAGTAAAGTTTTACTATTAGTATTCTTCACATAAATAGAACTTTATTTTGACTTCCTTACTAATACACTATAAAATCTTGAGAAATGACGTTCTAAGGGCAGGGATTGTGGTATTTTTCAATGTGCTTTATTTTGAACAACAAAGTAGAACTAACTGGTATATATGTTTCAGTGAATCTCAGGATCAAAACAGGTTAAAAGTACTTTTCAAAGTTAATAACATAAAGTTAAACAAAACACACTCTTACCCACATTCCTCTACCTACATTCTAACACCATGACTCTAGAAAATAAGTAAAAATTTAGAAATGTAAAGGCTGAGTTCTAATTTTGACCTCACTATGGTTGAACTGTGTAGAGAAGAACATTCGTCAGTGTAGTTTACTTTAAAAACGTCACCATTCCAAGTCCAAATACCTATTAAAAACTTGCTCCTAGAAAAATGAATCCAAATAAGAGAGGAAGACTTTCACGTGGGTAGGCTGCAGTCATGCTAGAGTACCATGTCTTAAACTTTAGATGTTAACTCAGAGAAGTAAACACCAGTGCAGGTTTTGTTTCTTATTATTACCACTACTGCACATTATGCTTTTAATATTCAGAGTGAACATAAACTTGCACTTTTAATATTCAAAGAAGCAAGCCAATATTCACCAAGTAAAACACAAATAGGTTTTTTAATAGAAAGTAAAAAACCGAACAGGTTTTTTTAAATAAATACTATATAAAAATAAAACTTGAAAAAAACATTACTTTAAATCAAACTTTAAAATTAAACTTCAGAATAGTCAACAACCACAGGCAGATTCATTCCAACATGAGGAAAGATGGTACACACTCAAACTTCAAGGCTCTTGCGGGGAAGGGATAGTTAGGGAGTTTGGGGATGAACATATATGAAAGTGAAAGGGAAAGTGAAATTGCTCAGTCGTGTCCGACTCTTTGCGACCCCATGGACTGTAGCCTACGAGGCTCCTCCCTCCATGGGATTCTCCAGGCAAGAGTACTGGAGTGGGTTGCCATTACCTTCTCCAGATATATACACTGCTTTATTATAAATGGATAACCAGCAGGGACCTACTGTATAGCACATGGAACTCTGCTCAATGTTATGTGGGAGCCGGGATGGGACAGGAGTTTGGGGGAGAATGGATGCAGGTATATGTATGGCTGAGTACCTTCACTGTTCACCCGAAACTACCACAGCACTGTTAACTGGCTGTGAAAGAAAGTGAGAGCCGCTCATAAGAGAATCAATTCCTAGGCAGGTTGATAAGAAGGCCAGGGTCCCCAAGGAGGAGAAAGGCGTCTGAGGCTCTCAAGGAGGAGACAGGGGTCTGAAATTCTCAAGGAGGAAAGGACAAATGTTTTCTCCTACATTCCTTAGTAAGGATTGTATAACAATAATGTATCCTGCTTGAGGACATGTTTCTCCTTCCTGAAAATCTGCTAGATCTTCTGTTATCTTAAAATGTATATTATGGGAGTGAGTCTAGTAAGATGTTCACAACCTTGAGACATTCTTTTGATTTACTGTAATAACCAATTAAAAAAGTATTTAACTCCCTTGCTAACACTAGCAAGGGGGGCATTCTCCGCTCCCCTTCCGATGTCTGTGTCAGAAGCTTTCCCTGTTCCTTTTCACTTTAATAAAACTCTGCTACACAAAAGCTCTTGAGTGATCAAGCCTGGTCCCTGGCCCCGAAGTTAAATCTTCTTCGGAGATGACAAATCCAACACCGTTCACCATAAGCTATCACTCAGTCATGTCTGACTCTTTCTGACACCATGGACTATACAGTCTATGGAATTCTCCAGGCCAGAATACTGGAGTGGGTGGCCTTTACCCCAATACAAAATAAAAAGTTTAAAAAGAAAAACCTTCAAGACGCTTCCCTCTGTATGTGTGCAGACATGCCATACCATCTGCCAGCACCCCACCACTGTGGGAGGTGCTTAAGCAGAATGTATTCTCCTTAACAGAGAGTTTATTTATTTCTTTTCAAGAATTATATCTAAGCTCCCCAAAAAGCCCACTCTAGAGGGACTGACTGTTTGGAGTAATAATAAAAAGCACTACACCTGCAGGTGAGATTCAAAAGAACCTATGAAAAAGTGCCTTAGGTCTTAAAACCTCAAAGACCTAACAAATTATTTAGATGTCATTAATCAAAACATTGCCAGTACTTGGGCTGCCTGATGCAAAGAGCCGACTCATTGGAAAAGACCCTGATGCTGGGAAAGATTAAGGGCAGGAGGAGAATGGGGTGACAGAGGATGAGATGGTTGGATAGCATCATCAACTCAAGTTTGAGCAAACTCCAGGAGATAGTGAAGGACAAGGAAGCCTGGCGTGCTGCAGTCCGTGGGGTCACAAAGTCGGACACGACTGAGCGACTGAACAACAACAAAATCTAAATATTTCTTTCAGTTATTTGTAAAGCACAGCTATACAAATAAGCCATTTCTGTGGAAGTTCTAATAGTTGAAAGTCCTTTGGGGTTACCAAGACAACTAGGAGAAGGTGACTAAGTCAGTGGGTAGCTTCCAACGGTACAGGGTACTTGTGTTCTGCACAGAGAACCGCTCGAGGCAGTGGTCTTCAGCTTCTGGTTGTCAGAAGCACTAGCGGAACCTTTCCAAAACATGCATGCCCTAGCCATAGCCCAACGGAGTCTCACTGAGTAGACTGGGAGTGGAACCCAGACATTTGCGTATTTTCAAAGCTCCACAGAAGGCTGTGATATTCACCAGTGACTGAGAGCCACAAAGGCAGAACAACTCCCTCCAGCCACACAACACTGTGGCCTGGCTACTCAAACAGTGGACTGCACACCAGAAACATCAGCAAGACCTGGGAACCTGTTAGAAACGCAGAACGCCTACTGAGCCGGAATCCGCCTTCACACAGAGTGCCCAGAAGATCTATGTGCGCCTTGAAGACTGAGAAGAACTGGTCCAGACACACATCTTACCTGCCTTTCTACTGTAATCAGTGGTTGGCAGCAACTAAAACTTTTTACAACTCCTTCTTATTTAATTAGGATTAAATAAGAAAATATACCTAAAAAGGACCTACGGTATATTACAGGGAACTATATTCAATTTCTTGTAATAAACTACAATGGAACAGGATCTGAAAATATATATATATATATACACATATGTATAACTGAATCACTTTACTGTTCCCCCAAAACACGGTCAATCAACTGTACTTCAATTTAAATAATTTATTAAAAAAGAAAATGCATGTACAAATAAATGAGAAATGTGTATTACCATATACAAATAAACCGATAGTGAGGGTGATATACTCTGTTCTTACCAATTGCAGTGATCTGAACCCTCTCACTGCCACTCACTGTATGAGGAGGAAAGGAGAAACTCAGTGTTTTCAGGGTAGTTTGTAGCGTGCTGTCAGTCAAATCTAGCAAGATGGATTGTGAATACGATTTTTCTATTCCTTCAGCCTGTTGATAAAAAGTAACAGAATTAACATGGTCTCTATTCCTCTGTTTAGAGAAAACTATAGGCAGATAACAGAGAAGGCGATGGCACCCCACTCCAGTACTCTTGCCTGGAAAATCCCATGGACAGAGCCTGGTGGGCTGCAGTCCATGGGGTCGCTAGGAGTCGGGCACCACTGAGAGACTTCACTTTCACTTTTCACTTTCATGCATTGGAGAAGGAAGTGGCAACCCACTCCAGTGTTCTTGCCTGGAGAATCTCAGGGACAGGGAAGCCTGGTGGGCTGCCGTGTATGGGGTTGCACAGAGTCGGACACGACTGAAGCGACTTAGCAGCAGCAGCAGCATAGGCAGATAATGAGTTAATCATCTGGCCTGTGTATGGTTAGATAAGTACCTACAAGGTCTTGATTCTTAGTCCAAACTCGTTAATAAATGTTTACTTTCTCTTTAAATTAGAGAAAATAGTTCACAGAATGGCAATGGAAATGATAAAGGAGAAGATGAAAAGGGGATGAGAAACCCTCTGAAATAGGTCCTTTTATAATTCAAAGACAGAGATTAAATACCTTGTCCAAAGGCACCCTTGACAGAGCTGAGATGAAACCCAGGGCTGCCTCCCTCCAGAACACAAGTGCTTATCTACTATGCTGAGTTGCCTATTTGTGCATCCTGTCTCCTCCAAAAAAAAAACCTACAAAACCTATTCTACCTGTACTGAGGAATTCCAAAATTCAAAATCTATATATCAACTTGACACAATTTAACAGGATTCCAACGTCACACAGAGTGTAAATATAACCTGCTTTAAAATCATACTATAAATGTGAATAAGACGTTGGCAATTACCTCCAATTGCATGATATATTTTTACATTTAGATGAGAAAAACATTAGGTCTTCCTGGAGGGTGGAGAAGATGTCCTACCAGGTCTTGGAAACGAACTTAACCATGAGAAAAACCGTCTTCTGCTTCCTTTTCAATTATGTATTTCCATTTCATTTTAGACTTCAAGTATTTACCTTCACTAAAATCCTCTGGGTGACGGCATCAGAAGCAGCAGGTGAAACAGCTGTGACCGTGATGGGCACTTCCCCCAGACGTGTTGGCCTGACCGGGAAAAGAACAGTTGCCCCATCCTCACTGGGAACCAGAATGGTCTGTTGGTGTCCCGTGGCATTTATTTCATTCGAAGCCATTAAAATATCAAATGCATCACTTTTCTCAATGATTACCTTAACCTGAAAGAAAAAAAAAAAGTCATCAAAGGTTCTGTATAATAAATTGCTCCTCAGTAAAATGCTGCTTTGTGCATACATGCTAAGTCACTTCAGTCAACTCCTTGCAATCCTATGGACTGCAGCCCACCAGGCTCCTCTGTCCATGGGATTCTGCAGGCAAGAATACTGGAGTGGGTTGCCATACCCTTTTAAGTGTGGTTAAATCTGTGAGGCCCAAGACTAGAGAAAAACGAGACAGAAAGGTTCAGCCAAGAAGAGCGTGTAGAGGTAACAGGAAAAACCTAGTGCTTTCACGCTTTTTTCACCTACCTCAAGACAAGTGGGGAAATGGCCTTCTTCAAGTCTAACATTAAACTCCCACTAACATTAAATTCTCTCATTTTCTGAGAACTGGCTTATTTCATGTCATGGTACTACCACCAGCCTTACTCAGCTGTGTCATCCTGGGACACTAGTCCCATTAGAAAAACCTGAGGCAAACAGGATGAAATGTTATTACACTCATTGAGAATCTCTGCTAAAATTATTCCAAGAAAAGTATCACTCAGACACTAGTCCTGAAGCACATGTTGGCTGTAAACTTCCATAGAGTACATCAAAGTTACCAGGCTCATCAAGAAGAGCATTTCTCTGGATCTTAGACTTTACTAATTGTTTTTCCCACTTATTTTCTCATCTGTTTCTCAAAATATTTCTTTTTTTATTTTTATTTTTACTTTATTTTACTTTACAATACTGTATTGGTTTTGGCATACATTGTCATGAATCCGCCATGGGTGTACATGAGCTCCCAAACATGAACCCCCCTCCCACCTCCCACAGATGAGTAAACTGCAATTAAGTTACTGGTCATTAAGTGGGCAAGCTGGATACCGAATCTGGGCCTTCTGACTCCAGATCTTTTGCTCTTTACACTATAAAGAGAAAATTAAAAAGTAAAATTAGAAAATAAGAACCAGTTTATTCTCTAGACATAGTGCTTAAAGAGATGATGGTAGTGAGGTTAATTACAATCCCTAGTCTGGGGGTGGGGGTGGTGTGGGAATCATTTCATTAGCACGACTATGGGCAAAATACAAACAGTGGGCCTACCCCTGCCTTACAGGGAACTGATTGGCTGAGGGGACACCAGACCACGACTCAAAAATCAAAGCCTTGGAAACAGAAGACATTAACACAGGGAGCTCAACCCAGCGCCCTGTGATAACCTAGAGGGGTGGGATGGTCAGGGGTGGGGAGGGTCCAAGAGAGAGGGGACATATGTATACCCATGGCTGATTCATGTTGCTGTATGGCAGAAACCAACACAACATTGTAAAGCAATTATCCTCTATTTAAAAATAGATTTAAAAATATATATAAAATATTGTACAAATATGGGGACCGCAAGCCTAACAGCATGAGTGAGATTCCTCAAGGAAGACACCTTAGTTCCAAACCAGTCCTTGAAAGGAATAAATTCTTGCCAGTTGCAGCGGGCACTCAGTGGCAGTGTGAAGTGGCAAGCCATTCTAAACGTGGGAGTAGAGCAGGGGGGAAATATGGGGAGAAAGGGCAGGAAGAGGAAGAGATGCCAAGAAATGAAGCTGTGGGACTAAAGCAAAGAACCCGCACTAGAAACTAAGGGGAAAACGCCCAGACATGCCAGCAATATCCTTCAACATTAATGAGCTGAAGAAATGGTGGGCAAAGTACAGCTATTTTCAATATTCCAGAAATGCATACAATTTGTAGATGCCCAAACACTACATAACCCAATGCCAGCATGTTTTCTTCATTTTTTTCCTGACATGTAAATGATGAACAAACCTTTTAGCACATTACCTCAGTGGCATCTTTCAAATAATTGAATATGGTTACTTCCAAAGCAAATTCTTCACCTCTGATGACAGAGTATGGAAGATTCAAAAAAATGAAAAATGGTTGGAAGGCTTGGAGCTGGAAAGAACACAATGAATACAGATTTTATTTAAGTCCAGAGCTTCACACTTTACACACTTAAATCTCACAAAACCTATGACACTTATTAGTAGCTTCACATAGAAATGTCCTCTTGTCTACCAACAGAAAACAGCAACCTATCCTAAATAAACAGGGGCATACGGCTGTGATTTATAACACAGTAATCACTATATTTTATGAAACTCCTTCTAGGAACCAGGGACTTTATACAAATTATTTCATCACACCTATGCAGGCGGGTGTTATGGTCATATTTTACAGGGAAAAAACCTGAAGCTCAGCCACCTCTGTAACTAGTATAAGAGCACACTGCTGGAAAGTGCAAGAGCCAGAACTGGACCCCGCCATATCTGAGGCCATAGCCAAGCTCCTCTTCCACTACTCTGCCATGCCGATTCCATCATTCTGCTTTTAAAGCCACTGCCCAAATGAAACAGCATCTGTCTTAGGCTCCTATGAAAAGTAAATGATCTTTTGCCTACTACCCTATGGACTGTAGCCCGCCAGGCTCCTCTGTCCATGGAATTCTCCAGGCAAGAATACGGGAGTGGGCAGCCATTCCCTTCTCCAGATCTTCCTGACTCAGGGATCCAACTGGGGTCTCCTGGAGTGCAGGCAGATTCTTTACTGTCTGAGCTACCAGGGAAGCCCAACATATGAACACATACATATATGTTGGTCACCTAAACTATGATAGTGTTGGCAAAGCTTCTCACTGGCAGCAGTTAATTCTTTCTTAGAAGTTTATTTGGAAATCTGTGGCAGTCTCAGATTGTCACAATGAGTGCTCTTGGCACTTAGCAGGGAAGGTCTGCATGCTCTGGACGGTCCCAGACAATGAAGAATTGTCCTGTGTTCCTCATGATTCTTAAATGTCCTTTCATGTAGATAAAGCACCTGGTTATAATAACCTGGACTTACAACCTAATTACAACACATATATAAACCCAAAGCATCTATCAATATACAACTAGTTTGTAAATCAAGAGGAAACTGCCCTTTGTTTTGTAACTTTACCAAAACTTCTTCACTATTTCAAAACTTTACATCACCACAGGCAGCACCACTCAAGGTTTTTGCCTTGCTAATACATGTATATCAAATTGTATTTTGCAGCTGTTGCACACAAGGTGATTCTATGTACCACATAAATATTCAAATATGTTACTAGGCCTTCTTGTGCAACTATGCCTGGCCACTTACATACTAAAAAGTATATTATTATACATTACTTTCCTTTTATTTCTCCTTGGTATTTCACTTAGGACATCTTACTGATTATTTTACTTGAATATGAAGGTATATTAAATTTTCTATGCATTTCATTTGCATAGATGGTTGAGGGACAAAACAAAATATCTGTTTTTAAAAACCGGCTTCTGATATGGCAGAGCTGAAAGCTACTGGTCTAAGACCAATCACAGTCATTATATTCCTCTTGTCAGCGACGGTTTAGGAAGTGACATGGGATATAATTTGACCAAAGAGTTGTGAAGGAATGTTTGCTAGGGGACATTCTGAGTTCTACTCATCTTTAAAGAGGACATACTCTCTCTTCTGGCCTTTGGAAGTGACTGGACTCAGTCAATAATAAACTTACTCTCCAAATCTCAATACAGAGCTAGCACAGTTAACAGTTCAATACAGTTCACACTTGAAAATGTAAAACAGATAAAAAACAAAAAAGAAACACCAAGAAATCTCCAAACTATGATCAACATCACAAGCAATCACTTTTTTAAAATCCATTGAGGAGCTGACGCTCTCTTTGCTTCGTGGCATTGTACCATCTAGAAACAGCTCTTTCGTACACTACCTCCACTGGAGCAGTTGTTAGTCCAAGACCTAAATCCTCAGAGATCACAAAAGCAGTTGCAACCCAAGAAGTGATAGAATCAGGCACAGTAACTTCGAATTCTTGGTAAATCCTGGATCTGAAGTCAGGGTAAACATAAAAGTCACAAAACCAAGAACAGACACACTTCAAAATAGGCCAACATAACCTAAACCATGTTTTGGAAGAATTTTCATGTTTTGGGAAATTTTAATTTTCCAAATAATATACATATCTAGATTTTTTTTAAAGATTTAAGCATGAAATAATACATTCCAAGTTCTCAAGGAACAGGTCATAATAAGGTCATAACACTGCAAACTGATCCATATTCCAATAAAAATCTTTCTACAATATTTATATCTTTAAGACAAGCATCATTTTCAAAAATTTTATATAGATAATAAATACCTTTTCCAAATTTAACTCCCATTTGTCTCTCTCAATATGCATAAAAAGTTTCCCTCTGTATTCTTGTCAATGCTGATATTTGTTTTTGGAGGTGTGACTCGTGTCTTATTTCAAGTTTCCATAAATAGCTGACTCACAATATATGCAGATTTCATGATTTACTTGTTGAGTCATCATGCCATTAGCACAGAGTTTGTTAGCTAAACTGAATTCTTTTCAATACCCACACCTCTTCTGCCTGTGGCTCACAGGGATGTTTAATGGGGCACCACAAGGCAGAAGGAACAATCGTGAGCGCTTCCCACCCCAAGCAACAGAGGAACTCCCAGCAGTCTTTCCCCAGTGAGAACCATGTGACTTCAGGGAAATTAAAATCATCCTTCTTCAGAAAAGGCCTGTCTTCTCCTTGATGATCCTCTTACTGTCACAATTCGCACACAGCTTTATTAAATACTATGCATGTGTGTGTTCAGTTGCTCAGCTGTGTTCAACTCTCTGTGACCCCACAGACTATAGCCCACTAGGCTCCTCCATCCAAAGGATTTTCCAGGCAAGAATAGTGGAGTGCGTTGCCATTCCCTTCTCCAATTAAATACTATATTTAGATGCAATTAATATCATTCTTTAAAAACCCTTGGTCTATTTAGTTCTTTATCACACTATGTTTATACTGAAACATTAGAAAGAGGGCAAAACTTACTTAAAACTAAGACCAAACAAAATACATTCAGACAAAGAACTTTAATCCGTACCCCATGTTGGTGTCTAGCCAAATCCAAGTTTCTGGAAAATGCTTTCGCACACGTGGACTGCTGCCCAGAGAAAAGTCATGAAGATCTACTGAGTAGCCTTCATTTTCATCCACAAACCTCTCAGCCAACTCTACGCTGTCATCTACAAATAAGCATTGACAACTGTTAGGGGAAAGTCACAGGAGATAATGTTCATAAACCTAGTCCACAGAATTACAGCATCTCTCAGCTGACAAGGCCCTTACAGTTTATCTTCTCCAATCCTTCTCATTTGACACCCGAGACCCACAGAAGTCATGTGACTTACCCCAAGCCACATGGTCAATTATGGTAGAGCTGGAAAAAAAAGTTCTCTGGCCCTACAACCAATACCTAAAAAACGACTTGCAGTTCAGCTGCAAAAAAATACGTTAAACCCCATTTTTAAATGTTACCTCCAATTCTGCTATTCTCTTCTTCTTAGATTCCTAGTGCTGAATGCCTTTGGCTGTACCTGTCACAAGATGCTTCAAAAATCCAGCTTATTAGCTTTTTTTCTTACAAAACAGTCACACTGACACACAGATACTGGATCACCTAACTCTATTCTTTCAACTTTTCTATAAGCCTAAAACTATTTCAAAACAAAACGTTAAAAAATAAAATTATACTGAAGAAGTTACCAAAGATTCAAAGATGAATGCAATGAGCTCCACCCACTGTCTATGGAGAAGGCAAACAAATACATGAGTGACAGTCCACTCAGGCGAAATGTCTACCATGCAGAGAACAGCTGATTTTACATAGAAACTGAATAATGAAGAGGGTGCAGCTAGAAAAAAAAATCCATCTTGTGTTGTTTATTGCATTACATTTTCCTTACATCTTCAGGTAAAGAGTGTCCCATACAAGAAGGGTGAAAAAAAGTAAGCTAAGTACAAAGGCATGTCGAGAATATGACAGTGCTTATTAGGGAAGACTGGCATAAAGAGAAGAGAAAGAATGCCTGGGTCCAGATTTTAAAACATCAGTTATCCCACGCTGAAGGATTTGGGCTTGATCCTTTAAGCAGTGATGATCTACTGAAGGTTTTAAAATGAATTAAAAACGTGATCTACTCCATGTTTTATAATGGTAACTCTGGTCTCAGTGAGAACAGTGGTTTAGAGATGGGGGAATGGACGTAGGAGAAACAGAAGGTTCTCGCACTACCCGGAACCCGGGACCCAGCAGAGGAGAGGAAGGACAGCCTTGAGATAACTCTGCTTGGCCTCCCAGTTGGATGAGCTCTGTGCATCCCTACCGCACTCTCCTGCCCCATCACACCTCTCAGCACACTCTTCTACCTGTGTGTTGGTTTGCCCTACTAGACCAAGCTTGAACTTCCATTGCCTCCTACATGCCAGGCAAATATGAGTATCATCTACTGATAATAGGTAATTGCAGATTTCTGAGTACCAAACAAGTGCAAGGCACTTTGCATGCTTTTGGATTTAAACTCCTAACAGCCCTGTAATAGAGGCAATATTACTACTGCTTAAATTCAAGGAGAAACCTGAGGTTTAGGGAGCTTAATGAATTTCCTCGGGGTCATAAAGCCAGGGTTGAAAGTCAGAAGTATTTCTTGGTAAATTCCTTTCTTAATCACTGAGCTGTTCTGCATCTGGCAGAGAGGAAAGAATCAAGGATGAGTTTTGGGTTTCTGATGCGAACATGCGGGTAGATGATGATTTCATTAACAGATATATGGAATCGTATCAACTCAAGGGCTCATATATCAGTCAAATCATATTAGGGAAGAGCAATGGTTTGTGACACATAGAATTTAAGGTATTTGTGGAGCATCAGGGTGCAGAATCAGGAGGGGTAAGATAAACAATCAAGTTCTTCCAGAGTTGAATTTAATGGGGAAGATGTCATGGAAGGACCAGGGATTAGGGAAGAATTCTACCAAACCGACTGACCACGTGGTCCAGGTTGTTGCTGTTGTGTTGTTGTTTAGTCGTGTTCCAGCTCTTTGGCAACCCCGTGGACCGTAGCCCACCAGGCTCCTCTCTCCATGGGATTTCCCAGGCCAGAATACTGGAATGGGTTGCCATTTCCTTCTCCAGGGGATCT
The DNA here is from genome assembly GCF_014754425.2 of Oryx dammah. Classification (NCBI taxonomy): domain Eukaryota; kingdom Metazoa; phylum Chordata; class Mammalia; order Artiodactyla; family Bovidae; genus Oryx; species Oryx dammah. Next base: position 685,887 of record NW_024070188.1, on the reverse strand, counting down.
TCCCTATGCAGGGATCAAACCTGCATCTCCTGCACTGGCAGGCAGTTTCTTTACCACTGAGCCCCCTGGGAAGCCCATGGTCCAGGTACTAGGGGCAAATATGGGCAGAAGGAGTCAGTGACCAAAAATAACCAGGAGAGGTCAAAACCAAAGAAGACACTTAACAGAATTAGGGGAGTGAGGGCACATACAAAGTAGAAGGACAGGCATTTGAAATGTTAGGGGTAGATCTATGGTAGGTGATGACGTGACCTTATGACTACTGTTGCCATGGTGATATTCACATAACAGCGCACAGTAGATGGGCCACCCACACATTCAAATCCCCGAGGAAGACAAAGTAGTCAGACTCTGACTCTTCTGTGAGAGTCATTAACATAGAGAGAGGGAAAGGGAAAGCAGGTGACTGAATGTTGATTAGAGGATATGTGATTGAAATTCTTGAGTTTCAAATGATAAGGGGCTTTTAACTGAGGACTGCTGAACAGCGGTCTTGAAGTAGCCAAGAAAATACTGAACTCTATATACCTGCTGGGGGTGGGGGGCTTCCCTAGTGGCTCAATGGTAAAGAATCTGCCTCCAATGCAGGAGATGGATGTGGGTTCGATCCCTGGGTCAGGAAGATCCCCTGGAGAAAGAAATGGCAACCCATTCCAGTCTTCTTGCCTGGGAAATTCCATGCACACAGAAGCCTGGCAGGTTATAGCCCATGGGGTCCCAGAAAGAGTCAGACACGCCTTAGCAACTAAACAACAACATGCACCTTCAGATCATGAACCAGAAGAGAGGCAGAAAAATTAATGTCAATTACTTGAAGGTTTCCAGGAACATAATATACCAGTAAAAGTATCAGGTTTCTTCTGCTACAGTGAAAACGTAGAAGGTTCTCAGAAAAGGTAAAGATTACAATGAGTGTTACTAACAATAGAATAAGTATGATAGCACCAGGATTTGATAAGTAAACATAAACAAAGATGGGTAAAAGCTGAGACCAACAGAGAAAGCATGCATAATCAGATTGGCTGGAAGGCTGCCTAGGATAAATGATTATATGAATGAAGAAAGCTAAAAGTGCCATGTGTCTTTAATACACACAGAGATCATAATGACTTCATAAAGTCTTTAAGACTATAAAATTGTTCTTAAAACTTCAGGACAGAGGCTCAGGTGTCCTACGGCATCAAGAACCAACCCCAAAATGAAGAGTCTGGAGTTTAGTAGGGGAACATGGGGTAGAAATTCATGGATAGCAACTATGATACTTCTGTAGTCTTTCGAGATGATTTTGTACCATTTTACCTGAAAGAAGAGAATAGCCTCTAGAATTAATCATTCTCATTTATACATTTCCTTCAGTCAAAATATTTTATGGGGACCTCCCTGGTGGTCCAGTGGCTAAGAATCCACCTTGCTATGCAGGGGACAAGAGTTTGATCCCTGGTCCAGGAACTAAGATCTCACATGCTTTGAGGCAACTACCGAGTTGCTACCCCCACATCACAACTACCGAGTCTACGCACCACAGCTAGAGAGTCCTTGCACCACACAAAGAATCCCACGTGTCGTGACGAAGACCCCGCGTAGTGCAACTAAGACCCGACACAGTCTAATCAATCAGTTAATTTTTTAAAAGAAGTTAAAATGAACAATTCAAGTAAAACACTTTATGAATTTTTCTTAAAGCACATCCTTTAATTAATTGGGTGGTCAACTCTACTTAGCAATCCAGGGAACAGGGATGTGTGATGTGATCCTGCCTGGGAAGAACGCAGACTGAGGAGACGTGTGTGTGTGTGTGTGTGTGTGTGAGTGTGTGTGTGTGTGTGTGCGTGAGTGTGTGTATGTGTGTGAGTGTGTGTGTATGTGTGTGAGTGTGTGTATGTGTGTATGTGTGTATGTGTGTGTGGACAGCATACTTCGTGGTATCTGGGCTATTTTCTAGGTTAACAATAAAAAGCTAGAGAACAGAAATGTTTCAAAAATATGTCGCCTCCTTTTGAATAATTCCAAAGTAACATCACAGTTTACAATACACATTGGAGGCATGAAATCTTTCAATATGTCCAGAAATAGAGCCATGTCAAAAAGTTACAGAGAGAAAATGGAAAGTAATCATTAGAAAGATCTAAACAGGAGCTGAAGACCACTCCATGTCATGGCCCAGGTGTACTTCCAAGTACATTAAACTCCAAACACTATAGGAGAAGAGAACAGAAAATGAAAATTACAATATCCATATTCAACCAGGATGTATTCATACTTACATAAGTAACTATAAATACCTGAGATGAAAGACTTAATGACTTAAAAAGCACTTGGCCAGATTTCACTTACAAACACCATCAATGTAATCCTTCACAAGGTTTGCATCCGTCAATACCCAGAGGCCACACTCCTAGAAAGAATCATTTTAATTTTTTTTTAAATAAAAGTTTAAGCGCCCTCTAAATCGTCAGTTGCCTACACCCCTAATTCACTCTTGCTGTTTTGTTTTTGTGTCGCATGTGAAAATATCTCCCTTTGCTTTTTTAACTCTTGCTCATTTTTGAGAGTTTAAATACATACATGAGTATACAGCCTGTCACAACGAGACACACAGACACACACACAAGCACATAAACACACATTCTCACATGCAGAAAGAGCTATTTCAAAGTTAAGGAAAGTGATATAAAAGAAAGAAATTACTTGTTTAATGGTAATTCCATTATTTCTCTAATGATGAATTTACTCATTTGCTTCTAAGACTTGAAGGATGACCATCTTTCAATTTCAAATTACACTTATATAACACACTGCACTTCAGCAACACATTTAAGAGGTTAGCATTTCATAATTCAGATCATTAATTCTGAAATCAGTTTTACAGCAGTAAATATATTAATATCTTTTCAAATTATATAGCAAACTAAACATACCTGAAAGACTGCAAAAGAATTCATGAACATGCCTAAATAATATCCTGTGTTATAAAGTTCCAATTCATGGACCACCTAAGAAGATAAAGTATACAGAATGAAAGCACTCATGTCAGTGTGTTCTGCCCTCTCAACGTTTCTGATACGTACCGTGAATAACAGACAGGTACACATGCTTATCAAATGTGCTACATCAAACAGACCACATGCTTTTCAAATTTGAAAATGACACAAACGGAGGAATAATGAAAATGTCAATGGCATGTTCACAATTCGTCAGCCAAAAATACACCTCTTCTTTAAACTTATTTTTATTCTGTTCAGTAATCAAGAGTTCCTCAGAAGTATGGGCTTGTTGACAAAGCCAACACGTGGAGATCAGCATTTAAAATGACTCACACTTTTGACAAAGATAAATAGGGTCAATGTGATGGTTAACAAAGACCTTAAAAAATATCAGTTAAGAATCTGAGTCAGTTCTGGTGAGGTGGATGAACCTAGAGCCAGTTATACAGAGTGAAGTTAAGTCAGAAAGAGAAAAATTAATTAATGTGTATTTATGAAATCTAGAAAAATGCTACTGATGAACCCATTTGCAGAGCAGGAATAGAGATGCAGACACAGAGAACAGATTTGTAGACACAGTGGGAAAAGGTGAGAGTGAGATAAATTGAAAGAGTAGCTTTGAAACATATACATAACCATGTTAAAACAGATCGCTAACGGAAGTTTCTGTATAACACAGGGAGCTTAACCAAGTGCTCTGTGATGACCTAGAGGGGTGGACAGGGGCATGCGGTGCGAGGGAGGTTCAAGAGGGAGGGAACACATGTATACTTATGGCTGATTCACGTTGTTGTACAGCAGAAACCAACACAACGTTATAAAACAATTATCCTTCAACTAAAAACAAATTTAAAAAACATTTTGCTAAGTGAAATAAAGCAGATACAAAAGGACAAATATTGCATGATTCCACTCATGTGAAATATCTAGAATAAGCAAATTCATAAGATCAGAATTTGCTTAGAGGTTACCCGTGTCGCAAAGGGAAGGAGGTAATGAAGAGTTACTGCTTCATGGTCACAGAGTCTCGATTTAGAATGATGAAAATTTTGGAAATAAACAGTGATGATGGTTGTACAATATTATTAATAATTAATGCCACTGAACTATACTTTTAAAAATGGTTAAAATGGAAAATTTCATGTTATATATATTTTACTATGGTAAAAAAAAAGTTAGGATATTATAACCTTTTAGTTAGTAGTTTGATACATTTACCTCAATTACATTAGCATTAAGATTGGGAAGTTAAGACAGGGAAAAGAATTATGGAAGATTCTAAGTTTAAAAACATATCAAGTTTAACATTAAACACCCAAACCACTGCTTCTGCTTTACTAACAAGAGCACTGCCACACCCATGGTAAGGAAACATGATGTTAGAATAGGCATCAAGAAGAAAGCAACAGAATGAGACAACAGAAAATTCCATAATATCTCAACAAGCTGGCCAATACAGTTAGCCCAACTAATGAAGCCAGAGACAGACAGGATGGAGAGGAAAGGTTTTCATTCCATAACTCAAACTCTGCCACAGAAGACCTATATGTGCAATGCAGGTGTCAATCAATGGAATTTTCTAGGAAGAAGCATCTCTTGCATGAGGAAGAGAGATGCTCTTTTTCTCACTGGTTCAGTGAGAAAGCTGCAGCAAGGGAAGTCTGCTATCTGCAGATTAGTCTTGGAAGATCTAAGACACTTAAATTATTCCTAGGCATTCACAAGTTTCTGGATAGCATATATAAATTTAACAAAAATGAAAGAAAGGAAAATGGTCCATTATCATAGGCTCCTGACTCCTTCCTCTAGAGCCAACACTCGAGAAATATGAAAAGCAAGCAAGAAACTTATATGAGTAGAACAAGAAAACCCTCGGAAGAGCAAAGGGTATCTCCAGTTGGGGTGTTGGAGGAAGTAGATGGCAGAAAGCTGATACATGCAACAGGCTGGAAGAGGCTTTTAAATTCTACCTGTGCTTCTCTTCAGGAGGTAGCCTTAGGACAATCATTCCTGGCAATTCACTGCCAAAACCAGCAGGCAGCAGGCAGGCAGTCCGCTAATGATACCAGGATAATAATGGCCAGGATAATACCAAGTCAGCACCTCTGCCCTTCTGGTGTGAAAGAACCAGGAAACATTTAGACAGACCGCTGGCCTTCAAGCATTCACTTTTCCTCCCCTCCTCATCCCACCCCTCCGAGCTGGTGGGTCATCACCTCAGGAGACTACCTCTTCCTGGGCTGCTTTTCCCGAGGAGGTTAAAAATGAACCATCAGTGGAAGGGGGCAGCACACAGGGAGAATCAAGAGTAGTTCTCTAGTCCCTGAAGCTCAACCTGTCCCCTCTCTTTAAACTGACAAGAGTTACATGGGTTGGAGCCTGGTGTTCAGCTTCCCCAACAGACAGAACAGCTGCCAAATCAACTAGATATCCAACTAGATATCCAAACTATATCCAACAAGTATAGTTTCCATAAAAGACATCCAACTGGACCACATACTGAAAAGTCAGCTCAAGAATTTAAAATAAACACAGTAAATACAGACAAGGGAAAATATTAGCAATATAAAACAAGGAAAAAAACAAGTGAAAATAATAATTAACAACATAATAGCTGATATAAAAGCAGGATATCTACCAACTGAAAGAGTCAACTGAGGAACTCACCCAAACAAATACAGACAAGACAGATGAAAGAGACAAAAAAAGCATAAGAAATACGGAGGGAAAAAAGTAGAAGTGCTAATATCTGCCAATCTCTGAAGAGGAGAAGAAGTGGAAAGAAGAGGAACTATAGGAAGAAATAATTTCCAGAATAAAAAAATTAAGGGACAGCATAGACTGAACAAGCAATTCGTTATGACAAAGAACTAAAATTCTATACAACAGCAACATGATCTGGCCAGGGCTGGGGAAGGAGATGGGGACAGGGAGAGACAAAAAGAATGTGTAAGAATATGAGGGCACACCAAAATGCTTGACTTGTCAGATAAAGATACAAAGAAAATCAATAAGGATAAAAAAAATATGAGCAAATTCATGAGACAAGGACATCTATCCTGTGAACAAAAATAGAATGTGTAACTTCCAAAACCATGGAAAGAAGAATGAAAAGAAACGAAAAGGAAGTCGACTAAATTATCAAATAAAAAAGCAGAAATAAGTCCTAATTAGAACAAGGACTAATTTGTAAATGGGTTAAATAAGTTTATTAAGATACTGTCAGATTAGACTTTTTTAAAGAAAAGCAAAATACAATAATATACTGTCTGCAAGATATACTTAAAAACTTAAAGAGGGTTGAAAATAAAATGATGGAAAAACATACCAGTCAAGTGTGAAACAAAAGAAGGCTGGGATAGCAATCTTATATATGACAGGATTTAATGTAAATGCACAGTGAGATATAGAGACAGACACTCAGGGAGAGCACATGTGCGTGTATTTCTGTGTGTCCACATATATATGGAAGAAAAAATGAAATAATGTATTTATTAAGATATTTAGCAAGTTGTAAAATGAAAGATACTATCATCAGTTAAATCAAGTGCAAAATGCTATAGATTTTTTAGAATAAATGAATTTAAGTAAAGTCAAGAGAAAAAAAGTGACTGATGGGTTTTAAAGGTTTTTTTACTTTTAAAGACACAATGGAGTATTACTCAGCCATTAAAAGGAATACATTTGAATCACTTCTAATGAGGTAGATGAAACTGGAGCCGATTATACAGAGTGAAATAAGCCAGAAAGAAAAACACCAATACAGTATACTAACACATATATATGGAATTTAGAAAGATGGTAACAATAACCCTGTATGCGAGAGAGCAAAAGAGACACAGATGTATAGAACAGTCTTTTGGACTCTGTAGGAGGAGAGGGTGGGATGATTTGGGAGAATGGCATTGAAACATGTATAATATCATATAAGAAATGAATCATCAGTCTAGGTTCGATGCAGGATACAGGATACTTGGGGTTGGTGCACTGACCCAGAGAGACGGTATGGGGAGGGAGGTGGGAGCAGGGTTCAGGATTGGGAACACGTGCACACCCATGGTGGATTCATGTTGATGTATGGCAAAACCAATATAGAATTGTAAAGTAAAATAAAGTTAAAAAAAATTTTAATAAAAAAATAAAAATTTTAAAAAATGAGAAAAATTTGCTGGATAGGCTGAAGAAAAACACATAATTTTTCTCAAATGGACTGATTTTACAACAATATGTCCAAACTAGCCTATACACATATATCTTTCTTCCTGAAGTGCTGTTAATTGCTGTAGTTAATCAATCAATGGATATAGTTCATGCAGTCTACATTTCTACTGCCAAGGATATATAAGGACTTACAAATAAAAATTAAATGACTGATGAATAGGGGATTAGCTGATGTAACACTAGATGTTCATATATTTCTTGACTTGTACGTTTTCTGAAGATTAACATGATTTCACTCCCTCAACCTACTATAAGTTCCTGATTCAGTGAGGACTGTAATTATTCATAACCATCATGTATAACCAAAATATAAAGTATTTTACAATTACCTAAAGCTCTCTCCAGTGTCATTCATAAATGTGCAAGTCCAATTGCTGGTACTTTCTCAAGTGTCTTCAGTTAAAATATAGTTTGAAAATGAGGGGAAACTTTAGGTGACAATTTTCATGTAAGACGGCAAAGACAGTTGACCACAATAGGCTCTTTCCAACATGACAATTGGAATGCAGATCCCTTTCATTCAGAAGCTTTGCTATTACTGACTTATACTTGAAAAATGAAATTTCGTTTAAAACTTGGAAGCAACACAGTAAAGTTTCTTTTTTTTCTCTTTCAATGTGTATTTTTGTAATGAAAAAAATGGCTAAACTCACATTTTCCATTGTAATATCATTTGAGACATTCATCAGATTCACACTCTTGTCGACAGCTACAATACCCACTGTTGAGTCTGGCTGTGTCACAGAGATCCTAAGAGAGACTTTCTCAGATGGTTCAGCATTGGCTTTACTCCAGAACAGCTGTATCTAAGAAAGTGAAAAAGCAGTACTGATAGAATACACTTTTTTAAAGCACCTCATGTCTTATTAATAGCAGATCAATGACAAAATCTAGCAAAGTCTACACTTGTGTTGGCCAGGGACATTCCAAAACCATACACAAGTCTTCTCCGGGGAAAGGAGTAAAAACAAACTTTACTCCCACAGTGTTCTCAAGTCATGGAACCTCTCACTGGGGTACATATCAAAGTTTTCCTTCACTTCTCTACCCTTCTCCTTCCCTTTCTCCGTCTCCCACCCCACAGCTGCTAGCCGGTACTGAAGAGAAGACAGCGTCTGCCATACGTGGGGAGGGTCAGTATCCATGAGCGAGTACAGGAACGTGCCTGCATGTTGGCCACCTGGACTCAGAAGTGAAAGCCTGCAAGTAAGAGGCCCTGGGGACACACAGAACTGCCTGCGCTGGGTGGGGGTGCCTTTCCCCAGGAGGAGGCCCTCAGACCAACACCAGTCAGGCCCACTGCTCTGTGCCTCGATGGCTGCCTCAGCTTGCTGTCATTAACCCTCAGCAAAGCATAGTCCTACTGGCACTGCTTAAAGAGCATCAATCCTCTCACCCAGGGCTGGACCTAACGGCTTTGTCAGAAGGCTTCTTTCTCCTAGGAATGATCATCTTGCCCAGCTCTACTCCAACAATCCCATGCCCCAGTGGCTGTACCACCTGATTAAGATGGCCTTAATGAACCCCTCAGCTTACCTGAGCGTTAGACAGGGTTCTACCTGACATTAACCACCTGCTTTCCCTTTCCTTAGAAAATCTGCAATTGTAAATGTATTCTCTGCTCCTTTAAGATATAAACCTTTTCCCAGCTTCCTGCTAGTTCTACCAGCAGAAATGTCTTTCTCAAAGATCTGGGATTCATCCTTTAGAAGTGTCATCATTCAGTCACTCAGTCATGTCCGACCCTTTGCAAGCCCATGGACTGCAGCACGCCAGGCTTCCCTGGCCTACACAATCTCCCTGAGTTTACTCAAACTCATGCCCATTGAGTCAGTGATGCCATCCAACCATTTCATCCTCTGTTGTCCTCTTCTCCTCCTGCCTTCAATCTTTCCCAGCATCAGGATCTTTTCCAATAAGTTAGCTCTTTGCATCAAGTGGCCAAAGTATTAGAGCTTCAGCTTCAGCATCAGTCCTTCCAATGAATATTCAGGGTTGATTTCCTTTAGGATTGGCTGGTTTGATCTCCTTGCAGTCCAAGGGACTCCCAAGAGTCTTCTCCAATACCACAGTTTGAAAGTATCAATTCTTTGGTGCTCAGAATTTTTTATGGTCCAACTCTCACATCCATTGGGCCATATATCAACTTCCCAGGTGGCTCAGACAGTAAAGAATCCACCTGCAATGCGGGAGACCTGGATTTGATCCCTCAGCTGGGAAGATCCCCTGAAAGACACGGCAACCCAATCCAGTATTCTTGCCTGGAGAATCCCATGGACAGAGGAGCCTGGTGGGCTACATACAGTCCATGGGGTCACAAAGAGTCAGACACAACTGAGCAACTAACACTCTCACATCCATAGACTATATGGACCTTTATTAGCAAAGAAATGTCTCTGCTTTTTAATATGCTACTGAGGTTTGTCATAGCTTTTCTTCCAATGAACAAGCGTGTTTAGATCTCATGCAGTCACCATCTGCAGTTATTTTGGAGCCCAAGAAAATCAGTCTGTTGCTGTTTCCATTGTTTCCCCATCTATTTGCCATGAAGTGATGGGACTGGTTGCCATGATCTTAGTTTTCTGAATGCTGAGTTTTAAGCCAGCTTTTTTCACTTTGAAGTGTTAATCATCAAGAAAGAGCCTTGATTGATTTCCCAGTCTCTGTGGGCGAATAGGAGCCTAACTTACAAACTCACAGATGGCCTGCTCATATTGACCAATCCCTCCCCCAATGTCCTCCAGTACTTTTACATTAATTCACCCCAGTATTTAAAAACCTCCCTGCCTTCTGTTTCAGTGGAGTTGAGTTCAGTCTCTCTCCCCTATTGCAATGGTCTTAAATGAAGTCTTCCTTGCCTGTTTAACAATCTTTTTTTCATATGCCTCTTGAGCCACTGGGTCAGGTTTACTCTTCTCCACTCTATCTTAAATAAGGTGAAAGGGGAACTTACAATATGCAAACTTTGCACTTCTCACTCTTTACTCTGCACCTCAGTGACTCCATAGCTCCAAACTGCACTTCTGTGCAGACAATTTCTAAAACTACATCTCTTGCCCCCTACATCCCACTCATTTATTCCACAGTCATTACTGAACATCCACAAAGATTCATTAATTTTCTCGTGTTTAAACATATTTTATTTCCAAATATATAATTTCTTTTGGAGTAAATATGGTAAACATTATCATATAAAAATTAAAGAATTATCTTTGCAAACACAACCAAAACTAATTTCTTATCACTCATACCTAAGAAGTTTCTTGGAAGTATGCTATTTATACACTCTGTTTCCTCAAAGCTTCTTACACAGTAACATTTTTTAGAACCTGCTCTCACCTTCAGAGATGTATGCCTCCAGGTTTAAGTCTTACTCCTACTTTAAAATTTGCCTTTCTCAGATTAATGGAGTCACTTGAAGTCTAAAATTGTGCTCTGAAACTAACAGAATACAACACTGTTTTTTTTTTTAATTCTTTTCATAAGACAGAAAATAAGTTTGTTTTATATTTTGACAATAAAAATTAGAGTCAATATTTCTCAATAAAAAAGGCATGGATTACGACTTCTACTTCTTAAAATTTTTAAAATATTAAGGGAGAAGATGCTACCAGAAGAAGTATACTCTACAAATCATTACTTTAAAATAATGATTATTTAAATATGCATGAGATAACTGAACTCCACCTGTCAATCTTACAATTAGGTTACTTCTCAGAGTTGGGGCCCAGGGGGGTTTCCAACACAAGCTATACACCTTAGGTTATTAAAAAATCACTGCTGCTGCTGCTAAGTCGCTTCAGTCGTGTCCAACTCTGTGAGACCCCATAAACGGCAGCCCACCAGGCCGGGGTTCTCCAGGCAAGAACACTGGAGTGGGTTCCCATTTCCTTCTCCAATGCATGAAAGTAAAAAGTGAAAGTGAAGTCGTTCAGTCCTGTCCGACTCTTAGCGACCCCATGGACTGTAGCCTACCAGGCTCCTCTGTCCATGGGATTTTCCAGCAAGAGTACTGGAGTGGGGTGCCATTGCCTTCTCCAATGCATGCACGCATGCTAAGTTGCTTCTGCTGTGGGCCTGATATATCTAAGACTAATTAGAGTTCTCGAAAGTGAGATGAGAATGGAGGAATAGAGAAATATTTTAAAATATCATTTTGGGGATGTAGGAAAAAAAAAATCACTGATGTGTTTGGAGACCAAACTCTACAGAGATCTCCACATGTAAAGTAGCCAAGCTTATTGCAAATTTGTCCTGGGTTAGTCTCCAGGATGGTGAAATGGATAAACCAAAGCCCAGCTCTGCTTCCCCACAATACTGCAGATGGCCACACTCCCTCCTGAAGCCCTCACTTCACACCAGTATGAATACCACACAACTGTGATGGCCACACAACTCTGTGCCAGAGCAATACTGACTCCACCATTTGGAAAATCTTGAGAGGGCTTCATGGATTTGTATTAAAGTCTTAAAGCCAAGAATAATAATATACACAGAAGACCCATGTTGTCCAATCATTCCACGTGTGAAAATAGATATACAGTAATTAAATATGAAGAGTTTATCCATAGTTCTAGAAAAAAATATAAATTTCTAACCAATTTGTTTTAATGATCCTTTTCTAAAGAAACATTACATTTTACAGACTTTATGAAGTTTTGTTTTTAAACATTATTACCTTAAATCTTACCTTATTTTTAAAAACGAGCTGAACAGGAATTTTCAAAACATCATTTATAATTTCCCCATCATCTTCAATATAATACACAATGATACAGGCTTTGGGGGCCCAAGAATTTTCTGGTATTAAGGAAAAGGTTGTTGAATTTTGCTTGCCTACAGCCACCAACTGTCCCCTGGACACTACCTGAAAAGAAGAGTACACGAGTTTCATTTTATGCTAAAGATAATGAGAATCTCAAATCAGCTATGTTTTCATAATTTTAAGCATACAGACAAATTCTCGACTTAAGCCAACATCAAGTCCTTTTTGAATACACACACCACAAATAAACTTTCCTGACTAACACAGGGAGTATAAGCTGGTCATTAGAAAAGGATAAGATAAAGGAACCATAATTGAGGCAACAGCAACTTGACAGACAAGAATCTATTCTTGAGTTTAAGGAATGCAGAGCACCACTGAGAGCGCTGGATTAGCAAAATTACAAGGCTATGAGGAGCAATTTTTACTTGTTTTTTTCTTTACATTTTATAATTTTCTATAATGAACACAGGGCTTCCTGGTGGCTCAGACAGTAAAGAATCTACTTGCAATGCAGGAGACCCAGGTTCAATCCCCGGTCAGGAAGATCCCCTGGAGGAGGGAATGGCTACCCACTCCAGTATTCTTACCTGGAGAATTCCATGGACAAAGGAGTCTGGCTCTGGGGTACAGTCCATGGGGTCACAAAGAGTTAGACATGACTGAGCAACTAACACACACACACATAATGAACATATGTGGCTTACCTCATAAAAATATAAATTTTAAACATAATGCAAGGTGGTATCATTATTCATCTTAAGTTGGAAACACAAATATAAGTAAAGGAAGAAAAAAGATAGTTTGATTTCAGTATAAAATGGGCAGCTTAAAAAGGAATGAGACTGATTTACAGCAACATAGAACCACCTAGTATGATAAGTGAAATAAGTCAAAAAAAAACCATGTGATCTCTCTTCTATGTGGAATCCAAAATATGACACAAAGGACTACCCTGCTGGTCCAGAGTTAAGAATCTGCCTTCCGATGCAAGGGATACAGGTTTGATCCCTGGTCTGGGAAAATTCTGCATGCCAAGGAGCAACTACACCTGAGCTGCAGCTGCTGAGCCCATGCACCTAGAGCCGGGGCTCTATAACAAGAGAAGCCACCGTAATGAAAAGCCCAAGAGCTGCAGGGACAGTAGCCCCCCTCTCACCGGAACTACAGAAAGCCCGCGCACAGCAACAAAGACCCAGCATAGCCAAAAATAAACACACAATTTTTTAAAAAATTTAAAAAGAAACGGAAACAAACTCACAGACATAGAGAAGAGCCTTGAGGTTGCCAAGGGGGCGGGAGGACAGAAGGGGGATGGGCTGGGAGGCTGGGCTGCAAACTACCATGTGTAAGATGGTAAACAACAAGGACCTACACTATAGCACAGGGAGCTATATTCAACATACCATAATTCTCCATGATGCAAAAGGAATAAAACGCAAAGTAAATTTATACACAACTTAGACATAGAAAACTCTGTAAGAACGTATATAAATATTACATCCTGCACATGTATAATATGTATTAAGATATGTTTTTTGAAGTATGAGGCTGAATTTTAAAAATCAGTAAGTTCAGTTTAAACATAAGATAGACACTATTTCAGATGATTCTACAATAGGTCATAAATTTAGATTAGGTAAGAGATTACCAGGGCTTCCCTAGAGGCTCAGTAGTGAAGAATCTACCTGCCAATGCAGGAAACATGGGTTCGATCCCTGGTCGGGGAACATTCTGCAACCTGTGGAGCAACTAAGCCTGTGAACCACAACTACTGAGCCTGTGCTCCAGAATCTGGGAGCTGCAACTACTGAGCAAGTCCGTGCACCCTAGAGCCTGTGCTGAGCAACAAGAGAAGCCGCCGCGATAAGAAGCCCCCGCTCTCTGCAACTAAAGAAAGGCCCTCACAGCAACCAAGACCCAGGATAGTCAAAAATTAACTTAAAAATAAAGGAAATTATTTTTAAAAAGAGATTACCATGTAACTTAACTCCTTCAATTGCTTGTTGCCAGTAACCACCAATTCAAATGGTGATCCCACCTAGAAAAAAATTTTTAATTAATATATACATATCAATGTCAAGACAGTTCAATTATATTATAATTAACGAATGATTGCAAGCATTACCTTTACATTTTCATCTTTTACTTTTAGCTGGATGTAGGTTTTACTAGGAGACTTAAACATACCATGAACTGCCATGTTACTCACACTATCGAGAAAAGAGGCCTGTAACAAAAGAAAAGGGAGACACAAAGTTCCATCTTTATAAGCCTCAGGATAAGGAATGTGACCTGGCTGGACAATCAGTGAAAGGCAAATTCACTTTCACTTTTCTTCACACAGCAAGCAATATATGCCCCAGACACTGGATCGTCATCATTCTGCAGATTATACTGTAAAGAAACCGACAGCCCTAAAACGTGTCAGATGGTCTTCACCACCATCATCTAAGAGGAAAAAGCACAGTCCTAACTTATTTCCAGAACAAAGGTGTGTTCTCAGGAAACACGGTGAGACGAGAGAAGGAAATGGAAAAAGAATCCTTTCTTCTCCCCACAGCACAGCAAGCAACCAAGTCAGCTCACTCAGTCCACCACTGGGGAGAGGAAAGCCCAGAGGCCACACTGCAGCAGGGCTGAGTAACCCAGAGAGAGGCGGGGGGGATGGCTGAGGAGTCTCAGCTCAGCAGCAAGGGGTAAATGTAAAAATATATGTATTCCCCTTTCATTTGCAGCTCCTGCCAAAATACAATTCCACATGATGGAAAAGTACCTAGCCTAGGAGTGGGGGGTGCTTCTCCATCACTATTTTACTGTCCTCTTCAAAATGAATTTACAAGGAAGCATTCAGTCTAACTCAGCAACAGCTATTAAATCCCTTGTAATCCTTTCTCCTGCTCTTTTAAATAAAAATATGTGTCCCCTTCCTGTGCACTTTAACCTCCCAACAAGTTGAGTGCCCACCACCAGACTGCAATTTTAATGTTGCTGTTGCAGTAACATAATGATGGGAAACAGTGGCACCTTCACTTGTAGCTCGCTGGAATCATCCAGGATTGGGAATTCAGTCTTGAAGATTCCATTTGCGGGGACAGTATGATTTATGATCTGGACAGCCCCTACTTCCTGATTTTGAGTGTCCCATCTGCTCCAGTACTCAGTATAGTTTCTCTGAGTCACCATTAAGACTACATTATTTCTTCTTTCTTCAGGAGTCAGCTGATGACCATCAGAACGGGTTATCTTCACCTAATTGTCAAAAGAAAACACTGAAATCAGGTAAACAACAGAAGCAAAGGGTTTAAGTTTAACTGAATCCAGTTTCTATCTGTGCTGTTCCCATGAACCTGAGCTCTCAAAAGTCATCAGCAGTTCCCCTAACTTCCAGGTTCAGAGGTCTCTCCAGGCAGCCTCCACTCCACTTCTTTTGCCTTCCATGGCTCCACAACAACCTCCTTCACTCCACATCCGTTTCTTCATCATATCAGTGTCCTTTTTTGTTCCCCTTCCCTCTCTCGAATTGTGGGAATT
This sequence comes from Oryx dammah, assembly GCF_014754425.2. NCBI lineage: Eukaryota > Metazoa > Chordata > Mammalia > Artiodactyla > Bovidae > Oryx > Oryx dammah. The sequence continues at coordinate 670,383 of NW_024070188.1, read as the reverse complement.
TGTCAAAGCCTCGTTATCGTTTACCCTCAAAGGTCTCAGCACTCCTGCTGCCATCCTGACCTGGCTCCGGAACTCACACTCAGTACCTCCAAGCCCTCAAGGAAATTTCTACCTGCACATCCCTGTTGTCTCAAACTCAACACATCTAAAACTGGGAAACCAACTTGCCTTTCCCGTTTATACTAATAACACAGTTCTCCCTTACTTAACATCTGTGCATTGCCCCTCTCTCTCCCCACCTTCCAAATCTGATGCCTACCAAGTCCTAAACATCTTTTACAAGCTGTCCACCCACATCTACCACCCCGGGGCTCCTGATGGCCTCATGCCAGGGCTACTGCCCTCCTCCCACACACAGACCCCACCAGTCACCCTGGAACCCAGCTTTTGCCACATCCCTCCCACATTCATGAGGCTCCAAGCTCTTCACTGTGCAGAGCACGTGGGACGTGGAGGACCCTCAGCAATCCCCGTGGAGCACGTGGGACATGGAGGACTCTCTGCAATCCCCGTGGAGCACGTGGAATGCAGAGGACCCTCAGCAATCCCCAGGGAGCATGTGGGACACGGAGGACCCTCAGCAATCCTCGTGGAGCACATGGGATGTGGAGGACCCTCTGCAATCCTCGTGGAGCACGTGGGATGTGGAGGACCCTCTCCACTCCCCAAGCTTCACCTCTTATTTCCTCTCTGTCAGCTCCCAGACATGAGCTCTCTGCGGCCACTGCCTAGGTCCAGTCACTGACACCTGACTGCACCCTGACTTGCCACCCAAAGCTCTTGCCTTACGTGTCTCAGCTCATAATGTTCCCCGCTCCCTACCCACACACCCAAACACTGAAAATGCTGCTGATCTTGTAACCAAGAGCCTAAATCTTCCCCTTCCAATGACCCCCACCCTATCTCACAGCCAACTCTTCTTCCCTGAACTCTCTGTCCCTCTGTTCATTTGGATGTTACCACGTGCAGATTCTTGGGTGACAATTTCTGCAGATTTCTTTTTAACTATCCTTTCAAACTGTCTGAATTATAAGATTGTTAAAATTAGGAGCTATCTAAAACTTTTTTTTTTCTCACTAGATCACCAGTTTATTGTAAAAGGATACTGAGCAAAATGAAAAGGATTGATGTTCAGGGCAAGGTACCAGGAAAGGACCCTCTCTGAGCAAATCTCCACAGTCACCAATCTGCAAACTCTAAAACTTGTCTTGATCTGCTCAACAAGAACTGACCCTTTGCTCTTTAAACCAGGGGCTAGCAAACTATGGCAGGCAGGAAGACCAAATCCAGTCTCTCTTAAGGTTTTACTGGAACATGGCCATCTCCTTTGGTTACCAAGGGGCTCTGGCTACTATCATGTTACAATGTCAGAGTTGCACAGATGTGACTGAAACCACCTGGCCCTCAAAGCTAAAAATACTATCTCGCCCTTTGCAGAAAACATTTGCCAGTTTTAAATCCCTGTAGAAATGTGTTCGTGACACATTTATCCTGCCTTGAATGACAGCTATGTGTGCATTCTCTTGCCATCACAAATACTGTGACTCCAGGACTGGAACTAGGGTCTTCTTCGGTCAGTGAGCCCCACCCAGGAGCATGCCTTGCAGACTGTCAAATTCACTTGGCCAATAAATGTTAACGCAATATTCTCTCAAAAAACTGAGACAGAATTGATCATTTTTTAACTTTTGCGGGCAGCCTGCAGCATGGGGATTCTTAGTTCCCCAGTCAGGGATTGAACCCACGCCCCTGCACTGGAAGGCAGAGTTTTAACCACTGGACTGCTGGAGAAGTCCCAGACTAGATGATCATCTTCAATGCTACATCTTAGACTAAAATTAGTCATAAAAATCAAATTGAGTGTTTAAAACTTCAAATCTGACATTTTGAAATTGAAATTTTTGGACTAGCATCTAAACCCTTCAATTAATTTCTAAATATCTATCATGTTACTTATTAAATATACTTTGAAGAAAATATATTCTGGAAACTACTTTTTAAAAATAAATTAGATAAAGGTCACTTGGAAACAATTCTGTGTGCCTCATATATCTAAAGGGGAAAAGTAATTTACTTTGGGCTTAAATTTTTTGAAAAGTACTAAAAGTACTCTCTCCCATCCTGTTTCACTAAACTGAACTTACTGCTTTAGACCATTATTAAACATGCCAACTTACAGTGGCTGTGAAGTTGAGAGATGGCTTCAAGACAGTAGCATAGTCAAAGAATTCAATGATGTAATCATGTTGCTTGAAAAATACATTGGAGCTTGCATTTCTTGAGATACCTGTTTTGGAAATTGCACCATTTAAACAGTAAAAGTAATATACAACCATCAGCTTCAATCCACCGTGTCTCTCCATCTGAGCTACTTCCCAAAGGGTTAGGATATCAGAGCACAGAAGCCTCTTTGGCTTGGCCACAAAAAGGAACATCACTTCTATTATGTCCTCTGGGGATCCCTCCTGAGTGCCTTCAGAGCCCCCCATCAATGACATGTGCACCCAAGGTCAGGCCACTGACAGAATAGTCTTTTTGTATTTCTGGGGATTGATGAAAGCCATTAAAACAGCAACAGAAAGATCCAAGTAATTAACCTTTATTTTATTATAATAATTAGCATGTTCATTTGAGGGCATTGTTGCCTAAAGATGCTATTTAATGCCGAAATTGTCATTAAAAGAGAAAATGGTCTAGGAGCAGGTGAGATTTCAGAGGATATTATTTAAAAGAAAGATAAAAGGAGGGTGGTTAGTCAGTTGAAAAGGTAGCCCTTTCCATGTAGTCTTCAGGTTGAAAAAAAGAGTAGAGATGGAAAAAATTATGAATACCTATCACAGGTGGTTGAAGCACAGTTGTTCAAGGAAAATAAGTTTCCCTTTCATTATGAAAATATTCTGCAAGTCAGACTAATATTTATGACAATTTCAGCATTAAACAGCATCTTTAGGTAACAATGCCCTCAAATGAACATGCTAATTATAATAAAAGATGATAGAGCAGCTCATCAAAGTCTACAAACCTGTAAGTGATTCTGTCACTGTGGCTATAATTTCTACCGGCCCAGGAGAAGACAGGTACATGTGTTCAGAAGGTCCATCCGAAAAATCCATTACCTTTTTCATCTCTTCATCATTAAAAGAGAAGTTTGCAGATCCATTTATCTGTTTTGTTAAAAAATTTTCAATTTCATTCTTCACTTTAGCACTTCAAATTTTAGAAATAAAATTCAAACTAAGTCACAACAATATAAAGGTTCTATTTTCACTTTAATTATTTTAATAAATAGGCAAATTCTCATTTGTCCAATGACAGAAAGCTCTTGATTTTCTCATGCTCAACTTTTTGTTAATTCGGTATAAAATCTTACTACTGGGGAATGTACACATAGCTTTTCCCCATTACAAGTTAAAAGATCTGCAAAAGTTACCTTCAATGTTTTTGTAATATTTTTCTTCACACCCCAGAAGGATAAAGGTAAAAATGTAAGTGTTAGGTCTCCTTTCACAGGCTTCCCATATGTATACCTGAAAAATAATAAACAGGACCTAACTTAAAAGAATCATATTTAAAACCATGCTCTTACTGAAAATTTTTAAAACCAAAACATAGGAATTTGCTTAATAAATGGTGATCCTTGATACTAAGTCTCCAAAATGGGAAGTTTTTTTATTACAATACCTCAGAACAGTTCACCACACACACACTTTACCCAGCCTTCTGGAGAAACTCTGATCATAACTAGAAATGATAGTTTCCTGTAGAAAGATTTCTTAAAAGATTATGAAAATCTTTTATTCTTTCTTAATCAGAAATCTGGACTGGCCCATTAACTGCATGCCCAGGAGATTCTATAACTTTTGAACATTTTAAAATGTTAGCTGAGATTGCATTTCACTGTGGCCCATTCCTACATGTTTCAATATTAACCATCAGGGTTTATTAGACCAACACAGGGCACCAAATGTGCTCATAGCTATTGAAAATTCACTTTTTGAAAGGAAATTTAAAATAAGAGCAATTTTTTTAAATCCATACGACCCAAATTATCTTCTTGAGTCAAGAAGATATCTCTCTTGCTGATTTGCATTCTACTTTTTAACTGTATCCTCTCTCATGATGGGAAAGTCTCTCCATGTAAAGGAGAGGCAGTCTTTGGTAAATCATTTTATTGTCAGAAAGCCTTCCATAAATGCACTTCCTGAGTCCCTTGCATTTCTATTATGAAATGCTCAGCCAAACATGAAAGCTAATTTTATTTTGCACTCTAAAAAAGTGACTGTTAACTCCTGCTTCCTGAATCCCTCATCTGGATCACAGAAAATATCCCCTGTCTGGATCAACTCAACTCAAAAACTGGTAATAAAATATACCATATTCCAAAATTAAGAAAAATAAAGCAGTCCATCTTCAAATGTACCACCCTTCCAAACAAAAACAATAAAGTTAGTGGAAACCCCCATAGCAATGTCAGCATCAAATTCATACATTCAAAACGGTTTGTAAAACCTAACTCTGCGTGTATCTTGTTAAAAATTAAATAAATGCGTAACTAGAACACCAGAACATCATATTTGAAAAGTTATATCACATGATAGTACAGGGAGCTGAGAATTCATACATTATTTAAAGTATTCTCAGACGCAAATACTTTTAATTTAAATGTGACATGGATTTAGCTTTTCAAGTCCCAAGCTGATTTATTGTGCTAAACAGAATATAGATACTTTAGGGAATAAACTAATCATTCAAAAAGTAACAGTTCAACAACTTTTAAAAAGTAAGTTCAAGATATTCTATGATATCATTAACCAAACAAGGATTTTTTTTTTCTAGAAAACAACCATAGCACAATAGGTTTACAAAATAATACCTAAAAAAAGTGAACCTATCATTATAATTCATATTTCTCCCCACCATTTTTTCCATGTCATTTCCAGGATACAAATATCTCATCAAATCATAACTACACTTTAATAAGCCTTAGATTATAAAAATAATATTTTTTAAGTTCTACTGTCCACAAGGATTATGGAAGTAACTAGATGTATGCTATGTTATTTTCTTTACAATACTCTTAAACCTACTATGATGAGAAGAAAGAATCTATTATTTATTTTAATGAGGTAGGAATAGTGAGCAGATGTTCACATCAAAGCAAATAAACAAATGCAGGTTTGTATTCATCTCAGCTAAAAATTTTTAAACTAAAATAGAGTGTTAACCTTCTTCTCCAAGAAATTTCCAGTAACCCTCTGCACATCAACTATACTTTGATGAGACAGATGGCTACTAGCAAAAGTAACCAAAACTGTTATCATCCACTCACAGAGATGACTATAAGAGCTAATGTGAAATATTTAAAATCATATCTATAACTTAATAACAACTCTCCAAGTGTTAAGACAACAGAACTCATCTTTCAAAGTACACACAAGAGACAACTGGATTTCAAGTCCTACTCTTTACTCCCTAATTCGGTGACAAAACCAAAACTATTGCCCATACACCTTAATTTAGTTCACTCAAAATAAGAGGCTTTTGGTTAGGTATAGAGGCCTCTGCTGTGCTACACACAGCTTGAAACTGAAATCTAAGGAGTCACATTGTTTTATCTGTTTATTCTTTCAATAGGCATTTATTGGAAGTCTGCTCCATGACTGGCACTGTGCGGTAGTAACCACGACACAGAGCCACCCTCAAAGAGGTGATCTAGCCACATGACCCAAGGATAGACGCTTAGGGGCAAAAGCCACACACTGAAACCGCCTATGTAAAGGCATCTTGGTCAGAAAAAGCACTGTGCATTCTTGGACACACAGGTAAAATTTGGGAGACTTTGGGAAGGGAGATGAGGGGCTGGGTGAAATGTTTCAAAACACTTGAAACTAGAAAAGAATTCAGTAAGAAACACTAGAAGAGAGTGAAAAAGTTGGCTTAAAGCTCAACATTCAGAAAACTAAGATCATGGCATCCGGTCCCATCACTTCATGGCAAATAGATGGGGAAACAGTGGAAACAGTGGCTGACTTTATTTTGGGGAGCTCCAAAATCACTGCAGATGGTGACTGCAACCATGAAATTAAAAGACGCTTACCCCTTGGAAGGAAAGTTATGACCAACCTAGATAGCATAATAAAAAGCAGAGACATTACTTTGCCAACAAAGATCTGTCTAGTCAAGGCTATGGTTTTTCCAGTAGTCATGTATGGATGTGAGAGTTGGACTATAAAGAAAGCTGAGCACCAAAGAATTGATGCTTTTGAACTGTGGTGTTGGAGAAGACTCTTGAGAGCCCTTTGGACTGCAAAGAGATCCAACCAGTCCATCCTAAAGGAGATGGGTCCTGGGTGTTCATGGAAGGACTGATGTTGAAGCTGAAACTCCAATACTTTGGCCACCTGATGTGAAGAGCTAACTCATTGGAAAAGACCCTGATGCTGGGAAAGACTGAGGGCCAGAGGGGAAGGGGACGATGGAGGATGAGATGGTTGGATGGCATCACCGACTCAATGGACATGAGTTTGTGTAAACTCCAGGAGTCGATGATGGACAGGGAGGCCTGGCGTGCTGCAGTCCATGGCGTTGCAGAGTCGGACACAACTGAGTGACTGAACTGAACTGCAAGAAACACTAAAAATTCTGAACTTCTCCCTCAAGGCAGTGGTCTGAAAACTTTCATGCAAAAGGTCAATAGAATTAGCTTTGTCTTGTTAGTCAAAAAAGAACGCAGAAGAGGTAGGGATTGTGGGGGAGAAGAGGAGGAAGAGAAAGAGAGAAGGAAAAGAAGAGGAAATAGGTCTGGATGCAAAGCAGAGAAAACTAAATGTCGCAAAAAATGGAGACAGGAAACACTTTTAAGAAACTATAACAGTAGTTTTAGAAAGAAAGATGACATTGGCCTGAATGAAGGAAGTGCCCGTGGAAAAAAGGGGATGGATTATTTGAGAGCTATTAAGGAGAGAGAGGGCTTCCCCTGTGGCTCAGCTGGTAAAGAATCTGCCTGCAATGCAGGAGACCTGGGTTCGATCTCTGGGTTGGGAAGATCCCCTGGAGAAGGGAAAGTCTACCCACTCCAGTACTCTGGCCTGGAGAATTCCATGGACTGTATGGTCTATGGGGTCACAAAGAGTCAGACGTGACCGAGCGACTTTCACAAGGAGACAGAACCACAGCACTGGATGTTGACTGGCTGTGGGAACTGAGGGAGGCGGAAGAGTACAGCTGACCTGGGCAGCTAGAGAGATGGAGGTGCAGTCCACCAAGAGAAGGATGCAGAGAACCAGGGCTGTGGAAGACAACCTGTTTCAAGTATCTGTGGGACATCCAGTGGACAATGTCCAGACAGCAGCAAGACATAAGGATCTGACTGTCAAGCTAGAAATGTAGGCTGGAGAGACAGATTCCGTTGTCGTTGTTGTTGTTGTTTAGTCGTGCTGGACTCTGGGATCCCACGGACTGGAGCCAGGCTCCCCTGTCCATGGGATTTCCCAGGCAAGAATACTGGAGTGAGTTGCCATTTCCTTCTCCAGGGGTTCTTCCTGACTTGGGTATCAAACCTGCGTCTCCTGCATTAGCAGGCATATTCTTTACCACTGAGCTACCAGGGAAGCCCAGTATGGATTCAGGTTTCACCATATTATAAACAGTAGCAGAAGCTCTGGCCATGGAGAAGAAAACTCTGATTAAATGCATAAAAAAAGAAAAGAGAGCCAAAGATGGAGCTCTAAGGAATAAGAATGTTTACAATGTGGATATTGTCTGCAAAGAGTCTCAAAGGAGTAACCAAAGCAGAAGGAGAAAAGCCAGAAAGGAAATGAGAGGACAGCAATGTCCAGTGCTGCAAGGGGGGCCAAAAATTTGTAACCGCCTAAGAAAGCAGCCACAAGGTAAGCAAGGAGGGCTTTGTGCCGTAGTGAAAGCGGTTTCAATCCATGGTGAAGGGGAAAAGCAGAAGGCAGGGGACTGAAGAACAAACAGCATGTGAAGCAGCAGAAACAGGCAGCTGGAACTCTACAAAGAGGTGAGAGACAGGGCAGCAGGTAGGAGGAGGCAGGATAATCAGGGAGGCTTTGTTTCCCTCCATGACAGAAATGTTTAAATACAGAGCGAAGATGCCACCAAACAGCAGAAGGTTAAAGATACCAAATGGAAGAATTCAGACACAGGTGAGAAGCGGAGTGGGCCAGGGCTCTCCCGACAGAGACCCAATCGAAGGCAAACTGGAAGGATAAACCTGAAGGAAGGAGATGGGTTCTCAATAGACACAGGATGATGGTTACTTCACCGTCATCACCTCCATCTCCTTCAGGACACAGGATTTATAGATTAGGTCTATGCCAGTTTTTAGAGGCTGGTAAAAGACCTTGCTAGTCAAAAGATTTCCTGAATCTGTTGCGAAGTTGCAAATTATATACACAATCTGAGTAACAGCAGACCCTCCTGAAACACACTGGTAGCCTGAGAACTCATGAACGCTGGGGTAGAAAAGGACCCTTTATCCGCAGACCTCAGGCAAAGGGCTTCCTCAGCCATCTTAGGAACCACCCATTTGAATTCACACGTAAGATCTGAGCCGCCCTGGGGCAGACCGCCTTCTTAGCCCCCACTATGGATACCCCTAGGCAACTGAAGCCTGAAGGAAGGAGGGGTAATAGGAAGCAAATCCTTGGAATGGACCACAGGCAGACCTCATTTTATTGTGCTTTGCTTACTGTGAAGTGTACAGATACTGTGTTTTTTACTAATCGAAGTTTTGTGGCAATCTTGCAATAAGCAAGGGCTTCCCTGGTGGCCCAGATGGTAAAGAATTTGCCTGCAATGCAGGAGACCTGAGTTCAACCCCTGGGTCAGGAAGATTCCCTGGAAAAGGGAATGGCTACCCACTCTTTTTGCCTGAAAAATTCCATAGACAGAGGAGCCTGGCGGGCTACAGTCCATGGAGTCACATGGGGTCACAAAGAGTTGGATATGACTGAGCAACTAACACTTTCACTTTTCGATACTCAACTCTACTGGTGCCCTTTTCCCAAAGGCAGCTGCTCACTTCATGTCTCTGTGACATATTTTGGTAATTCTCATAACATTTCAAGCTTTTTCGTCAGTTGCGGTGATCTGTGATCAGAGATCAATTTCACTACTGCAAACACATTACAATTCACCGAAGGCTCGGATGATGGTTAGTCTTCTTTAAGAATAAAGCACTTTTTAATCAGGGTAGGTACATTGTTTTTTTAGACAGAATGCAATTGAAACCAAATGGGACCCTTTGGGGCTCCTGGGCACAAAAACCTTTCTGTGTCCCTTTTCCTGACTTCCAAAGGACAGGATCAAGCAGCTGTTAATCAGGGAAGGGAGAGGGTACAGAGACAGGGGAGGTGCAGTCAGGAAACAATAGTGCAGCCTCGGGGCAGGGTCCTGGTTCCACCTCAAGGGATACACAGAGCAGTGTCTTTGAGCTCTTCTGCAGAACTAAAACCCTCACCAAACGGAAGATGTTAACTACTTGTTAACTACTTGATGACGCACTCTTCATTCCAGGTAAGGTCACAATCTGCCCATCATCACCGGACATCAGAAGATCCCGGCACTGAAGGAACATGCTGCCAAAACCTTGGCTCTCTGTGCACGAGTGTCAAACAGAAATATGGAGACAGAGTATGGAGGAAAAGGAAAGAGTGGCTTTCCTTCTTTGCCAGACAAAAGGGGAACACAGTAGGCTAGCGCCTCAAGAAAGCAACCCCCTCTCCCTGGTGAATAGGAAGCAGTTATATAGTCAGGCTTCCCCGGTGGCTCAGATGGTAAATTCCCATCTGCCCTTGTATGTATTTATTTTTGGCTGCCCTGGGTCTTTGTAGTTCCACCCAGGCTTTCTAGTTGCGCTGTGTGGGGACTAATCTCTGGATGCAGGGTGCAGGTTTCTTGCTTGGGTGGCTTCTCTTGGCGCAGAGTACGGGCTCTGGAGCACAAGGGCTCAGCACTGGCAGCTCACAGGCTCTCAGTAGTTGTGGGGACTGAGCTTAGTTGCCCATGGCATGTGGAATCTTCCCAGACCAGGAATCAAACCCATGTCCCCTATATTAGCAGGCAGCTTCTTAACCACTGGACCACCAGGGAAGTCCCCCAAAGTCTGCCCTCTGGAACTCAGGAAAGGTTATGGAGGCTGGAATCTTGTCTACAAGAATAGGGGACAGAAAGGCCTCTGTGCCGGGAGCTCCCCAAGGCTTTGCTCGGCATGAGGTAGAGGCTGTCAGTGTTGTGGCTTCAAGAGATTCACCCTCCCTGAAAAGTATATAATAAATTTTCTAGACAGTTACCAGAGTTTAAGAACCACTGTTTTAACTAGTTGTGCTTAAATCCCTGGCACATGCCTGAAAACTAAAAACAGAAAAAAAGAAGATATCCACTTTCAACTTCATCCATGTGCACACAGATGGTTTATGCGGATTTGCAGTCACTACGTTTTATATGTGTTAGTCAAAGAATTCAAAATAAAACCCAGACAGAATGCTTGACCTGCAGCTAAGATCAAGAGCAGGATAATAATATGAAAACACAGGCATTTATGTGTTTTCTAAACCATAAATCCAGCCACAGTACCCACATTCACATTGGAAGCTACCTCTTAGTTGAACTAGCTTGGTATACAAATCGTAGACACATTTTTGCCTTTATGTCACATGGATTCACATGATTTGTTTGCAAGAAGAATCTAAAACAGGAGTCCTCAAACGTTTTGGTATGTGAACTCACTGCCCACGCTTGCCACTGCCACAGACCCCCAACAAGAGAGGAATACTATGAGGAAACAGTGGTGACATGGGGCACAGTTGTTACCAGCTATTACAAATAAATTCTGAAACTAAATAAATTTCACAAACCTGAGTACAGACACTGACACGTCAAAAATAAACGCTAGGACTTCCCTGGTGGTCTGGTGGATAAGAATCTGCCTGTCAATGCAGGGGACACAGGTTCGATCCCCAGTCCTGGAAGATCCCACATGCAAAAGTGTACCACAACTACTGAGCCATGCGCTGCAAGTACTGAAGCCCACACGCCTAGAGCCTGTGCTCTGTAACGAAAGGCCACCACAATGAGAAGCCCACGTACCACAATGAAGGGTAGCCCCTGCTCACCACGACTAGAGAAAGGCCCCTTGTAACAACAAAGACTCAATACAATCAAAAATGAAATAAATAAAGGTAAACCCTGGTGGCTCAGAGGGTATAGAATCTGACTCCAGTCCAGGGCACCCAGGTTCGATCCCTGGGTCAGGAAGATCCCCGGAATAAGGGCATAGCAATCCAGTCCACTATTATTGCCTGGAGAATTCCATGGACAGAGGGGCCTAGCAGGCCACAGTGCACCAGGTCACAAAGAGTCAGACATGACTGAGCGACTAACACACACACGCATGCAAAATAAATGCTGCACGGCACAGCCTTTCTTGGGAAGGAAAAGCAAGTACTTCTGCAAAAGAGCTGCAGAGGTCACCAGGAGTCTGCTGAGGTTTACTGGGACCGCCCTCTGGTCTGGGAGAGGAGATGCAAGTGACACAGAGGAGGGATGACTGAACAAGAAAGGGTACTGCAATGCTCCATCAGGCCCCAGGTCCTCGGAGGATTAGGTGGGACCCCAGCCCACAGGCTGCTCTCCAGAGGAGGACTTAGCCACCCAGGGCAACTCCAGCCCACGGACAGGTAGCCAAGGAGGGACCCACGTCACAGGTGTCGCCCCAGCCAAGTCCTTGCAAACCCTGGGAAATGGGGAGGGACAAAAAATTTTTAAACTAAAATTTTTAAATGCTACAAGTAATCAGTGCTGGATTTGCTTGAGGGCAAGTTCACCCTATACTTTCAAGAGTCACTGGTCTGGAAATCCGAGTATGCTTTTTGCCTCAGCAAAACAAAATGCTGTGCTCTTCAAGCCAGTGGATCAAACTTATGAAATCGTGAAAGCCACAGAAGTTACACAGTGGGGGTTGGAAGTCTCTGTGTACACATGCTGACACGGATGATGAATGTGAACTGCTGATTCATCTGCCAACTGCAATAAGGGAGCCAAGTGAAAACAATGAAAGTCTTAGTCGCTCAGTCACGTCGGACTCTTTGCGACCGCATGGACTGTAGCCCGCTAGGTTCCTCTGTCCATGGAATTCTCTAGGCAAGAAACTGAAGTCAGTAACCATTCCCTTCTCCAGGGGATCTTCCTGACCCAGGGATCAAACCCAGGTCTTCCACACTACAGGCAAATTCTTTACCATCTGAGCCACCAGGGAAGCCCCAAGGGAATCAAACCCCTCCCCAAAGTCTCAACATCCATTATGGACAGAGAAAATAATTAGCATTTAAAAGAGTAAGTTGCCTTAACCCATGTAAGCTGAATGAGGAATAAATAAAGATAAAGCTTTTTTTTTTTTTCCAATCCTGCAGAATCTATAAGGTAAATCTCTTGACTAGTCTTGAAAGACACTAGCCTATGGGGAATATTTTATGATTGGATCAGCTTAGAAGCAGAGAAATGGCTGCAAAGACCTGTGCAGACATGTTCCATGCCTAATTATTTATTATAGATACTTGCTTCCTGTCCATTGGGGTATTTTAACAAGCAACATGTTACGCTCATGTTCTGGGGTATATAATGAACTCTCTGTCACGCAGTTTCACAACAGCTTATCATCATAAAAAGCAATATGATACTTACTTTGCTGTGACGGTACCATTTAAACTCTTAGAATTTAAAGAACAATATAATGGTGTCTGCAAAGCAACTTCAAACTTTGGTAATACTGGAAAAGAAAAGCAAGAATATTTTAAACAGTCTGTTTTCCTCTCATTTTACAGTTTAACAGACTAGAGAATAGAACTGTCCTAAAGGAGTTGGTATTATTTAAACTTAAATTCGTTAGCCTCCAAATACACGTTAACAAATAGATGAAAGTACTTCACTCCACTCAAAATGTGAAACCCCATAAGGCTGGTGACGAGACTCCAAAAGGGCAGGACTGCTGTGGACACTCATGTCTGTGAAGCCTCCCGCCGGCAGAATCTAAGCTGTATCCAGATAACTAACAAGGACACACTGCACAGCACAGGAAACTCTTCTCAATGTTATGTGGAAGCCTGGGTAGGAAGGACTTTGGAGGAGAAAGGATACACGTACATGCATGGCTGAGTCCCTTCCCTGTTCACCTGAAACTATCACAACATTGTTCATCGACTATACTCAAATACAAAATAAAAAGTGTAATAGAAAAAGTTAAACTAAAAATAAATAAATTGCATCCAGAACCCTAGAGGCAAAGCCATCTGAGTGCTAGAAGGCCCAGCTTTTTCATTCAACTGTCACCCATTAGTATGCACTTCCTACTTCTTAAAATATTTCCATATCATGTGATAAACAGCTACTTCTGAGGACTTTGTTCCAATTTGGTTTCTAAAAGCACATCCTGAGGCCCTAAGACTCTCCTTCTGCATGCTGACATACATGCATTCACAGAGAATCTGCTGGTGACAGTCTAACCCAATGGGATGCCATGAAGAGAAAGTTGTGTACTAGGATTTCTAGTTAATTACTAAGATACGACTACAAGTAATGGTGCTTTTCTTGTGCAACAAGTACTGGTTCCTGAAGGTAATCCCAAAATAAGAAACTCTTGGCTGGCTTTATATAATTGAGCTATGAAGAATTTTATAAATAGTAATATTATTTAATGCAATCTGGTTGGATGGCATCACCAACTCAATGGACATGAGTCTGAGCAAACTCCAGGAGATTGTGAAGGACAGGGAAGCCTGGTGTGCCACAGTTCATGGGGTCACAGAGAGTCGGACATGACTTAGTGACTGAACAACAACAACAACAAATATAATTAAGCTGTGAAATATTTCATAAATAGTAATATTATTTAATCAAAGCACTTCACTGGAGCTAAAAGAAAATATTTCCTACCAACCTAAACAAATCTATAGAAATAATTCTCTTCTTTAACTTCAATGACCAATGAAATAGATTCATCTCATAACAATTAGTAAAAGAGACGAAACAAGACGACCGAGGAATCGGCAGAACAGGAGAGCCTCCAGCTCCAGATGAAAGACCCTGGAGGGCCCGGACGCTCACGACCAAGACCAGTCCAGGACTCTGCACCAGCACAAAAGTCGGGGCCATTCAGGGGTGGAATTTCCTCAGAACAAGGAAATCAGAATGTCCCCTCCTCAGATATCACAGGTTGGCGATCAATTCTGCCTCCACGACATACCTCCTCCAACAACATACAACCACCCAGCACCACTCCTACGTGACATATAAACAGCCTATGAGAGTCACAGCCACCTCTGACTTATTCCTCGAGATCAGGGCTGTCTAAAAGAAACAAAATGTGAGCCACGTGGTGTCATTTCATATGTCCAGCAGCCACATTTAAAAAGGAAAAAAAAAAAAAAACAGGTGAAATTAATCTTTGCAACATTTTATATAACCTCATATATCCAAAATATCATTGCAACATGTAATCAATATAAATAATTTAATTATTAATGAGCTATTTTTCTTTATTTACACCATCTTCAAAATTGGGTATTTTACACGCTGAGAGCACATCTTCATATGGATCAGCCACAATTCAAGTATTTAATGTGCTGAGTGAACCCTGAACTGGACAAAACAGTTCCAGATCAGAGGTCAGTAAACAAAGACCAGCAAGAGCTAAGAATGGTTTGTACGTTTCTAATTAGTTGGGGAAAAAATCATAAGAAATACAAATCATGTATTTCATAACATGTGAAATCGAAATTTCCAAGTCCGTAAATAAAATTGTACTTGATCCCAGGCACTTTCACTTACATATTGTCTGCAGCTGCTGTGTGCTACGATGGCAAAGCTGAGCAGTTAAGACAGAGCCATGGGAGCCACGGAACATCAGGTTTCCTATCCGGCCATCTATAGGAAAAAGCTCTGTGCCCCCTGTTCCAGCTGGTCATGAAACTGAGCCATGACGATGCCGTGAGAGGCACGTGGACTGCAGCCACAAACGTGCACGTGGATGACTTTCCAGAGTTACTAATGCCCGAACGAGACACTCTCTCAAAAAACAACACAAACCAGACAAAAGAGCTTGTGTACAACCTCAGAATGGTTGTTCAAAGTATAACTAATACTGGGATCCTACGCATTCACTCTCAGCCTTCCTTCCTCTCCATGCACCAACAAAAAACCGGTGGGTCCCACATGGTTTACACTGACTTCCAACTACGATATTACAAAAGTGGCACCTGCAGGGAGAGGATTTACCCAAGTTAAACCCAGTCTTTACTAGTGTCGACCAAGTGAAAAACAGGGAAATCAGGAAATCACTGAGGTTACGCTTTAAAAAATTTTTAATATGTTATGATTCACAGCAAAATATAAAAACAGAATAACTGTGCATAAGAAAAAGAGGAAAATCATGGGACTACAGGCAACCTCATTCCCACTTCACTCTTTGTAATGATCTTTTACAGAGAAAAAATGTTCAGACCTATAGAAATACCAGGATTTTACCTCCATTGGGGTTTTTACTTTAAATAATACACCTCTTAGAAATTTCTCTTTTCCCTATGGAAAGGAACAAATGTATATTCCTTCAAAATAAGTTAAAGAATTCTTACCATATTCTGAAACCTGAAATGATTGATAATATGTCTGGTCCTATTGGGAGAAAGAAAAAAAAGACAAGAAAATAAATGAGTTTCTATTTAATTACTTCATCTGTTTACTCACCTCACAAAAATATTTAGAAAAAACTTTAATTATTTGATGAACAAAACAATTTATTTCAACTTTACATAATTTTATTTTTAATCACCTGCAACATGAAGTCTGTGAATTTCATGAGTTTTTCTTAACAATTCACTAATATGAGAAGGTGACCTGTCTCTTTAATTCACTGCAGGTCATTGAAACAAACTACTTAACCTGACTTTCCTCATTTGTGCAATTAGAACAAAATTAAATCAGATAATTTATGAATTTATGAAGCATGGCAAACTAACAAGAAACTACTTCAAATCTGGTTTGTATATCCCTATCAAAGCTAACCAATGAAGAAAATAAAATTACACACTATTCAAATATATAAAATAGTCAAGGATACAAAATCATCATGGACCAACACCCTTTATCTTCCTAATTGCTTGAAGTATTGTCTACTATAATCCTTAAGTCAATATACTCTACCCTATTTTAACAGATATCATTTCTTTTTCCAAGATCAACAAGAAAACGTGTGACCTGTCATAGAAGAAGAAATATCATGTAACATCCCTTATTTTTGGAATCTATAAAGACATGATACAAAAGAACTTATTTACCAAACAGAAACAGACTCACAGACTTAGATGAGGAACTTCTGGTTGCAGGGTTCGGGAGATGGGCAGAAGGGGTAGTTAGGGAGTTTAGGACAGCCATGTACACACCGCTATATTTAAAATGGATAACAAGGACCTACTGTACAGCACTTAGAACTCTGCTCAATGCTATGTGGCAGCCTGGATGGGAGGGAAATTTGGGGGAGAATGGATACCCTTTTCTGTCCACCTGAAACTATCACAACATTGTTAATCAGCTATACCCCAACACAGAGTGAAAGTTTAAAAAAAAAACTTTTTCTTTAAACAGAGAGAGCTTTCCCCAAAGTAAACAATAATAACAAAAAAGAAAACGTGTGGCCTAGAAATATCTTTTTTTCCCAACTCCTCATGTTTCTATCTGTCCATTCCTAATCATAGTTAACACATTAAACAGAACCACTTCAAAAGAGCTAAGAAATTCCACTAAAGAAATGTGTATTCCAATTCTGATTCCCTAAATTTATCAAAACAAATAAATAACATTTTTTAAAAATCATTATTTGTTTAATCTACAGTAACTCTACACCTCCTAAACTAATATGATAGTATAAATCAACTATACCTCAATAAAAAATAAAATTTTAATAAACAAAGTACACACCAGCAATTATTTCTTAATCCTTAAAGGATACAGTTCATTTCAAAGTATAAGACAAATGTAACTAGTTACATATCAACAAAATAATTGTCTAAAGCTTGGCTTCCATGTTGTCATTTAAAGTAGATCCCAAAGAAACTGTGTTGATCAGTCTTTAGGAATCTCACATTTGTCCCTTCTATCTTAAAGCGTTTTCATGTCACATATAGGAATGGTATAAATCACATGTTTTTGATTCATTTATAAGTTCTGATTTGCTATCCTCAAAAATCAAATCAAGAAGGTAATCTACCTGTAATACCTGTTTTACTGATAATGTGAGAATTCTAGTCTTTAAATTGCTTATTGCTTTACAACTGGTAAGGCTGTGAACAAGCAATTTAACAATGATGATGTCTGCTGATCAAGTTAAGTTCATATAGCAAATGCCAAGTGAGTATCACACGTAAAACACGCCATGAAGCTCTGTAAAGGTAAACTACAGCCCTCAGCATCAGAGGGTCCGTCTCAGGAGGGAGCAGACACAGTCCAGAGCAGTTCTGCAAGGCAGACAGTACCCCAGACTTTCATGCACTGTGCTTCTGCTCTCAGCTCCCTATGCTTTACTTACACACACTTCTACCTCTAATCTCCTGCCAGGACCTAGACCAAATAGTACGTGCTTCCCTGGATCCCCAATCTAAAAGTGATCTCTTTAATACTGTATGACACCCCTTATATGTGGAATCTAAAAAGAAATGATATAAACTAACTTACTTACAAAACAGAAGGAGACTCACAGACTTAGAAAACAAACTCATGGTTGCCGGGGGAAAGGATAGTTAGGGAGTTTGGGAATGTCATGTACACACTGCTATATTCAAAATGGTAACCAACAAAGACCTATTGTATAGCACATGGAACCTGACTCAATGTTATGTGCCAGGATGGATGGTAGGAGAGTTTAGGGGAGAATGAACTCATGGGCTTCCCAGGTGGCGCTACTGGTAAAGAACCCACGTACCGATGCAGGTTAGGCATAAAAGACGCGGGCTCAGTCCCAGGGTCGGGAAGATCCCCTGGAGGAGGACGTGGCAAGCCACTCCAGGATTCTTGCCTGGAGAATCCCATGGACAGAGGAGCCTGGGAAGCTGCAAGTCCATGGGGTAGCACACAGGCAGAAATGACTGAAGCGACTCAACACACACACAGATACACGCATGTGTGTGGCTGAATCCCTCCACTGTGCACGTGAAACTACCAACACATTGTAAACGGGCTACACCCCTGTAACAGGAGGAAAAGGGCCAGGCACAACTTTTGAAAGAATGACACAGCCCAAGGACACAACATAAACCGGTTAAAATCAAATGAGTCCAAGATGGCAGACAAGTCGACTCTGACTAGACCTTGACCCTCAATCAGCAAGCTAAATGACACAACCAGAGGCACTATGACAGTTCCAAGGCACTGTCAAAAGACCAAGGAGTGGCGGTGACCCAGTCCCTGGAAATCTCCACCCCTTCCCAAAACTAGTTGGAATAATCCTCCCACTCGTTAGCATATGAAATCACTCATCCTATAAAAACTAGCCACCCCACATTTCACAGCCAGCACTCACCATCTGTGATGGCCCACACTCTGTCCGTGGAGTGCACTTCTCTCTGAATCTAAATAAATCCACTTCTTACCTATCACTTTGTCTCTCACTGAATTCTTTCTGTGATGGGACATCAAGAATCTGAGCTTCATTAGGTCCTGAAACCAGTCACCGTGGGTTTTGGCTGGGTTCAAGTCCCAGCCATGTGGGTTCAAATCCCAGCCTGAGGTAAATGGTTTCACCCCAATACAATAAATAAATAAAGAGTTCAAAGTCTGAAAACAAAACAAAAAAAATTAAACTAAAATAAAAGTGATCTCTCTGCCTCCTTGTGCTTCAGCCCTTCCTCACCACCTTTTGCCCCATGTTCTGAATATTTAGGTACCTGGTTTCCCTTGCTGCAAGTTCCTTCATGGCCAGGTCCATGCTGGATCATGTTTTTACCCTTCATAGTTTATCCCTTGACATGTCAACTTAAAAGAGTGTCTGATACAAAAAAGTTTTCAAAATAACATGTTTTATATTGCATAAAAGCGCTAGCTTTGACAAATGTAGAAAATTAACTAATTTATTTGGGCCTCCTTTAAACAGCCTTGAAACCAACACTTAGGCAATTATTTAACACAAGTGGTTACATTCGATTACATCTGAAATGAAGTCTCCCTTCCTGCCTCCTACATTACCAATCATCCCTGACAATACCTGGATTTTCCACCTCTCTGTTTACTGTCTCCTCCCCTTCATTCTGTCTATAGATGTTGTTACATCTTCTGTTCTCCTGGTACTCTTGAGCATGTTTCTGAATCATTCTTTGTTTCCTTAATGTTCTTTTCTGATCTTGAAACGTTGGTCCTTCCTATCCTGAGCCCCATGCTCTTCCCATAAGTTAGTTCATCAACTCCCATGGTGTTAACTGCCATCTCTACAGTAAACATTTCTAAACCTTTATCTCAAGCTGGAGATTTAGACTCAAATGCATCTTCTGGACACTTCCACCTGAATGTTCTAGAGAATGTTCTGGACTTCTGGGTTTCCTTGGTGGTTGAGTGGTTAAGAATCCACCTGCCAATGCAGGGGTTCAGTTCAGTTCTGTCACTCAGTCATGTCCTACTCTTTGCGATCCCATAGACTGTAGCACACCAGGCTTCCCTATCCTTCACCAACTCCCAAGCCTTGTTCAAACTCATGTCCATCAAGTCGGTGATACCATCCGCCCATCTCATCCTTTCTCGTCCCCTTCTCCTCCCACCTTCAATCTTTTCCAATGAGTCAGTTCTTCGCATCAGGTGGCCAAAGTATTGGAGTTTCAGCTTCAACATCAGTCCTCCCAATGAAGGACTGATTTCCTTAACCACTGACTGGTTTGATCTTACAGCCCAAGGAACTCTCAAGAGTCTCCTCCAACACCACAGTTCAAAAGCATCAATTCTTTGGTGCTCAGCTTTCTTTATAGTCTAAATCTCACATCCACACATGACTACTGGAAAAACCACAGCTTTGACTAGACAGATCTTTGTCAGCAAAGTAATATCTCTGCTTTTTAATATGCTGTCTAGGTTGGTCATAGCTTTTCTTCCAAGAAGCAAGCGTCTTTTAATTTCAAGGCTGCAGTCACCATTGGCAGTGATTTTGGAGTCCCCAAAAGTAAAGTCTCTCACTGTTTCCATTGTTTCCCTATTTATTTGCCATGAAGTGATGGGACCGGATGCCATGATTTTAGTTTTTTGAATGTTGAGCTTTAAGCCAGGTTTTTTACTCTCCTCTTTCACCTTCATCAAGAGGCTCTTTAGTTCTTCTTCACTTTCTGCCTTAAGGGTGGTATCATTTGCATATCTGAGGTTATTGATTTTTCTCCCTGCAATCTTGATTCCAGCATACGCTTCATCCAACCTGGCATTTCGCACGATGTATTCTGCATATAAGTTAAATAAGCAGGGTGACAATATACAGCCTTGACATACTACTTTGCCAATTTTGAACCAGTCCATTGTTCCATGACCAGTTCTAACTGTTGCTTCTTGATCTGCATACAGATTTCTCAGGAGGCAGGTAAGTTGGTCTGATAATGCAGGGGACACTGGTTCAATCCCTGATCCAGGAAGATTCCATATGCCTCAGGGCAACTAAGCCCATATGCTACAAAAAGTGAGGCCCATGCGCCCTAGGGCCCATGCTTCCCAACAAGGGAAGCCGCTGTAATAAGAGG
This sequence comes from Oryx dammah, assembly GCF_014754425.2. Taxonomy (NCBI): domain Eukaryota; kingdom Metazoa; phylum Chordata; class Mammalia; order Artiodactyla; family Bovidae; genus Oryx; species Oryx dammah. The sequence goes on along the minus strand of NW_024070188.1, from coordinate 649,609 downwards.
CCCACTCACCCCAAGTACAGAGTCGCCCCTGCTGGCCAAAACTAGAGAAAGCCCGTGCTCAGCAATGAAGACTCAGTGTAGCCAAAAATAAAATAAATATTTTTTTTAATGTCCTGGGCTCCTTTATCTGGAGTTAGTCTCCACCAGGGAGCTTTTCTTGATCGCCTCTCCCCATGTTGGATTAGATGCCCTTCTCTCCCAAATATCCTGTGTATAACTCAGTCACTTTACCCAATATACTATAACCATCTGCTTTCTGTTAATAACCTGGAACAGGCTTTGTGTTAATAACAGGCTTATGAAGCCTTTGCGGGTACTGCACTTAATTCAGCATCCTTTCAAGGTCTGTTGAATGAATGTACATATTAATGAATGAACACATTGATTTTTGTCCCCAAGTTGGTTCTTACGGGGGGCTCATCAAATTAGACTCAGTTATCTCACAGCATCTCCTGCAAGAAATTCAGAGCCTTCAGACTACATTGAGGAGGCACAGCCATCAGCCAAGAGACCCATGAAGTAACCTTAACTCTCTGCACTGCATTTGGAAGAAATATGAACGTCTGGGAGTGGAACAAAACAGTCATCACAGAAAACTGAAGAAAATGTGGGAGAAAAAGGCTTATTTCCACTGTCATTTAAATTGTTCCAATAAATCAATAAATCATCTAGTAACTGAGTGGTGATAGTGTGCTTTGTACCAGATGAGGTTTTCCCAGGATGTTTATAAGATGTGACACGCAAATCTAGAAGGAAATTATTTTACTGTTCCAGGGGTTTAAAAAGCAGAAATAAGTTCTGGAGTTCTCAACATGTGGTCATTAGCAATTGGGCCATACCAATTTTCACAAGTTTAGTATTTTTTTATAAAATATTTTTATAAAATATACAATCAAGAATACAGAAGATACTGAAATACTTTTAAATGAATAATAATTCCGAGAATCAGTAGCCATTTATGCTACAGACAACAAAGATGCCAACAGGAACACTTTCATTAGTCCAGAAAAGGTTTTTGCAAACTTTTTCTATAAAAGGCAAAGCAGTAAATATTTTAGCCTTTGCAAGCCATATGGTCCCTCTTACAACTTCTCAACCCTACTGGTGCAATGCAAAACAGCCAGAGCCAACACAAACAAATGAGACTGGCTGTGTGCCAACAAAACTTTATTTACATAAGCAGGTGTTGGGCTGCTGACCCCTGGTCTAAAAACTAAAATTTATTTCCATTTTGTTCTGTTATTTCTAGCTGAACTCAACTAAGTTTGACTAAATCAAACTAAAAACATGAAGCAAAAAACAATCCTAGACCTTTTGTAGGAGGTAAAGTTCCATTTACTTAACTTTCCTTCACTTTCAAAGCAGTTGTGTCCGACTATTTGCGACCCATGGACTGTAGCCCACCAGGCTTTCTTGTCCATGGGATTCTTCAGGCAACAATACTGGAGTAGACTGCCGTGCCCTCTTCCAGGGGATGTTCCCAACCCAGGGATCGAACTCGCATCTCTCGTGTCTCCAGCATTGGCAGGTGGGTTCTTTACCATTAGCACCACCTGAGAATCCCTTCAAAGCAACAATCTGCTTCAAAATAAGTTTTTAATATTTATTCTAGTTCGTGAAACAGCTTGTGCTCATTCACTCTACCAGCAACCAGAGAGAGAAGCTGATCTGAAGACTTAAATACTTGGGCAGCATATCTTCTAAGCAGACACCTTTCCAGGAAAAATAAGAAAAAAAATAGAACTCATTGAGGTCTTCGGAGCTCTGCTTTCCTTAATACGGTCACTGTTTCCAGGGAAAAAGCACTCCCTTAGGAAACCCGCTCTTCAGCACACATGTTCATCTGTATTACATGTGAGCCCATCTCAGTTTGATTTCTAAACAATTTCTAAAGCAGAATGGAAAAGAAGAACCCGGAGGTACTCTTGGGTAATCTCTGGAATTCTTTATCCCTTTATCCCTACATCAATAGTTCATGGTGATGGTGTATATTATGGAAATCAATCAAACAAAAGGGGAAAGACAGAAAACAGACTATTTTTACTACCTTCCTAAAAAATCTGCTATGACTACAGAGCAAATTGGAGACACATGAATTACTAAGACCTGCTATTCCAGTTACTGATTTCCCTTCTCTAACCATGAAGCCATCCAACTGCTATAAGAGGGCTTTTATTTTTTAACAAACCTCAAAAAATATGGCACACTACCTGACTGCTTAAAGATGTATATTTTTAAAAACTGTGGGTCAGCTTCTTTCAACTCACTGCTGGAATAAAAAGAAATGCCAGAAACAGAATTAAAGGATTGGATGGACTTTTTTTGGTTGCACATTTATGTTCATTTACGAACATGTTAACTTTGCAAAAATCTGCTTTAGCATTGATCTCCAGTGTCTGGATTTAATTTTTATTTTAAGATTAAAAAGGCACTAAAAGCTTTTACATCCACACATAACAGGTTGCTAAAATGGAACTATTTCAGACTCAGTTTTGGCTCTGCCCCCCAAGATGGCAGACGCCAAATATAGCTACATTCCCAAGCCCAGGAATGTGCAAGACTAGCAGTCAGGACTTGCAAAGGAGGGCTCCAAAACCTGGTTTTGCAGCTCTTCACCAAAAGAAAATCAACTCAAAAGGAATTTTAAGAGAAAGTTTCTGATGTGCTAGGAGTCTCACACACCCTACCCCCAGGGATCAGGTGGGAATTGCTTGCCCCTCACTTCGAGCCTAAGGAAAAGGGCTTCAGTTGGACAATCCAGAGAGCTGGATGCCTGCCCCTGGGAGCGACCTCAAGCCACAGCGGTCAGACACTTGACATGCCCAAAAATCCTAGAAAGAAAAATACTGCGTTGACCCGCTGCACAGAAGGCTGAGCTGGAAAAGGGTGCTGTGCTGAGTTTCAGGGAGCAAAGAAAACAGGAGCTTTTCCCCTCAACTGAACTGACTCGTTTGAAAAGACCCTGATGCTGGGAACGATTGAAGGTGGGAGGAGAAGGGGACGACAGAGGATGAGATGGTTGGATGGCATCACCAACTCAATGGACATGAATTTGAGCAAGCTCCGGGAGTTGTTGATAGACAGGGAGGCCTGGCATGAGGCAGTCCATGGGGTCACAAAGAGTCGGACACAACTGAGCAACTGAACTGAACTGAATGTGCAAAAAAAGGAGAGCAGCATGAGGCTGCTTCTATCCTGATCAACACCAGCCTCCAGAGGCCTAAAGGCAACCCCAGGAGATACAGCCAGAGGTGTACCGCAGACAGCCAGGAGCTGAAGATGTAGCTGTTAGGACAGAGCCAGCTGGAGGAGATAGTCAAAAGCACGGAAGACAGTTTGGATGAGAGACCTCCCAGCAATGGTAGGGGGGTAATGCTCCAAAGAACCCACAAAAGAGCTCTAGGAAGAAAAGGTGTTCGTTTTAAATGCCTGCCAAGCCCAGAAAGCTCTGATACCAGCTGACGACATTAGTACTTTAAACCATATTAAACTTTTTATAGAATAAATATTGGGCTGCCCAGGTGACGCTAGTGATGAAGAACCCACCTGCCAGTGCAGGAGATCTAAGAGACTCAGGTTCGATCCTTGGGTCAGGAAGATCCCCTGGAGGAGGGCATGGCAACCCACTCCAGTATTCTTGCCTGGAGAATCCCATGGACAGAAGAGCCTGGTGGGCTACAGTCCATGGGGTCACAAAGAGTCAGACAGGACTAAAGTGACTAAGCAGCACACGCACACAGAATGAACGTTAGCAAATTCATATGTCTCACCCTTACACGTATGAGTTTTTTATCCCTCACCTCTCTTCCCTCCACCTATTTAAACCTGCAGGAGCGCAATGTATCCTCATGAATGAGAAACAGGAGGCCAGAGCAGACAAGACCCCAAGGTGAGAAAAGAGGGTTGGATATATTAATTACTGAACACAGAATTATGTATGCATACATGTAACCAAAAATGACAGGACCTTTTATCACCAAAGAATAACCAGAAAAGTGGTGGGATTTCCCCCCATTTCAGGCAGTGTGCACATCTGTCATTTCTCTAAGAAAGACAATATACATCTCTTGATGCTTTTGTGATTTACTAGCTTTTTAAGTTCTTTGCTAATTATATGGTAAAAATCAAAGAGGGGGAAAGAAAAGATTTTACATGACTACTGTTCTGTAGGTAATTAAGGCTAAGGTCTTCCCAGGTGGCTCCAGCGGTAAAGAACGTGCCTGCCAATGCAGGAGACATAAGAGACGTGGGTTTGATCTCTGGGTCAGGATGATCCCCTGGAGGAGGGCATGGCCACCCACTCCAGTATTCTTGCCTGGAGAATTCCATGGACAGAGGACCCTGGCGGGCTACAGTCCATGGGGTGCAAAGAGTCGGACACAACTGAAGCAACTTAGCAACATCATCATCATTAGGAATATTAGTAGGCATCTGAATAAAGCTAAAAATAGAGAAATTTCCTGTTGTATATATTAGGTGTGAAAAACACAAGTCAGTAAACATCTAAACATGATAAGACACAGTTCCTACTTTCAGACAGGGTCAGGGAAGTTTACAGTCAAGGAAAGCTTCATTTAAGATTGCAAAGAGCTCAAGCTTCCCTGGTGGTCTAGTGGTTAAGAATCCGCCTGCCAACCCAGAGAACACAGGTTCAATCCCTGATCCTGGAAGATCCCACATGCCAAAGAGCAACGAAGCCCGTGCACCACAGCTACTGAGCCCGCACACCCTAGAGCCTGTGCCCTGCCACAGGAGAAGCCAGGCAATGAGATACCCACCCACTGCAGCTAGAGAGAAGCCCCCTCCCTCTGCAATTAGAGAGAGCCCGTGGGCAGCAATGAAGACCCAGCATAGTCAATAAACAAATAAGCCTTTTTAAAAAAGAATGAATGCAAAAAAACTCTAGACTGAGGAGTCATGAGACTGTGGCCAAGTCATTCTAATTATAAATTCCAGTTCCCTCAGCTATAAAGTAGAGGATTTTGATCAGAGAACATGCAAGCCTCTTCACACCTTAAAATTCCACGTGTTAACTGGATGGAGGTGGAGTGACTGAAGGGCTGAGAGGGGGCCAGTGGGGTGGATGGGGGTGGACCGAGGAAGAGAGCTAGGGGAGAGCTGCAAAGCTGGCAGCAGGCCCCATGGGGCAGGCAGGAGCCTTGTGGGTGTGAAACCCAGTCCTGCAAGAAGTGAGCTCCCTTACTGAGCTTATGACTAATCCCTCCATCCAAAACTTATACCCTTTTTTGTCCCCTCTGACCTCAAGCCTGTGCTAGCTGAAGGCTAATCAACCAGAGTCAGATGACTAAAATCATGGTGGTTGCTGATAACAAACATCATTGCTGTACTAAAACTGCTGTTGTGGACATCGTCATTAACACACAAACTCAAGCTATTTCTCTGGGGCAAAATGAGTTCACAGATGTCTGAGCCACGGATCACGGGGCCAGAGAACTGTAAACCAGAGACATCTTGACCCTCAAAACTGCAAATAAAGAAATGTCAAAGGATGACCATTAATCTCAGCCTCTTTGTTCTCTTCCTTAAGAAACGCCCCAATTCACAGACCCAGCTGGAGTGGCTTAGAGCCCTGCAATAAAGTTTTCTGCAAACACCATCCACAGCAACGAAAGATCCCACAGGAAGCAATGAAGATCTTGTGAGCAACAATGAAGAACCAATGCAGCCTAATTAGTTAATTAATTAATCTTCTTATAGATTCACAGACGTAGAAAGCAAACGTACGGCTACCAAAGGGGAAGAAGGCGGTGGAAAAATTAGGAGTTCAGAATTAACAGATATACACTACTATATATATGACAGACAAGCAACAGGGACCTACTGCACAGCACAGGGAACTATATTCAATATTTTGTAATAACCTATAATAAAAACGAATCTGAAAAAGAATAGATATAGGAGTGTAAACTGAATCACCGTGCTAACACCTGACATTAACACAGCATTGTAAATCAGCTCTATTTCCATTTTTAAAAAAAAGAGATGCAAGTCTAAAAAAAAAAGAAATTAACGTTACAGAACTTAAAAAAAATTAATCTTATGGCTTATAACATCAAGTTTATACAGTCTGCTAGGTGACAGCAAGCTAATCCTCAATAAATACACTAATGGATATTACATAGTCCCTACCAGGCAACCTATATGCTGTAACATGAGTCTCCTGGACCCAAACCCTCAATCCAAAGCACACAGCCCTGCCTGCCATGGTCGGAATCTGAGATCTTTTGGAAACAACCCAACTTCTGAGCTAGTGACACGTGTGACTCGAAAATCATGTGAGACAGGTGAGCATCCACCCCACCACTGCATCCAGCCAGCCCTGGTTTTTTAAATACTTATTTTTTATTTATCTATTTGGCTTCTCCAGGTCTTAGCTGCAGAATATGGGATCTAGTTCCCTGACCAGGAATCAAACCCAGGTCCCCTATATCGGGAGCACAGAGTCTTAGCCACAGTGGAACACCAGGGAAGTCCCAGCCATTCCCGTTGGCATCTGCATTCAAACAAAAAGGCAACCATCTCAAAACAGCAATTGCTGCACATATTAAACAGTTCACTGTTATAGAGCTGAAAGTATCAGGAAACCTCGCTTCCAGTCCTGACCCTATCATAATACCACCTGAATTCAAACAAGTCACTTAGATTCTTCTTCCATCAAAAGAGGAGATGGATCTAAGTAAGAGGCTCGCTAAGATCCTCTCCAGCACTAAAGCCCTGTGAGATGTGCTGACGGGCTTCTCAGACCCCATTACATTGAGGATAAGGAGATGCTAAAATCTGATCCCAAAGTTCTCTGACTGAAGAGGGTGGTCGGTAAGAGACCATGTGAGAGGAAGGGCATCCCGGGAGTAGCCTCTAAAGAAAGAACAAAACAAGGAACTCCTCATATCAACAGCCTGGAGCCAGAATGTAATAAAATGCGCACCCCCGAGGACTGACAATAGCAGATCAAACGACCCAATAAAGTCACAGGAATAAAACAGCACAGAACTTGTGTGTGTGCATCTTGAATTTCACAAGAGACCGGGACATTCAGCTCTCGACTGAAATCTTTTTTAATCTTCAAATCAGAAAGTGCAGAATATTAATCTAAAAGGCCTGTTTCCTACTGGTCTGTTCAGTTCAGTTCAGTCGCTCAGTCGTGTCCGACTCTTTGCGACCCCATGAATCGCAGCCTGCCAGACCTCCCTGTCCATCACCAACACCTGGAGTTCACTCAGACTCACGTCCATCAAGTCAGTGATGCCATCCAGCCATCTCATCCTCTGTCGTCCCCTTCTCCTCCTGCGCCCAATCCCTCCCAGCGTCAGAGTCTTTTCCAATGAGTCAACTCTTCGCATGAGGTGGCCAAAGTACTGGAGTTTCAGCCTTAGCATCATTCCTTCCAAAGAAATCCCAGGGCTGATCTCCTTCAGAATGGACTGGTTGGATCTTCTTGCAGTCCAAGGGACTCTCAAGGGACTTCTCCAACACCACAGTTCAAAAGCATCAATTCTTTGGTGCTCAGCTTTCTTCACAGTCCAACTCTCACATCCATACATGACCACAGGAAAAACCATAGCCTTGACTAGACGGACCTTGGCAAAGTAATGTCTCTGCTTTTTAATACGCTGTCTAGGTTGGTCATAACTTTCCTTCCAAGGAGTAAGCATCTTTGGTGCATCAAATACAGCAACTATGTACATACCCTCAAAATGAACATACATGAACATATCTCTACTAAGTTGTAGTCTCATGTAAAAGAGTGGGACTATAAGTCAAAGAACTTCACAAAGGATAATGACCAGTAGCAACAGTCTAGGAGAAACTGGTCAATCACTCCATTCATTCATCCATTCTGTCATCCTACAAGCAAAAATGAGCTACTACAACAGGACAGAATAAAAGTGAAAATTAATCATATGGAAATCCTGTCTAATGGAAGCAACCCAAGTGCCCATTAACAGATGATTGGTTAGAAAGATATGAGATAGATATATGCGTATAGTAGTAGTTTGTCTCTCAGTTGTGTCCGACTCTTTGTGACTGTAGCCTACCAGGCTCCTCCCTCCATGGGATTCTCCAGGCAAGAGTACTGGAGTGGGTTGCCATTTCCTTCTCCAGGGGATCTTCCCAACCCATGGATCGAACCCGGGTCTCCCTCATTGCAGGCAGACGCTTTGACCTGTGTGTATATATACATATATGGAATATTACTTGGCCATAAAAAAAGAATGAATTACTACCATTTCCAATAACATGAACAAATGCAGGGAATTTTACCATTAGTTAAATAGGTCAGAGAAAGATAAATACTATGATATACTGTATGTGGAATCAATAATAATACAAATTAATCTATATACAAAACAGAAACACATTCATAAACAGAAAACAAATGTATTATTACCAAAGGAGAGAGGGATAGGGTAAGAGATAAATTAGGAATATGGGATTAAGAGATACAAACTATCAATACTATACATAAAACAGAGAAGCTGCAAGGATTTATAACACAGGAAATTTTACCCAATATCTTGTAATAACCTGTAATGGAATATAATCTGAAAACAGACAAATCACTATGCTTTATACATATGAAATTAACATAATATTGTAAATCAACTATACTTCAATTAAAGAAAAGAACTTGAGTCTTCAAGGAGCTCACAGTTACTAAACTGTGACTCACAGTCTATTAAATAAAGCAGTCATATTTTGTAAAACTACACTGATCAAAGTTTGGAAAGATGAAACAAATTCTGGAAAGTGATGGTGATATTTTTACAACAATGTGAATGTACTTGATGCTTGATGCTACTGAACTATACACTTAAAATGGCTAAAACAGCAGATTTTATGTTATCAACACCCTACCACAAGAAAAAAAAAGAGAGAGAGGAAAAAAAAAAAACTACATGAGTAAGTGCTGCAGTATAAATGTTGTATAAAAGCACCCAGGGAAGAATGGAGAATGAAGTGCTTGCCTTTGCCAGTTGATACTCTAAAATATCAAAATTCTAAAACTGACTCCCCCTTCCTTTTTTCACTGCACATGCAAGCAAGAACTTAAGATCTTCTCCCCACCAAAAGCAGCCTTCTTTCAAGCAGAGCTGGCAAAAGGATTTTGGAAGCCACACCCACAATCCAGAGGGGATCACCAGATGTTACCTGTAGAGTGTTTCGAGTTCAACAAGTGTCAAACAAAGATGAGCTTTCTCACAAATGACAATGGCTCCAAAAACATCTTGAGAGCAGTGGCAAACTCACCAGGGAACAGCTGAGTAGAAAGATAAGCAGAGGTAGAAAGAGAAGGAGAACCTGAAAGGCTGTAAGAAGCCAGGCGGTGCCCCGTTACCTGACCTTCCAGAGCAACCAGCTCAGGAGAAAGGAGATATCATTGCTACCAACAAAGGAACGATTCCGTGCAGGCTGCTTTTGAATTACACAACGACTTTACACCCACAGACTAGCACACAGGGCTCAAAAAACAGTGATCCCAGGCCTCGGGGCTACCGTGCCTTCTGCCTTCTGCTTCTTATCCGCTAGCCCAGCGCTGGCTGAAGATCAAAACAAGGGCTGAGAAACTGCAGCCAGCTACAGACCAAAGAGATTACGAGGTCATGTGGCTCAGGGGTTCCAGTGCCAGCTGTGCCTCCAAATCTCCAGGGAGGCTGTTGAAACCGAGTGTGCCCCTCAGATCTGCGTTAGGAAGTCTAGGCTGCCAGAGAGCTGTGCAGAACTACTCTCCTGCAGGGGGAGGTAAGCAGCCCAGTCTCACCACCAGGGCGCTCAAAGAACAAGTCAGGGGCTGGCCTTCCCCATGACCTGATACTGCCTCCCGTTGGAAGACAGAAACTGAAGAGGCAGAGCTGCGGGTGTGGAGCAGCACTTCTCAAACCACAGCCCTGAAAACAGACAGGATTTCCTAGAGTGCTAATGCTGCTGCTGCTTAGCCACTCAGTCGTGTCTGACTCTTTGCAACCCCATGGACTGTAGCCCAACAGGCTCCTCTGTCCATGGGATTTCCCAGGCAAGAATACTGGAGTGGACTGCCGTGCCCTCCTCCAGGGGATCTTCCCGACTGAGGGATTGAACCCATGTCTAAAATGCAGATCCCTAGGTCCCTGCCAGCAGTACTGACTAGCGATCTAGAGGTGGGGCCTGGGTTGTACAACCTGAACAAGAGCTGCCGTCAGCAGATGCTTAGGCACGCGAGCACTTGGGAACCACTGCTAAGTTTCAGCAGCGGGAACCACACCAACCTCTCTGGGAGGAAAGACAGGTTGTCTCCCCCTTCCCCTGAGGAAAGAGGGCACAGAGCTACGACATCCAGTAGCAGGGCTCTCTCCGAGACTCTGCCCTTCCTCCGGGTCCTCAGAGGACTGTCACCGATACCTGGAACTCTGGGCCAGTACAGGAACTCTACGCTGAGTACAGGGAGAAGGCCGTTTGGCAAGATCCCTCCTACCTCCTAAAAGCCTGGTGTTCAGACACCAACACCAGCCTCAAGAACCTCTAATACTGCCCTATGGGGGACTTCCCTGATGGTCCAGTGGCTGAGACTCCATGCGCCCAATGCAGGGGGCCGGGTTCAACCCCAGGTCAGGGAACTAGACTCCACATGCCACAGCAAAGACCTGGCATAGCCAAATCAATAAATTTTTCTTTTTAAAGCAGAGGAGGCATCTCCTGGTCTCTCAAATGTATTAAAAAAAGAAGAAGAAGAGGTCTAAAACTGCCTTCTAGTAACCTGGAATAACAATTTACAATCACAGATGTCAGAAAATTGGCATCTAAATCTGGAATATACATACAACAGAAGGTTATTCATTATTAAAAAGGAAATTCTGACACACACTTTAACACGGATGAACTTTGAAGACATTAAGTGAGTTAAAGTCACAAAAAGACAAATACTGCAAGAGTCCACTTATAAGAGGTACTTAGAGGAGTCAAAATCATAGAGACAGGAAGAGGAACGGTGGGTACCTGGGGCTGAGAGGGGGGAAATGGGCAGTTACTGGTTAATACGTACTGAGTTTCAGTTTTGCAAGATGAATAAACTTCTGGAGACGGATGGTGGTGACAGTTACACAACACTGTGAATGTATTTAATACCACTGAACTGTACCCTTAAAAACACTTAAGACAGTAAATCTCCTGTTATATATATTTACTACACACACACACACACACACAAATAAGGAGCAAATAAAAAATTTTGCAACTAGTTGAGAGAACTAAGGATACCAGTCAAAAGATAAAGCAGTTAGAAAAATACTACAAAAAATTCAAGGACAAGCATTTCCTAACTTTCAGAACAAATTATCTTCCCAGGAGAGTTAGGGAGTTTGGGATAGACATATGCACGCCGCTATATTTAAAAGGGAGGACGCACAAGGTCCTACTGTACAGGTTAGCGAACTCTGGTCAATGTTACATGGCAGCCTGGCTGGGAGGGGAATCTGGGGGAGAATGAATACATGTATATGTCACCAGGGAGGGGTATTACACCTGGGAGGAGCACCTCTGAGGGGAGAGCCTGGTGCTCCAGGCAATTAAGGAAAACCTGATGGAAAAGGCCAGGAGAGGGGGAAGGGAGCAAAGTGTGGGACAGCTGGGCAGGACGGGGATTGTTCTCGGGAGCAGTGCAGTCCCCAGTGCAGCCAAGACCTACTCTCATCCAGTGCAGCTATGCAAATTAGGCATGCACATAAATACCAGGCAGCAAAATCAGCTAACTAAATCTTACTAATTTTAAGAGGGTTTAAAAATAATAATCGTCAAGACTTGCTTTACAATACTGCCACTCTGATAATCTCCACATCACTACAAATCAAAGCTCTGGGAAATCCTGTATTTTTAATACACTGTCCTTCAGTAGTAATACTAAGATTATGCCATATTTTTTCTAGAGACAAAAATGGAATTTCAAAACACTCTCCAGAAAATAGGTATTTTCTCCTCCCAGAGATTTATACCAAGAATGGCCATTGTCTTGAAAAAATTTTGTTTAAATAATAAATATATTTACTCTATAATCATTATTCACAGCTAAAAGGAAAAGAATTTAATAATAAGCAACAGAGTCTTTGAACGCTGTGCAGGAGTCAAGGAAAGATAAAAAACCAGAGACCAAAGCGTGGGTTGGGCTGTTGGGCTGCTTCCCCGAACATTTCCTTGACTATACTGACCTCTGGTGGCCATTGGAGGGCTCTTTTTTTTCGGACTGGACTGAACGATATCTTTTTAATAACGGAGTCTATTTTCCCTTGGGTTTCCCTGGTAGCTCAGTGGTAAAGAATTCGCCTGCCAATGCAGGAGACACGGGTTGGATTCCTGGGTCAGAAAAATCCCCTGGAGAAGCAAATCGCAACCCACTCTAGCATTCTTATCTGGGAAATCCCACGGAGGATTTGGTGAGCTTTACAGGCTACACTTCATGGGGTTGCAAAAGACTGGGTCATGACTTAGTGACTAAACACTTTGTGCCTTAACACCGTTATCACCTAGGGGAACCCTTTCACAAGGTCTATGCATATTAAGTCATCACACTGTGCACTAAATATTCTACAATTTTGTTTGCCAATTATATCTCAATAAAGCTAGAAGGAAAACACATCTTAACACCAATAACAAGTTCCTAATGAATATGCCTGTCTTCAGAAGGATAAAGATGTTTATAGAATGTGGAAAGGGGACATTACATTTAGTAATGTCTTGAACATTATTAGTTCAGACCAATGACTGCCATATAGTTTTCATACATCCACATAACAAGCACACACTGACTTTCACCTTGCGCAAAAGCACTGTGCTGGGTCTCAAAGATACAGGGAAACAAGCCTCTGCCTGCCAGGTCCTGCCAACCGAGTCACAGGAATGGACCAAGAGATGCACAGCATGCTATGCAAACGTCCCCGAGGGCCAGGCCATCATAGACGATGCCTGAGGATAAACGCCAGGAGCCAGACAAACAGCAGAAAAGTGGCTTTCCAGCCAGAGGGAGCAGGAAGGCTCTGGGACAGAACAGACTGGCCAGTTTAGGAAACTTAGGGGATAATACATCTAAAGCATAGCATTCAAGAGTGAGAGCTCTAAAACTTGCACTGTGCTTCCTAACCCTCAGCTCCCATCCTCCTGCACCTGCTCGAGTCCCTGTGCTCTCCCCAGCCGCCAGGCCCCGGAGCTCTCCTCCACCCTCCCGCCCGCTACACCAAACTTCCTCATGAGAACCCAGGTCTCACGAAACACCCTGTCCTCCTCTAAAAGTTCGGTGTCTGTGCCACCCGGAGCTCACCGCCCCACTTTCTGCCCCTAACTCCCTGTGTGCTTTCTCATTTCCTCTGCAGCACAGCCTGGCCACCAGCCTAGCGTGTACGTCATCCCCACGCAGACGCTCCAAAACCATGTGCTGACTAAGGGGACTTAGTTCTGCTTTTCAGACGTGGCCCCCAAAAAATTCTAACTAAAGGAAATCTGTTTTCATTTTTTATTTATTAAGTACTTGGTATTTTTCCCTCAGCTCACATGCTAATGAATGATTATTCCTTCTAATAACGTGGTTCTCGGATGGAGAATGTGTGTGTGTGTTAGTAACTCAGTCATGTCTGACTCTTTTGTGACCCCATGGACTTTAGCCTGCCAGGCTCCTCTGTCCATGGAATTCTCCAGGCAAGAATACTGGAGTGGGCAGCCTTTCCCTTCTCCAGGGAATCTTTCCAATCCAGGGATTGAACCCAGGTTTCCTGCATTGCAGGCAGATTCTTTACCATCTGAGCCACCAGGCAAGCCCTCTCCAAAGGAGAAGGGAGAGGGTATTTTTCAAAGGGGACACCTGTCCGTAGACATCTCTGTTTGTCACGACCTGGAGTGGGGAGAAGCTACTGGCAGTTAGCGGGCAGAGATCAGAGACGCTGCTAAACGTCCAACAGTGCACAAGCCAGCTCCGCAACAAGGAAGTTTTTACTGTGACGTCAAAAGTGAAAAACTCTGTTCTAATAGGATTATTTTTTAAAGCTCCTATTTGTCAATTTATATATATTTTAATAAACTCCCAAAAAAATCAGAAAATATTCAATGACTTTTCAAACACCACAGAGTGATGCTCCAGAGAAAACCCGAGGCAGAGACACGGACGGCGTTCCAGTGCCCCTGTGATGCAGACCTCAGAGCAGGGGAGCTGGCAGAAAACACAGGAAGGAGGTGGAAGAGCCGGGCAGAAAGAAGGCTGGGGAAAGAAGACTGATGTGGCTGTCTAAGGTCACTGGAGTTTTTTTTTTTTTTTTTTTTTTTGCATTGGGGTATAGCTATGACAAACCTAGGCAATGTATTAAAAAGCAGAAACATCACTTTGCCAACAAAGGTCCATCTAGTCAAAGCTATATTCTTTCCAGTAGTCATGTACAGATGTGAGAGTTGGACCATAAAGAAGGCTGAACACCAAAGAACTGATGCTTTCAAACTGTGGTGCTGGAGAAGACTCTTGAGAGTCCCTTGGGCAGCAAGGAGATCCAACCCGTCCATCCTAAAGGAAATCAATCCTAAATATTCATTGGAAGGACTGACGCTGAAGCTGAAGCTCCAATACTTTGCCACCTGATGTGAAGGGTCGACTCACTGGAAAAGACCCTGATGCTGGGAAAGATTGAAGGCGGGAGGAGAAGGGGACGACAGAGGATAAGATGGTTGGATGGCATCACCAACTCGATGGACATGAACTTGGGAAAACCCCGGGAGATAGTGAAGGACAAGAAAGCCTGGCATGCTGCAGTCCATGGGGTCGCAGAGTTAGACACGACTTAGCAACTGAACAACAACACTAGCTGATTAAAAATGTTGTGATAGCTCCAAGTGAACAGTGAAGGGACTCAGCCATACATGCATATGTATCCATTCTCCCTCAAATTCCCCTCCCACCCAGGCTGCCGCATGACACTGAGCAGAGTTTCCTGTGCTATACATTCTTAGTTATCCATTTTAAATACAGCAGTGTACATGTCCATCCCAAACTCCCTAACTATCCCTTCCCCCCATCCTTCCCCGCTCCAGCAACCGTAAGTTCATTCTCTAAGTCTCAGGTCAATGCCGTTTTTAAAACAAAGATAAAGTAGATTAGACAAATCTCTCATCAGGAGTCATCATTCTGACATAAGATTTGCCAAATCATAGCTATGCACTCATTACTTAATTTTAAAATACTCAATGTGTGCAATAACTAAGTACAATAAACAACATTTAATCAGCTTTATACTAAAATGTGAAATGTTTTAACCTTCAAATGTTACATAAAAAGAACATGATTAAAACTCCAATATGTTACAAGACAGGCTAACCCACTGATAACAACAGCAAATTAAAAATAAATCACTTAAATTATCTAGATACCCATATTAATATTTTTTCTGTTCACTGAAATAAATGACTTTAGAGATCTTTTCCCCACCAGATTTATTTAAAACATTTTAACTTTCCCTTCCCCCACCTACAAAACGTATGTATACTCACATTTACTTGAACTTGGATGGACCAGTCACCAAGTATTGGATGAGAAGATAACTGGAAAATTTTGGAAACGACTCCAAGATCACTTTTTTCTGACAACCACTGCTGGATCAAATTTGACTTGGGATCCTACAATGAAAACCATGCATGTTAACTATATAAAACCCGCATGGACATGTGGATCCTACCTGGTTATGAATAAGGTCCCCCCCGTACCCCCAGGCACATGCAGAATAGGGGAGCTCTTGGAAATGCCAGCTCTATATTGGGCAAACTCTGGGAAATGGTGAGGGACAGGGAAGCCTGACGTGCTATAGTCCATGGGGTTGCAAAGATTCGGCCACAACTTGGCAACTGAACAACAAAAATACTACCAAAAAAGGCAAATAAAAGTTAATTCTTCCATCACAGTCTCCTGAGAATATGTTTATTCTGCTCTACCTTTTACTTCTTGGCACCGTATTTCCTTCCACATGAAACACTACAACACATCCATCTCCAAACCCATGCTGCTGCTCTTGCTGTAGAAGAAAATCTCATTGTGGGGATAAGAGGCTCCATGTGTCTGGCACTCAGCCTTCTCACAACTACTCACACATCATTCAATCACTATGATTCTCCTCCAGAGTAAGATTACCCTCACATGATAGCTGAGAAAAGTAGCCCCCAGAGAGGTTAGATAAGCCCTCAGCTGCAAACAGCTGGTCTGATATCAAGGCACCAACACATGATGAAATTGAGGCTTCGAACCTATGTGCCCTTTGATTCAACAAAAGTATGTCATGAAGGTACTTAACCAAGAGGATGCATGAAAAGCACCTGAGTCTTCCCGGGCTCTCCCAGACCACGCCCCCGTGCACAACATCCATCCAATCCAGCCCCAGCCCTGTCCCTTTGACATCTCTGCAATCTGTCTCCTTTCCACCCTCACATTCGGCCACTACTTTCTACCTCTTGCAGCTCATCTCTCTCCCCCAGTCTTGCCCCTCCAATGCATCTTCCCCACTGCCAAACACAAACCCGAGGCTGAGGCACAGTGGCTGAAACACCGGCACAGTTCCTGGCATGCAACAGCGAATAATTGGCTATGATCACAATACTGGGCCACCAAGTAACGACGGCTTCTATTTGCCTACAGAATGCGAGCTAGCCTCCTTGCATAGTCTGTTGCTGTGTAGTTGCTAACTCATGTCCAGCTGTTCTGTAACCTCATGGACCGTAAGACCACTAGGCTTCTCTGTCCATGGCATTTCCCAGCCAAGAATATTGGAGCAGGTTGCTATTTCCTCCTCCAGGCGATCTTTCTGACCCAGGGACTGAATACGAACCTACTGCTTGGCAGGCTGATCCACCAGGGAAGCCCTTGTACAGTTTACAGGGCTCAGTAAGTTGACCCCATCTACTGTTCAAGGCACATCTTCCTCTCAACACACAGATTTGATTGTAATTTGCTCCAAATGCCAGTGTACCTAAGCCTCTACAATTGCTGCATGGAAGGCCCTGCCTTCCTTGTCCAGCTGCTGAAATGAGCTCCAAACTCTTCCTTCTCCACAGGCCTCCAACAGGCAGAAGCCACCACTTCCTGGAGAAACCTCAGGACGTCTGGAGTTCACCCCCCTTGACACGTTATTAGTGCTCAAAGCTCTCATTTATTATCTAGGTTTTTTGGTGCTTTTGTCATTGTTACTTTGGGTTTGGTATTTCTTTGTTCCCTGGACTATGAACTCCTGGCAGTAGGGATCAAATATTTCTCCATTCTTAATTTCTATCCTCTGACTCAAGGTAGTGTTTCGGTCAGAAGAAATCTCTCTCCTCCAGCAGGAGCGAGTGTGAAAGTCGGGGTGAAAACAATGCTGACCACTGAGTAAGTGGTCTAGTAAGGCAGAAACCAACTGTTAAAAGCAAAGACCACAAGCAGGTCAAGAATCAGAAGGTCACCATGCTTGGCAAGCCCTGGAGCAGGCACTGCAATCAGAGCTGGCTCTCCCACCCACTGCCAAGGCGTGATACCCAGAGCTCAAAGGATCAAAAATGAAAAGCTAATAAATACATGCTATCGAGTAATTAAGGAAATGCAAGTGAAAACAATGAAAGGCCATTTTTCTTCTGTCACACTGACAAAAAGAAAAAATAATTCCCAGGGTTGCTTAAAATGTAGGCAAAGAAACGCGTACAGTCCACTGATGTATTACTTTGGTGAAGGTACCCGTTTTTCCCACAGCCCTATAAACAAAGGAAACCCACACTGAAGGCTTTGATGACCTAGAGGACTGAGGGGGTTGGGTGTGAATGAAACAAATCCGTCTCATTTCCCAGGCCGTCTAAGTCCTGGGCATGTCACCAACCAGGAAGACACGGAGAACGGAGAAAGGCCAGAGGTCCTTCCAGGGCACAGGAGGATGTGAACCGGCACACCACAGCAGAGCATTTGCACGTGGTCGCCTCCTGCTGGGACGCACACAGCACAGCGCAGTGTGATGTGAGCAGTGCCCCTGCCGCAGACGAACAGTCACGTGGCTGGAGATGCAAGGAAAGTGGTCCCCCGCGCTCTCTGAGTCGCCTCCACACGGTTCAGGCTCTCCGCCAGCTTCCTCCGCACAGCAGTGCCTGCTGCCTGTGCCACACCCTCTCGAGCAAAAAACTAACCCTGGCTAGAGAAGGCAAGGATCTCTGCCACTCTCCGGAGCCGCGGATTACGCACAAGGTGGCTCAGGGGCCAAGGATCCGCCTACCAGTGAAGGAGACAAAGGTTTGATCCCTGCGCCGGGAAGATCCCCTGGAGAAGGAAATGGCAGCCCAACCCACTACAGAATTCTTGCCTGGAAAACTCCATGGACAGAGGAGCCTGGCAGACTACAGGGAGTGCATGGGGTCACAAAGAGTCGGACGTGACTGAGCACAGCACACACACGTTAAGTGTCTAGCACGTAGAATTAAAGACGGCAAGTCACTGAAATGTGGCGGCCCCTCCTCTGGCCAAGGATGAGGTTCTGGGTTTGCCACCACTGCTCCAGGCCAGAGCGTCAGAGCACAGCCGCAGATGGGATGGACCCCAGGCCAGCCACCGTGCCCACAAGACCATCCACCTGTACCAGAAGCAACAGCCTCATGAGGAAGGGCAGCAGGGTAGAAAACACTGAGCCAGTGACCACCACACTGGCATGCTCAGTCGCCTCAGTCGTGTCCGACTCTTTGGGACCCCATGGACTGCAGCCCTCCAGGCTCAGAGCTCTGTCCACGGAGTTCTCCAGGCAAGAGTACTGGAGTGGGTAGCCATTCCCTTCCCCTGCAGATTTTACCGACCCAGGGATCGAACCCACGTCTCCTGTGTCTTCTGTATTGCAGGCGGATTCTTTACCCATTGAGCCACCTGGGAAGCCCCCAGTCACTGTTGAAACACTTATATTTCCATTGTGTAAGGACAAACTGGCTGCAGGCAGCCAGAATTAGGAGAAAGAAGCTTATATTACCATAAACAGGCCCCTGAAGCCCCTTTGCTTCCTGAGAAAGCCAGTCATTAGATCAGGGGAAATAACCAATGATCCCAGAAAAACACCGAAGTGCCTGAATATGCTATGATGGTCAATATTTTAGGTACACCCTACAGTGAGTCGTGCTTGGCTGGGCAACATGGGCCCCCAACAGTTGTAGATCCAAGATGCATTCTCCACACTCGCCTGCAGGGCGTGCTGTGCTAGCAAGTACAACTTTGTTCACATCAGGGGCTCTCACTACACTAAAGACCTACTTTTTTCTGGGAAATTTTTCCAAGAAAGATGTAGGAAATATCACAGTCTCTTGAACTGGGCCCAAAGGACGGTTTTCAGAAGGAGGAGGGCAGGGTCCCAAACACCGTGGGTTCCTGGTAGAATTTCAGTCTAAATTTTCCTCCCCAAAGCTTCCCTCGTGGCCCAGCTGGTTAAGAATCTTCCTGCAATACGGAAGACCTGGGTTCGATCCCTGGGTTGGGAAGGCCCCCCTGGAGGAGGGAAAGGCTACCCACTCCAGTATTCTGGCTTGGAAAATTCCATGGACTGTACAGTCCATGGGGTCGCAAAGAGTTGGACACGACTGAGTGACTTTTCACTTCACTTGACTGAGAGAGCCACCCATCAGCCAGGCCAGCAGGATCCCTCGGAACCAGAAGCAGCAAGAAGAAGGTCTCTCCATGCATTTCTGGGAAAGACTAATGTGTCATGTCAAGTCCAAACTCTGAGGGAGGAGCCCAACGCATCCACGAAACAGCATCAGCAGGGTTCCTTCTGGGTTAACGCCTAGAACAGATCATTTATCCAGAGCTGACTTTTACTCAATTGAGACAGTAAACAGGCAGATCTAATGCAAACAGCCAGACACAGACAGACACTCGCTTCCGACTCCTCCTTTTACACGGAGCATTCGGTATTTGTGGACAAAGGGTGACGGACAGTATGAATGGCATCCAGAAACACCATTCAGAGAGTTATATGAATTTAGACATGCTGTTCACTATGGTGACCTGCTTTACTCCAACACAGCAAAGGCAGAAATTCACAGAGCTGCAAATTCAGTGCCATTCAAGAAATATGCATTGAACATGCCAACCCATGTGGTATTTGCTACAAATGTATCTTGGCTTGAAGTTATATGTACACATTTGTTTGCTAGATTTCTGTGTTTGTTTAATTTATAACAACAACTACTAAGAAGAATAGGAAGATACTAAAATTAAAACCCTAAATTTACCTTCCAGTCTGTTATTCGTCAGAACATTTAGGGTAACCGATGTCCTGGGACTGAGGGGATTTTTCAAAAGAAGAGTCCCAGCAAACTGGGATGAGTTGCTCACCCTATTTCTATGCCATTGATCAAATGTCTAATATTCTCCTCGGCTTACATGTAGAAAACCAGGTCCACCTGGATCTTGGCCATCTGCAGCTTGGTTCTCACCAGAAAGCACTCGGTCTGCTAACCACACTGCTTTCAGAGTTTGGCGTGTTCCAGCAGCAGAGGCCAGAGACTTCCTGCCAGAAGGGGCTCCTACAGCTAATGTTTAGTGAGCATGTTCTACGTGCTGGACACAGTTCTAAACGCTCTACGTGAACTCCCTCACATAATCCTCACAAAGGTATTATTATTTTTACGCATTTTACAAATGAGGAAGCCAAGGCTCAGAGATGTTGATTCATTTCCTCAAGCTCACAGAGCTAGCACCTCTAAGCGCTTCTTAGAGCATAGAGTGATCCTTCTAAAATCTTAAGTTAAATCATATCATGCCTCTCCTTAGAATTCTCCAGTGAATTTTCATTTCCCTCACAGTAAAATCCAAGGTCCATATCATAGCCAAGAAAATCCTGTACAGCCCCTCCTCCAGTCAACCTACTTGTACCTGACTTATCTCCTAATATTGTCCACTCACTTTCTGGGCAAAGTGCTCTGCTAGTTTACTCTCCCAGTGGCCCTAACAAGTTCCTATTCCATTGCCTCTGTTGGCAGAGTCAACCCTATTGAAAACAGCGAACACAAGCTCTTTCCCTCTCTTTCACACATACATACACTTATTCTTTTATATATATATACGTATGTTAATTTTATTTGTCCACTACCCACCAGGATACAACATCAATGTGAGCAAGAAATATGCATTGAACATGCCAACCTGTGTGGTATTTGCTACAAATGTATCTTAGCTTTAAGTTATATGTATACGTTTGTTTGTTAGATTTCTGTGTTTGTTTAATTTATAACAACAACAACTACTAAGAAGAATATCGAGGATACAGAGGTTTAACATGTTTGACAAATGAATTAATCAATAATGAAGCCGGGACCAAAACCCAAGCAGGCTGACTCTGGAGCCTGAGCTCTTAACCTATGCTCTACCATCCCCTTCCTAGGGAAACCATCCCACGTCAGGAGGGGAGCTTAGCCACGTAAATCCCAAGACGTCCCAGGACCAACAATGTCAGCGGAACTTCCAAGAGAGCTCCATGAGCTGGCTTGAAGCCCCAGTTTCATTTCCACCTGGCACTTACCTTAATTAGAATGTTTAAAAAGGTTTTATAAGGCTTAAAATCAGAGAAGAGTGTAACAACACGAAACTTCACTTCCTGCTTTGGTTTATACAGGGGCTTGTCTGTTTGAATGAAGACAGTCATTCTCTTGGTCTCAAATGATAAGCGCGTCCTATTTGAGAATAAAATCTCATCCTGAGCACGTCCAGTGACACGGAGCTCATACATCTCATCGGCACTGTTCAGAGGGAGCTAGGGGAAAAAAAAAAAAAGACATCAGATGTATCAAGGCCTCATCGTTTTACCTCAAAAATGTTTTTAATTGTAAGTTAGAATTGAAGTTTTAAATATACAGTATTATCAAAAGTAATTGCAACGTTGAAAAATGTGCTGCTCTTAGGCACCACAATTAAAAAATTTGTTTTCCCTCTTTCAACACCCTGGGGTTTGCTCTCTAGTTAAATCTCAAGGTTCCCGGACGGCAGGAGCCTCACCCCACAGCCCTGTCAGCAGTCACCTTGTCACTTCCTATTCCAAGTACAAACTCTTCTGCATGTACAGTCACTGTGAGTCAGAACACCCCTCAGCATTCGCTTCCGAGCCTTGCCCTGTCTGAGGCAGCCCAAAGGCACATTTGCACAAGACTGGTTTTCTTGCCCTTCTCTCTCCAGGATCTCTTACCTGTGCCAAGATGCACTCTCTTGCCCAACCTTGTGCGTCGTGTCATAGTCCTGGTAAGTCTGATGGCACCAATACTGTTACTGTTTCTGTCACCAGTGGAAATCCTACCTTCTAGCACTGACAGACCAGAAGCCACACTTGGCAACTTCCACACGCTGTGTCGTTCCACCTCACAACAATCCTTCAGGGGGATGCTCTAACCAATGCCAGGCCACAAACCAGGGACCTGGGGGCTTGGAAGAGTGAAGGAAGTTGCTCCAGGTCACTAGCTGAGATTCAGACCCGGGATGAGCTACACACTCTAACAAGAGCCTTCATGTGGTGGTTTTAAAATACGTCCACACTGCTATATTTAACACAGATACCCAAGAGGGACCTACTACTGTCCAGCACATGGAACTCTGCTCAATGTTATGGGGCAGCCTGGTTGGGAGGGGAGTTTGGGGGAGAAATCCATTCACGTATCCAACATGTGCGTGTATGGCTGAGTCCCTTTCCTGTCCTTCTGAAACTATCACAAGGTTGTTAATCAGCTATAACCGAACACAAAATAAAAAGTTTTTTTAAACAAAACATGTCCAAATATTTTTTGACCCTTCTCCTTGCAAAAGGGGGAGCCTAAATCTCCAGTGACCTGCTCCTCAGGAGTAGAATGAGGCTGTGTCGTTAACCAGACACCTTCTGCCTGGTTCTCTCTTTCTCAGACCCGAGGCTCTAGGAGAAGTCAGCTGCCATGCGATGAGGACACTCAAGAGGCCTGTGAGAGGCCGTAGGGGAGGGACAGAGGCACAGCCCACCTGCCAGCCGCGTGAACGGCGAACTTCCCGGGGACCCCCAGGCCCGGGGTCGCCTGCAGAGGTCAGCAGCTCGGACACAGGAAGCACCCTCTCCTGAGACCCCACGTCAGACCTGCTCAGCTACACAGCCCCCAGCTTCCCGACCCACAGAAACTGTGCGAAGTAATAAAATTCTCTGACTGTTTTACACCAGCGTTTGGGGACCATAGGTTACACAGCAGTAGATAACTAACACACCTGACTTTTAGTTCATTTTCATATTCCTAAACCCGAGATTCTGAAACGACGTTCTGCCTCCTTTGGAAAAATAAGATTTGCCCACAGAGGGCTCTGAGGAAATTTTCCAGCAATGGCAGCCACCAAAAAGCCAGCAATACGGATAAGCATATGAAAGAAACATGATGAACCGCCAGCACAACAGGGAGAAAAGTACTGATGTTTATAATGTAGTCAGAAAAGCATTTTAAAAATAAGATGAATTCATGGATGGAGAAATGAGTAGACAGATTAAATATGTATAAAGCTAGTATGGTAAAACATTAACAGCAGATTCTAAGTGGTAGCTATAAGACTGTTCATTACGTAACTCTTTCAGATTTTTTTGATATTTAATATTTTCACAATAAACTGTTAGGAGAAACAGTCATATCTCCTTCAAATGACCTCTAGTACTGATTTTTCCTTTCCTTTAACAAACGTTCCCTGAGCACCTTCGAGCATGGAATTCAACGTGAACCAAAGATGTACACCCTAGAGGGCTGAGAACCTAGCCTAGCACTTGCATCCTCCTATTCTATTCTCTCAGTCCTCAGATTCTTTTAAATGGAGTGTTCAATACTGTAAGCATGTACACAAGAGTACACGTGAAAGTCACTCAGTCGTGTCCGACTCTTTGTGACCCCCTGGACTACACAGTCCATGGAATGCTCCAGGCCAGAATACTGGAGTGGGTAGCCTTTCCCTTCTCCAGGGGATCTTCCCAACCCAGGGATCGAACCCAGGTCTTCCGCACTGCAGGCGGATTCTTTACCAGCTGAGCCACAAGGGATGGTAACCAGGAAAATATATATGCCAGGAACCAGCATATCGTTTGCTTGTATATATCACAGATTTATAAACAGTTCATGCTTTAAAAATACGGGATTAGATGGGATGTCTCTCCATGATTTGGGTATCATTATTAGTGGCACAGAGGCCCCAGAACAGACAGTAGATTAAAGTAGTATTAGTCGCTCAGTCGTGTCCAACTCCTGGCTACCCCACAGACTATAGCTCACCAGGCTTCTCTGTCCATGGAATTCTCCAGGTAAGAATTCTGGAATGGGTTGCCATTCCCTTCTCCAGGGCATCTTCCCAACCCAGGGATCGAACCCAGGTCTCTGCATTGCAGGCAGATTCTTTGCCATTTGAGCCACCAGGAAAGCCCCAGTAGATTAAAGACTTAAACGAAGTTAATGATGCAGAGGCCTGCAACCAAAGACTAACCACGAGAAGTCAGAGTTAGAGAATGAGAAGCGACACAAAGGTGTCCAAGGACTTTTCCTGCCTCCTGCTCCATCCTCCTTCAGGGAGTTGATACGCAAGTCGGGACAGTGCTGACTCTCTGCTCCTTTCAGTCACCCTAATTCTCTTGTTCAACTCTCCTCTGGTAGAAACCCCACCTCCTCATATGTAAAATTTGGGCGATTTAGGATCCTCAAAGTCTTGGGGATGATCCTAGGGCTGATAACAATATGAACTTGTCAGAGTGGACCTGGGATGTCCCCATGAATCGGGGGACACCCCTGCACGGCTCAGGGTGTCACCATCACTCTGGGTGTCAGTACAGACCTTGGCCATCCACTGCTAACAGTGGAGGAACACAGTGAGAAGGAGACTGGAGAAAATACTGGGGATGTTAAGCAATCCTCATGAAAGAGTCTCCCCGTGCCGGACCCACAGTCAGTTGTAACCTGCTCCCGATGGTGGTGAGGATCAAAGGTAGTAAATCTCCTGAATCTCTGCTGGTAAACTGCCTCCCACCTTCTCCCACAATTACTGAAAAGAGTTCCCTGAACTGGTAATAAAGGGGTTCCTTATCTCATATACAAGAACCAATTATTTACCTACAGAGATTTTGGATCCTATGTGTTCAGCTGAAGTCGCAGGGCTGGGGAAAGATGTGGTTCCCAGAGACAGACACTGTCTGACAGCAGGACAAAGAGGCTGGGGGTGTTCAGTCCCCAGGACTTAGATTAACAAGATATCAACCAGCACCTGAGCTGAGCGCTGTTGATTCGCAGTTATGCTAAGAATGTTCTGGGTATCCATAAACACAAACCCTCCAGGTGGATGACAGCTCTCCACCCAGAGTACATGACAGAGGGTTGCTTGGGAAAGTCCCTAATGGACAATAAATCCCAAAGTGACAACAGATTCCTGATTCTAATCTGGCCTATCTAAAACCATCTCACCTTCTCTGAAAGATTAACTGTCTTAAGGAAACTGAGACAACACAAGAGTATTAAATACTACTTTATTTCACTAATAACTCCAGTTACCAAAAGTAATGGCCATTTCAAATAACTTTCTAAATAAAACTGAGAAACTTAAGATGATAGTTTCTATTTTAAATATATTAGTAATTAAACATGAAAAGCATTCTAATTGTATTAGGAGGTTGGGATTAACATATACATACTATTATATGTAAGATGGGGCTTCCCGAGTGGCTCAGTTGGTATAGAATCTTCCTGCAATGCAGGAGACCTGGGTTCAATCCCTGGGTTGGGAAGATCTGGAAAAGGAAACGGCAACCCACTGCAGTATTCATGCATGGAGAATTCCATGGACAGAGGCTACAGGCTACAGTCCATGAGATCACAAAGACTCGGACACGACTGTGCAACTTTCACTTTCACATGTAAGACAGATAATCAATAAGGACCTACTGTATAACACAGGGAACTATACTCAATATTCTGTAATAATTTATATGGGAAAAGATCCAAAACAGAATAGATACATGTATATGCATACATGATTCACTTTGCTGTATACCTGAAACTAACACAACATTGTAAATCAACTATACTCCAATATAAAATTTTAAAAATTTTTAAGCATTTTAATTTTAAAAGCCACTCCCTCATTTACGTTTTATTTACAAAGAGAATAACAGAAACTTTTTCTAGCATATTTTATATAAAAAACAACCTTTATGTTAAGCATAAATTGCTTTTTTTATTTACTTCTTATTGAAGGCTGACTTCACTATATCAGAAGCAGAAAAAATGAGCCAGTCAGATATTAAAAACACACTTGTTTTAACACAGCCAAAATATTCATATTTTATAGCAAAAATTCATGAGGACCTTAAAAACTAATTTTAAATATTATATTTGCAAACATCAGAATGCAAGTACTCTTTTAAAGATGGGTCTATTTTCATTGAAAACTCATAAAAATGCAGAACCTTCTATTTTTGCCAAGCATTATCAAATTTTCCCAGACACTTTATGACTAAGTCTTTAAAGTTCTGTTATACTAAAAAAGGATCTAGTCCTAGGTATAAGCTCTAGTAAAGTTTTCAACAGGTAACTACTATATCTATATACAACAGAAATAATGTTAAAGACAAATATGAGATACTAGGTTAAGTATTTCATACAGTTAAGACTTTTAATAATAATAGTAGGGCTTCCCTGGTGGTCTAGTGATTAAGAAACCACCTGCCAATGCAGGGGACATGGGTTCAATCCCTGGTCCAGGAAGATCCCACATGCCTGTGTGCAACTAAGCCTCTGTGCCACAGCTACTGAGCCTACGCGTTAGAGCCTGTGCTCCCCAACAGAGAAGCCACTGCAATGAGACGCCCGCGAACCCTGTCTAGAGAGCAGCCCTCGCTCGCTGCAACGAGAAAAAGCCCACGTGCAGCAACACCCAGTGCTGCCAAAAATAAATTTAATTTTTTTTAATTTAAAGAATAACAGGAGTGAAATTTGCAGCTAATGATAAATGGGATGAGTACAGTTTAGAGGAGGGTTACTGGAATCCCAGCCCAAGTGCTCTGGTCCCACCCACACGCCTGCTCCTTCCAGTCTCACTACCCTCCAGCCAGCACAGCTGTGGACTTCTTTGAGGAAAGCAGTTACTGTGCTTCAAGCTGTTCTTCCTGAACTTAAATCTCACCCTCTTCCGCTATCAGACAATTAAGTCACACAGGATTTATTTTAATCTTCTCATTGTAATACTCTTTCAACAGAGTTAAGGACACAGACATGGGGAGCCAGCACCTAATGTCTAAAGTCGTATTAACGCAGTCTAATATCTTATTGTCATTAAGTTTGGGGTTTTTTTAACCCCACTCTGCCTACTTACGCCTACACTTCCCCTGCCCCTACTTTCTATTATACAGCAGTATGTTTCTTAGTAAGGTAAGTACAAACATAATAGGTAAGAAATATAATAGTTATGAGAGGAGTATGTCAAGGCTGGATATTGTCACACTGCTTATTTAACTTATATGCAGAGTACATGGTGTGAAATGCCAAGCTGGAATCAAGATTGTCAGGAAAAATATTGGCAATATCAGATACGCAGATGAAACTACTCTAATGGCAGAAAGCAAACAGAAACTAAAGCGCCTCTTGATGAGGGTGAAAGAATAGAGTGAAAAAGCTGGCTTAAAACTCAACATTCAAAAAACTAAGCTCATGGTCCCATCACTTCATGGCAAATAATGGGGGGGAAATGGAAACAGTGGCACATTTTATTTTTAGGGGCTCCAAAATCACTGCAGCCATGATTTTAACAGTGACTGCAGCCTTGAAATTAAAAGACACTCACTCCTTGGAAGAAAAGCTATGACAAATCTACCAAGTGTATTAAAAAGCAGAGACATCACACTGATGACAAAGGTCTATATAGACAAAGCTATGGTTTTTCCTGTAGTCATGTACAGATGACTTGTACAGAGAGTTGAACCATAAAAAAGGCTGAGCACTGAAGAATTGATGCTTTCAAACTGTGGTGCTAGAGATTCTAAGAGTCCCTTGAATTGCAAAGAGATCAAACCAGTCAATCCTAAAGGAAATCAACCTGAATATTCACTGAAAGGATTGATGCTGAAGCTGAAGCTCCAACGCTTCGGCCACCTGATGCAAAGAGTCAACTCACTGGAAAAGACCCTGACTCTGGGAAAAATTAAAAGGAGAAGGGAGTGTCAGAGGATGAGATAATTAAATAGCAATACTGACTCAGTGGACATGAATTTAAGCAAACTCCAGAGACAGTGAAGGACAGGGAAGCCTGGCATGTTGCAGGCCGTGGGATGGCAAAGAGACAGATACAACTTAGAGAGTGAACAAAACCAAGGACTTTTTATAATGGATTGTTTGTGCTCAGTCACCTAGCCGTGTCTGACTCTGTGCAACTCCATGAACTGTAGCCCACCAGACACCTCTGTCCACAGAATTTTCCAGGCAAGAATACTAGAGCAGGCTGCCATTTCCTACTCCAGGGGGAACAACTGTTTGGGAGCACTATATTCTCCAAGTGTGTGAAAAGTGTAAAAGTGTTTGCCACTCAGTAATGCCCAACTCTTTGTGATCCCACTGACTGTAGCCCCCCCCCCCCCCACAACAAGGCTCCTCTGTCCAAGGAATTCTCCAGACAAGAATACTGAAGTGGGTAGCCATTCCCTTCTCCAGGGGATCTTCCCGACCCAGGGACTGAACCAAGGTCTCCTGCATTGCAGGCAGATTCTTTATCACTGACCCACCAGGGAAGCCCATTCCCTAAGAACTCCCCCTCAAAATGAATGTGGTTTCTGAATGTGCTTAATAAGCAAACTTCAAGAGGTAATAGAGAACCTGGCTTATTGGGAGATGCTGACCCTACATAACTGTGTAATGTGTCAAGGTCAAAGTCATTACTCATCCAGTCCCAGAAAAGTACACCAAATTGTCCTCTTGGTGGATGCTGTGTTTAACCGTACATTAAATGTGCGAAGCTCCAAAAGGAAACAGTTATAAAGGACAGACTTCCAAATTAAAGCTACGAGAGGTAGGACTAGTTAAGCAACATTGAATAACCAGGTTTCTTTTTTTTAATATAAATTTATTTATTATAATTGGAGGTTAATTGCTTTACAATATTGTATTGGTTTTGCCACACATCAACATGAATCCGCTAACTCTTCCCACTTCTACAGCAGATGCCACAGCATGTTTACCTCTCATTTCACCTCCAAGGTAGCCTCTATGAAACAGACTACTCTTTTATCCCCTTCTCCAGGGCTGGGACCACGGTGAGGTGAGCCAGGCACTTGGCTCAAGTGCAAAATTTAAGAGGGTGCCAAAAAACTCAGTAATCCAGTAACTCAATAATAATAGTAAAAAACTCACTAATAGCAAAAAACAATAATAGCAAAAGCAATATAGAATTATGAAACAAAAAAAATCAAAATTTTAATCAAAGATAGGATCAGTATCAATGACTGATTTTTGTTTGTTTGTTTGGCCTCAAGCACCAGTTCTGCTCAGCGAGGCACTGCCCTTTTCCAGGACAAAGAAGCTGGGAGGGAGCAATAACGACACACCCAAGACTGCTGTGCTCATTAGGGCAGAAGCAGGGCCAAACCCACCTAGGTCCCTGTGCGGAGAGTCCAGGCCAGTTCCCCTCAGGAAGCTCTCTATTTTACAAAAGGAAAATCTCCACTATGCATCTGAAGAGGCTAATAACCAATCTCCCTGGAGTAATATTATTCTTAAATAATCTGAAGGTGGAACTGAACTCAAGCCAAACTCACAAGGCACGTAAATCAATATGAAAGTCAAAACAATCGGAAATTCCTTTCACTGACACGATGCAGAATTATGAAACCAAATTTTTACAATAAATACTTACTGATGGAAGAATAAGTGTCTTGAAAGAGCCTAAAAAAGGAAAACAGGGAAGAAAACAGTCATAATTTGAATATGATGATATAATATAAAACTCATTAAGACTCTCCTAATATTCTTTCAAATATACAGGGTATCATAAACTTACTAAATCACAAATTTCTTTAGCCAAGCCAAAACAATTTTATTAAAGCCCAGAACACAAGTGGGCGAACCTCTCCCCCAAAACTGGGTTCTGCTTCTCTTTTCCACATTCATTTTTGGTGTCAGGTTGCTGCTGCTTCTCTTGCTGTTTTAAGGTTAAACATGTTTGAGGGACACTTCATACAGTGTACAGAAGGAAGCTGAGGTTCACTTCTAACGAACATTTCTCATATACTCATGACAGACAGAAAAAAGGAAGGCATTAGTCACATCAGGGGTGAGCTGGGACTCCTAACTGACCCACTAGTATTAAAACGATGCAGACTTTTTTCATGTAAGTTACTAAACAAAGACTGCTAATTTAACTCATGCCAACTTCTCATCAAATCTATCTACTGCTAGGGAAAAATGTTCCAAGTTAAAAATAAAACAGTACTTATTCGAAGTTTCCATTTAAGTGACATGAATTTATAGGTGGTAACAGGTCCTCAGTTTCTTCATTCATTTAAGAAACACTTATTAAGGGTAACCCAGTAAATAAGACAGACACAGCCCCTCTCCTCCTGGAGGCCACGGGCGTCTACCCCGTGGGAACAGACAGGCATAGCATGCCGCAGGGGTCAGGCCGGTGGCTTCTGCAATCAGACCACTAGTCCTGTCCTTGACATGTTACCTAATTCTCCAGGTTCAATTTTTTTTATCCACAGAGCTTCCCTGCTAGTCCAGTGGCTGCAACACAGGGAACGCAGGATCAATCCCTGGTCGGGAGCTAAGGCCCCACATGCTGCAGGGAAAGCCATCATGCTGCAACTAGGACCCAATGCGGCCAAATTTTTAAAATAAATACTTTTTAAAAAAATCTTTGAGATCAAAGAGCTAAATAAATGGAGAGACACTCAATGCTCATAAATAGAACAACTCAATTATCAAGACATCAGTTCTTCCCAACTTGATCTTTAGAGTCAATGCAATCCTAATCAAAATCCCAGCAAGTGATTTTATGGATTAACAAACTGATTCTAAAGTTTATATGGAAAAGCAAAAGACGCAGACTACCTAACCATACTGAAGAATAAAGGTGGAGGAATAATGCTGCCTGACTTCAAGACTTACTATAAAGCTACAGTAATCAAGACCGTGTGATACTAGCAGAAGGATAGACAGATCAATGGAACAGAATAGAAAGCCTAGAAATAGACTCCATAAGTACAGCCAACCAATTTTTTTTATTACTTGTTACTGAAGTATAGTTGCTCTACAATGTTGTGTTCATTTCTGATGTATGGCAAAGCAAACCAGTTAAACCCATACATATACCTACTCTTTTTTAGATTTCCTTCCCATTTAAGCCACCATAGAGCGCTGAGTCTAGAGGAGGGCAACCCACTCCATTATTCTTGCCTGGAGAATCCCACGGACAAAGGTGTCTGGTGGGCTACATTCCATAGGGTGGCAAAGAGTCGGGCACAACTGAATCGATTTAGCACGCACACACAGCACTGAGTAGAGCTTCCTGTGCTACACAGTAGGTTCTCATTAGTTACTATTTCACACACAGTAGTGTACATGTCAGTCCCAATTTCCCAATTCGTACCATTCCCCCTCCCCTGAGTAACCATAAGTTTGTTCACTATATCTGTGACTCTATTTCTGCTCTGCAAATAAGCTCATCTGTACCATTTTTCTAGATTCCACCTATAGGTAGTTTTAGGTGACAATTGTTTTTCTGACTTACTTCACTCTGCATGGCAGTCTCCAGGTCCATCCACATCTCTGCAATGGCACCATTCCATTCCTTTTTACAGTCCAGCAATATTCTATTGTACATCTGTACCACGTCTTTATCCACACCTCTGCTGATGGGCACTTAGGTTGCTTCCATGTCCCGGCTATTGCAATGAACTTCAGGCTGCACATATCTTTCTGACCTATGGTTTTCTCTGGATATATGCTCAGGAGTGGGATTGCCTGGATCATATGGTAGCTCTATTTTTAGGTTTTTGAGGAACCTCCATACTGTTCTTCATAGTGGTGGTAACCAATTTACATCCCCACCAACAGCGTAGAAGGGTTCCCCTTTCAGTACACCTTCTCTAGCATTTATTGTTTGTAGATTTTTGATGATAGCCATTCTGACTGGTGTAAAGTGACAACTCATTGTAATTTTGATTTGCATTTCTCTAATAATTAATGATGTTGAATATATTTTCATCTGTTTGTGGGCCATCTGAATGTCTTCTCTGGAGAAATGTCTATTTAGATTTTCTGCCCATTTTTTGATTGGGTTGTTTTTTTTATATTGAGCTGCATGAGCTGTTTGTATATCTTAAAGATTAATCCCTTGTCAGTTGGTTTATTTTAAAATATTTTCTCCAATTCTGAGGCTTGTCTTTTCTTTAGTTTATTCTTTCCTTTGCTATGCAAAAGCTTTTAAATTTAATTAGGTCCCATTTGTTTATTTTTGCTTCTAATTTCATTATCCTAGGTAGTCAACTTATCTTTGACAGAAAAAAAAAAGATTTTAGGGCAGTAAAAATACTTTGTATGATATTATAATGATGAACAAATTGTCATTATACATTCAACAAAACCCATAGAATTTACAACACCAAGAGTGAATCTTAATGTAAACATGTAAACTATGAAGTTTGGGAGGTTATGAAATCTCCCAACAACACATGTTCATCCTTGGTAAGAAAAAAAATGTACCATTCTTATGAGCAATACTGATAATAGGGAAAGCTAGGCATGCATGATGTAAGGAATAATATGGAAAATCCACAAAAATAATTTTTCATTTATGTGAATGTTCAGATTGAATATGATGATGATAATGGCCAGATAACTGGAACATTCAAATAAATGATGGAGTATAACCTACAGAATAAAATAAGAGTCTATGAATTTGTGCTGGTATATTATTTAAATGAGGGAGAAGAAAAAGTTACTCTTTTTTTTTTTTTACTATTTTTAATTAATTTTATTGAAGGATAATTGATTTACAATGTTAATTTCTCCTGTAGAGCAAAGAGATTCTGTTATACATTCTGAAAAAGTTATTCTTTACCATAGAATTCAAATTAATAAATGTAGAAGGAATCATGGAATTAGACAATTTCACAACAATTATAATAACTGATTAAGACAAATTACCAATCTTGTGTGTATATGTGGAAGGACTAAGTCTTGTGAGAAATAATAAACTATAGTTGTTTGAAACTCCTAAGTGTTGAGTGGTTCATTCACAGCAATAGATAACTGCAACACATTTGAAATAAAAAAGATTCTCTAGCAATTTTAAGTATTAGTTTCCTTATTTTACAAATGAGAACCTGAATCACAGAGACCTTAAGTGAGTTCCCCAAAGTCACATAAAACAGAAGTAACAGAGCCGCGATTCTAAGCCACTGCCTCTGTTTCTACCAGCAGTTGTACTTTTGTTCTTGTATTCTACCCACCTTTGATTACATAAAAGCTCCACATCCTGGGTAGCCTCTTTGTGTATGCTCCTGACTCCCTCAGTCAGACAGGTTCAAAATCACAATCTCTTGGACTCCCTTCTCCCCTGGACTCTACGTTAATCATCACCAGGAACCCAGATACTCTTCCATGATGTTTCTCCCCACCCTTAGAGGAGCTGCAGTGGTGGAACTCATTAAAACATTTGTGTAATACAAGAACCTTCTGAAAAGGAAATACAAACTGGACAGTTTCTCAGCTCTTTTTATCACTTCTTCACACTACACAGTCTTGATACATTTGAAGTTAACTTCAAGATCGGAAAGGGGCTTCCCTGGTGGTGCAGAGGTTAAAGCGTCTGCCTGCAATGTGGGAGACCTCGGTTCGATCCCTGGGTCGGGAAGATCCCCTGGAGAAGGAAATGGCAACCCACTCCAGTATTCTTGCCTGGAGAATCCCATGGATGGAGGAGCTTGGTGGGCTACAGTCCACGGGTCGCAGAGTCGGACACGACTGAGAGACATCACTTTCACTTTCACTTTCAAGATCGGGAAAAACTCGCCTTCAAAGGAAACAACCACACGTGTCTAAGGTTGGTTCCCTGGGAAGCTAATTCTGAGATGGTGATGAAAAAGCAGAGCGTGTGCCTGGGACCAGGCCTGGAGAAGACTTGTGGAGGCAGGACTGGGGAGGAAGAGGGAAGAAGCTGCAACGCAGGCTCCAGACACATCCATCGGGAGCCCTCAGAAGCCAGTCCGACCCCTAAGAGCTGTCCCGAGTAGGGTTGGCGCCGGAAGCTGGGCCTCCCCCAAGGAGGGTGCAGGGCAAATCTCCCTAGTGGGTGCAGTCCCCGAGGAGTCAGCTCAGAAGGCAATGGGCTGCAACATCCCCCAGCGACTTCAGAGAATAAGTCTTCATCTCTGATGCTCTGGTTCTAGGAGGGAGGCCATGGCACCCCACCACAATGTCCCACAGTGGAATAAAATCAAAAATATTAAACTGCGAGGAGCTCTTCCCCCAACAAACCAGCATGCGTGATTATAGAGAGTCACTGATTTTTCACATCTTTAACATAAACCATCAGGGTTGCCTGTTTTGTCAGCCCCATGACTGGAGGAAACAATGTGCTTCCTTTCTACCAGGGCTGGACCAGCGAGTTACCTCCCATCACTGGCAAACTCACAAAGACTAGACTACGAGTGTGTGTGCGCGTGTGTGCATACATGTGTGTGTGCATGTGCGCTGTGTTGGGGGCAGGAGACAGGGAGTAATTTATTTTCATCTACATGACACTAAGCAAGGAGAAAATTAAAAAGCAGCTTCAAGTCTACAATCCAAATAAATCCAGTAGGTTGATTAATAGGAGGTCAAGCATTGCAGCAATTCAAAGCCAGCTACCCAGATTTGAAGTGCAGGAAATCCCATTCCTAGAAATTTTTAATTTTTAAGTTTATTTATGTTTTAATTGAAGATAGTTGCTTTACAGAATTTTGTTGTTTTCTGTAAATCAATATAAATCAGCCAAAGGTATACATGTGCCCCCTGCCTCTTGAACCTCCCTCCCCATCCTACCCCTCTAGGTTGATACAGAGCCCCTGTTTGAGTTTCCTGAGTCACACAGCAAATTTTAATGCAGCTCTTCATAGAGTCAAAGTTTTGAGGGATTTTCTCATCAGAGAGAAATTGGAAGAGGGGGTGGACTGCAAGCCCGGGTCTCACTGCTCAGACAGGTGACCATGTCCACCATAGACCCAAGAAACACACAGCTGCCCCCAAAAGCTGGGGTGCAGAAGGAGAGAGGTCTGTCTACCCCTAAATCTTGCTGGCCTCAGAAAGTGACTTGAAGAATGTGCAAAGAGATCTAACTTAAAGCCCTCTCACTTGTTCCATGCGTCCTTATTAAAAGGTCGACTTGAAGTACTTGACATTTTTTTTTTAACTTGCTGTCTTCCCTCTAAATTTACAAGGGCAGCTTGGAATCTCCCAGGGACTGGGTAAGTCTTATTTGAAAATCCTATCATTCTAGCAATAATTTACAGCAGCAAAATATAAAATTCAGAGCAGCATGGCAGGAGTGCCAATGAGAAATAGTCTCTTTCTCTGGAGTTTCTAGGTTGAAGATGAAATAGGTGGTATCTGCAAATTGTTGTGAGCATTTTTGCTGGGACCTTTTGCTGAGACTCAGACACAGGAAATAGTAACCACCTCCCAAAAAGCTGCATGTCATTCTTAATCACTGACTAAACATACATTCTGTTCTGTGAAGCCCTTCTCAATGTTATTGCAGATAACTCTGTAAAAGTCAGATCATTTTTGTGTTACTACCACAGAATGTCGATCTTAACATCCTCCAGTCCTTTGGCCTTCCCAGAGCCACCAAAACCACTCAAAAGAAACCTTGTTTTAAAGCTTCACACTTGGCACAGGCCTGAGAGCTGGCTGTCATTTGATTTACAAATAGAGTCAAAGCTATTTTTAAATCGTGTAATAAGCATACTCAAAAACTAACCTTTCCTTAACTTTTTAAACACACTCCATTATGCCATAGGCTGCCTCTTCTGACATCTGTGCTCACCAAAAAGCTCTGCAGAAAATCGCTAAAGGAAAGGAGAGTGTGTAACTGGAAATCCAACTGGGTCCAGAAATATTCTCTACAGGAAAAAAAGGGTTTTCTACCATGTATGTGCCTGACTTAGTGTTTACTGGTGAATTACTTTTGACAGCTCTCTGCTGTTCAGTAATATACAATAAAAAACTTAAGGAAATCACCTTTTCAGCTAAAAAATTTCACCTCTTTACCAAATTAAATATTCTCTCATCAATACCCTCATTATTCAGCATTTTCTTTGATTACAAATGGACAAAGTGGTAAATGGGGTTTCCACCACAAAATTATGGAAGGCAAAACCTTAAAATATGATCCTGCTTCATAATTTAATGTCATTTTTAAGCCAAGGAACTCTTCAGTGAACTCACTCATTCTAGACAGAAAACAGAAGTGCTTTAAGCAAAACAAAACAAAAAAATGTCCTTCGGTCCCTTACATACTTCTTTACTTTTTTCTCTCCCCTGCATCTCCTTGCTTACAAATTTCTTTTCTCTTTAAAGAATTTTCCGATTTTAGTTAGTTAGTTAGTTACTGGCTACCCTAGGGCTTTGCCACTGCGCAGGCTTCTCTCCAGCTGTGGCGAGGGGGCCTGCTCCAGCGGTGGCCCTGGCACGCGGGCTTCTCGATGCAGTGGCTCCTCTTTCTGCAAAGTTTCCAGCCCCAGGGCACAGGGCTTCAGTCCTCGCGGCTCCTGGCTCTAGAGCACAGGCGCAATAGGCATGGCCCACAGGCTTAGCTGCCCCAAAGCACGTGGGAGCTCCCTGGATCAGGGATCAAACCTGTGTGTCCCGCATTGGCAAGTGGATTCCTTACCACTGAGCAGCCACGGAAGCTCTACAAACTTCTTAATAAGAGTTTCGTATACAGTGTTTTGTTCCATTTAGACTGATGAAGTGTAAAATAGGTCAAATGAAAGCCCACTAAAAATAAAATAAATAAAATGGTACAATATAAACCAATTGTTAGGTGCTATACAAATGAAAAGCCATTTAAGCCAAGCTCTGGGCTGCTAAATATACAGGCCATTCAGCATGTCAAGGTCAGCAGTCTATAGCCCACAGGCCAAGTCTGGCCCATGCCTGTTTTTATCCAGTTCATGAACTAAAAATAGTTTGCATTTTAAATAGCTGGGGAAAATTTTAAAAAGAACAATGTTTTGTGACACATGAAAATTATACGAACTCCAAATTCAAGGTCCACAGATAAACTTCTGTTAGCACACGAGCACACTCCTTTGTTTCACAGCACACTACAATGGCCAAGTAGCTGCAACCAAGACCACAGGCCGGCAAAACCTACTGTGCTGACCATCCAGCCCTTTACAGAAAAAAAAAGTTTACTGACCCCTATAGTATGATGTTCTTTTTAGAAAGATATATATTCTCCTTCCTCAAGGGGTGAGGAATAAGGCTGAAGGCCCACTCGAGTCAGAATCAAAGAGCCATCAACAGAGACACCTGGCAATAAAAAACAAAAATACAGACACACCTGGCCTCACACCACAGGCTTGCGCTCACAAGGGAGGCACCAGGGCAGTGTGCATGCTGGGAGAAGCTCAGTACAACACAGCTGAGATTCCCAAGTGTTTACTCTGTGCCAGGCACCGCGGTAAACGTCCTAAAGCAGTACACCACAAAAAAAGGGAAAAGAACAAAAATTTTTTAAACAAACCAAAAAAAGGAAAACGAATAGGGTGAAATTAATTTTAATAACATTTTATTCACTCAGTCGTGTTCAGCTCTTTGCGACCCATGGACTGTAATCCACCAGGCTCCTCTGTCCATGGAATTCTCCAGGCAAGAATACTAGAGTGGGTTGCCATTCCTTCTCCAATGGATCTTCCTGACCCAGGGACAAACCCAGGTCTCCCGCAGTGTGGGCAGATTCTTTACCATCTGAGCTACCGGGAAGGCCCATATAACCAAAATATTACCAATAAATGTGCAATCAATATTTTAAAAATGAGTTTTTTAATTCATTTTTTAATTGAAGGATAACTGCTTTAGAGAATTTTGTTGTTTTCTGTCAAACCTCAACATGACTCAGCCATAGGTATACACACATCCCCTCCCTTTTGAACCTCCCTCTCATCTCCCTCCCCATCCCACCCCTCTAGGTTGATACAGAGCCCCTGTTTGAGTTTCCTGGGCCATAGAGCAAATTCCTATTGGCTGTCTATTTTACATACGGTAATGTAAGTTTCCATGTTACTCTCTCCATACATCTTACCCTCCCATCCCCTCTCCCCATGTCCATAAGTCTATTCTCTATGTCTGTTTCTCCACTGCTGCCCTGTAAATAAATTCTTCAGTACCGTTTTTCTAGATTCTGTATATGTGCATTAGAATATGGTACTTATCTTTCTTTCTGACTCACTTCACTCTGTATAATAGGTTCTAGGTTCATCCACCCATCAGAACTGACTCAAATGCATTCCTTTTTATGGCTGAGTAATATTCCATTGTGTATATGTATAATAACTTCTTTATCCATTCATCTGTTGATGGACATCTAGGTTGCTTCCATGTTCTAGCTATTGTAAATAGTGCTGTAATGAACAATGGGATACATGTGTCTCTTTCAATTTTGGTTTCCTCAGGGTATATGCCTAGGACAGGGATTGCTGGGTCATATGGTGGTTTTATTCCTAGTTTTTTAAGGAATCTCCATAGTGGCTGTTAACAATTTATATTCCCACCAAATTATTGAAATAATTATTATCCCACCATTCCCCAAAAAATTATTGAGTTTTGCTCCACTTTTTGGCACTAAAAGTATTCAAAATCCAGTGTGTATTTTATACTCACAGCTCATCTTTATATGCACGAATCACATTTCAAGCTCAAAAACCACATGTGGCTAGTGGCTACCAAAATGGACAGGGCGGCTCTAAGGCATCGCCTCCTTTAATCCTCACAATAGAGTTTGAGGTAGGTACTATTACTGTTGCCTTTATGCAGATGAAGAAAGAGACTAGATGAGCTGAATGACCTTCCCAAGGCCACATAGGTAGTAAGAAGCAGTGTAAGGGCCCAGTTCCAATGTGTCTAGTGAAAAAGTGCAAGTCGCTCAGTCATGTCCAACTCTTTGCGACCTCATGGACTACACAGTCCATGGAATTCTCCAGGCCAGAATACTGGAGTCGGTAGCCTTTCCCTTCTCCAGGGGATCTTCCCAACCCAGGCATCGAACCCAGGTCTCCCACACTGCAGGTGGATTCTTTACCAACTGAGCTATCAGGGAAGTGCAATGTGTCTAAGGAGTCCCCATTCGGACCCACTGTGTCTCCCAAACTGCATAGGACAGCCCCAGGTCTTCTAAAATATCAGTCCAAAAAGCCTCATACTCCCCCCCTGTCACGCCTCTGTGGCTTACTGCACTCTCAAGCTAGTATCTTAACACACCCACTCTTCCATATTTTCTCTTATCCACGTGTTTTCGGATCGAGTCCCTATGTAGCCCTCCAGATGACCATCCATCTTCCAACCGACAGGCTCACTTGCAGCATTCACACCACATTCCTGGTTCCCTTGCATGGCAGACCCATTTAACCCACCTGGTCTCTACTTCAGCAAACCCACACTATATCTGAAAGCAGCAGCGTGGCGGCACTCCCAGCGGCCTCCATCGCCGACCTGGGTCGGCACGAGACGCGAAACCCACCTGGCGTCCCTGGGAGGAGCCTGAGAGAACAGGAACTTTGCGCGGCACCAAACATTAGGCCACCAATTTTCTGCGGTACACAATTTGGTGCCTAATGAATGAATGGAGTTCGCAAAATAGTTGGAGAAGGAAATGGCGACCCACTCCAGTATTCTTGCCTGGAGAATCCCATGGATGGAGTGGCTTGGTGGGCTACAGTCCACGGGTCGCAGAGAGTCAGACACGACTAATGCCCTGTCTTAACTATATTCCTGAGGAGGTTTAAAACATTATTTCAGCAAATGTTAAATTAATCGTACTAAACCATTTCTCCCTGTTACATTTTCATAAACGTAAACTCCTAACATCCTGCCAAAAGAAGCTACCAGGCGCTCTTAAAACACTTCCCTCCTTGTTTCCAAGCACTTAACCTCTCTGATTTTCAGATTTCGATTCATGAATCATTTCTTCACAACTAAAGACCCACAGACCTGCCCACCAGCTCCCTACTCCTCCACCTCCACCAAATCCTTTTTGATCAGTTTCTTCGATCCCACTCTTGCAAAGGAAGCGAGTCAACTCATGGATTCTCCTAAGGGGAATGAGGGCAGAGGAGACCCAGCAGGTCGAGGACCCACTGTCACTTCCTCTCTTCCAGTTCTATCGCTGCAGCTTTGGTATGAGGTCCTCTTAGCCCAGACCAGGATGTGAGGAGCCACAAGTCCACTTCTTCTCACACTTACAACCACAGTGAAAGCAAAATGCCCTACCGCATCCCCTCAAGCTTCAGATGAGGCATGTGTGTGAGTGCTAAGTCGCTTCAGTTGTGTCCGACTCTTTGCGACCCTATGGACTGTAGCCTGCCAGGCTCCCCAGCCCATGGGACTCTCCAGGCAAGAATACTGGGGTGGGTTGCCGTGCTCTCCTCTGGGGATCTTCCCGACCCAGGGACTGAACCCATGTCTCCTGCATTGGCAGGTGGGTCCTTTACCTCTAGTGTCACCTGGGAAGCCCCAAGTGAGGCATACTTCCACACAAACAGCTCCCCTCTCTTCTCTGTTCTCCTGTGCACCCTCCCCTGATGCCAGTACTGGTATCCGCCCTTCTTGCGTCCCACTAGCTCACAGTCCAGCAGGGACCCAGGTTAGGGCAGCACCAGGGAATACCTCCAGTTCTGTGTTTCTCTCCTCAGGGAGCCTCTACTTTTAACGTTTATCCCCACTTTCTACAAAGAGATGACAGATCCGCACAATTTAGAGGTAACTATGGCAAGGTTTTCTAAAACCATATTTCAGTTTTATTCATCTCAAGCCGACACTTCAAAACATTTCTCTCTTCCGTTTCTTACTTATATCAAACGGAAAAGTACCCTTTTAACTACAATCCACTCACCCGTGCTCCTGACCATGACCCCACTTCTTAGGCTAAATTATCTACCCCTGGCCTTTATGTCAGTACTGTGGGGGGTCTTTTTAGTATTTATTTTGGCTGTGCTAGGTCTGAGTCTGAGCGCAGGTTGCCTCTAGCTGTGGTTGCTCGGGGTTCTCCTGTTACAGAGCATGGACTCCAGGGTGAGAAGGCCTCTGCAGCTGTGGCACACGGGCTCACTTGCACTAGGGTTTCCGGGGCGGCTCAGTTGGTAAGGAATCTGCCTGCAATGCAGGAGACCTGGGTTCGATCCCCAGGTCGGGAAGATCCCCTGGAGAAGAAAATGGCAACCCACTCCAGTATTCTTGCTTGGAGAATTCCACGGACAGAGGAGCTGGGCAGGCTACAGTCCCATGGGATCACAAAGAGTCGGACACCACTGTGCGATTTTCACTTTCACTTTTCATGTGGGATCTTCCCAGACCAGGGATCAACCCAGTGTCCCCTGCATTGCAAGGTGGATTCTTAACCATTGGACCACCAGCGAAGCACCTCTACTGTGTTTTTAAAGAGACAATCCACCTCTCTCTTTTCAACCATCAAACTTCTACAGAGTGACATTTGGTCTTAACAGTGGTGTACTACAAAGGTGATATTTGAATCAAAACCTGAAGCAGCTGAGTCATGAAGACATCTGGCAGAGTGCATCACAGGGAGAGAGATGAGTAAGTGCAAGGCCCTGAGGTGGGGACACTCTTGCTGTGTTGCAGGACCTGCATGGAGGCCTGAGAGGCTGCAGAGTGAGGTCAGGGGGTGTGTGAAGTGAGATCAGACAGATCGTGTAGGGTTTGCAGGCCACGGGGACGCTAGATGCATGCTAATGCTGAGACGGGGAGTGACAAAATCCAGCGTGCTTCCCAGCCACTGGATTGAGAACAGACTATAGAGCGTAAGTGTGGGTGCTCAGTCATGTCCGACTCTGTGACCCCCTGGACTGTAAGCCCACCAGGTTCCCCTGTTCAAGGAATTTTCCAGGCGAGAACACTGGAGCGGGTTGCCACTTTCTGCTCCAAGGGATCTTCCCAACCCAGGGATCAAACCTGAGTCTCCTGAGTCTCCTGCATTGGCAGGCGAATTCTTTACCACTGAGCCACCTGGGAAGCCCCATAGAGCCATCAGTGGGGGCAGCGGGGAGCGGGGGAAAACAATCAAGGAGGCTACCGCAATCACTTTTTTAAAAGAAGAGTGCTTCTACATTTTCTGATTATATTTCCCCACCACCCGTTTATTACTAAAAACTTGCTTTTGCTCCCAGCAATCAACTTAGAAGCATTCATTCACTGAAGGCTCACCAATGCCCTTCTCTCTGTCCTTTTCTTCCCTGACTTTCTAGGACACTTCAGAGTTAATAAAAGGAAGTTAATAAAAACTTCCTTCTCAGTACTGTTTCTTCCCTTGCCATCTGAGACATCTCAGCACCTCCAACCCATCCCTGTCTTGGCTGCTCACTGTCCAGCCATTTCACTGACTTCTCTTCTGCCTCCCAAGCTCCAGTCATCAGGCTGGTTCTTTCCATTAGCGTTATCTCTTGGGCATGCTGCGCCTTCCCACCAACACTTGAAATATGGTCTGCCTCTATGAAAATGCCTTCAACTCTCTCCCTAGTTACAATTTCAAAACTATCTGCTGGGCCTCTCCACCAGGGTGTTTCCCCACACTCACCTAAAGCAGAGAGTAACATCTTTTCAGAAAACATACACACAAAGCTCTGTCTCCTCAGTCCTGCCACTCCCAGCCCCGGGCGCTTTCCTCTGGCACACCCTTCCCTCCTCTCATCTGTGAAGTAACTGTTCCCACAAAATGCCAAATATATCAGCAGAGGTGGAATGCTCATGAATGGCCATCTGTACAGTTCTGCATGTAAAATGTAACAGAACCAGACAGAGGGTCACACACAAGAAGCACTACTTACCAACCACACTGAACTTTCTAAACAAACAAGAAA
This sequence comes from Oryx dammah, assembly GCF_014754425.2. Classification (NCBI taxonomy): domain Eukaryota; kingdom Metazoa; phylum Chordata; class Mammalia; order Artiodactyla; family Bovidae; genus Oryx; species Oryx dammah. The sequence continues at coordinate 606,521 of NW_024070188.1, read as the reverse complement.
TAAAAACTCAGCCTCTGCGCTTTTAATATTATACTTTTCCTTCTGCCACCTCTGAAACTCCCTTCCTTCTGCCCTGCCCGCCCCATTCATTCACGTTTCACATACAGCAAATAATCCATGTGTTAGTCACTCAGTCGTGTCCAACTCTTTGCGACCCCATGGACTGTAGCCTGTCAGGGTCTTCTGTCCATAGAATTCTCCATGCAAGAATACTGGAGTGGGTTACTATTTCCTTCTCCAGGGGATCTTCCAAACCCAGAGATCGAATGCAGGTCTCCCATGCAATAAATAATAAATTAGCAGAGGGAAATATTACTAGGAAAACAAGGAGTTCCAACATTGTAAAGTCTTCTTAACAGCATAATGGATCAAACAGCAACCCCGCCCAAATTCTTTCAGGATCTGATTTCTGTTTCCACCACAAGCCCTCAGTGACTCATTCTGTGTCAGAAGAAGAGCAGAACGTGTTTAACTTGGAGTTTGAAGAATCAGTCTGTTCACTTTCAACTTCACTCCATCACTGATTCATAATCAAATGCCAAGACATGTTTCTCCATTGCATTAAATTAACACCAAGGTTGAGGGCTGGAGGCCGCCTGAAAGGCAAACAGGGAAATCTGGGCGGGGCCTTCAGCTGCCTTGAATCATCACAGACTTGCAAAGGCTTGCCTCTCACTCTCAGGCTTTCCAGTACTTGGTTGGTAACAATCCATGAGAATCGTTTTAACTGAAGTGCAGTTGTTCTCATTTTAGCACAGCTGAGACTCACTTGTGGTGGTTGCTCAAAATAAAGTTTAGATTCCCAGACATTACCCATGTCTTGAGAAGATGACCATGAATCTGTATTTGAATAAGTATGACTCACATTTTGAGAATCACAGCAATAGAATTTCTAAAACTAGCCTGGCCCCCAACCCACGCAGAATCATTAGTCCATAAAGAGCAACTCCACCTTCAGCTGAAACTAGCGCAAAAATGCAGGTAAGCATTTTTCAACTTCCTAGTTAGCTATATTTTGTTTGTATCAGATAAAGCAACATTTGCAAATATATCCTAAGTCACACACAGTTTCCCATATGTCAGGAGAGTTTCCTAGAGTATAATGGAAAAAGCACTGGATTGTAAATTTGGGGGCCTGTGATCTGTTTCCAGTTTCTGCCACCAACAGGCATTTCACCTTGAGCAAGTCACTAGACACCACCCCTCAGTCTCCTCAGCCATGAACTAGGCGATTGACTTGGCTCATCGCCCCCAAATTCTACGAAGCTCAGACTAAATCGGGAGGAGAGCTGGCACTGCAGCTTACAACTCTTAGATCCAGATTAGATTTCATGAGATCCAGCTCTGAACTACCACAAGCAAATGAGAAAAATGCTTTTCACAGAAGACTGATACCACATTGCGTCACTATTCCAAAGTGGAACAAGCAAAAATTATTCCATGTTCTTCCAGGCGGTGGAAAACCTTCAAATTCAGAACCAACAGAACCATCAGAACCAACTTCACATTCAGGCAATATATACCATTTACTGTGTTAATCCAGGAAAATTATTCTCTCTCAGCCTCAGTCTTCTCATCTCTAAAATGAAGATAATAGGGCCTTCCTCCTAGGGTTATTGAAGTTAAGACTGTGCATTAATCTCCACACTATAAGGAAACTCAGTACTTAATATGTTACATCCCTTCCCACCCCCTCCTAGTGAGTGTCTTTTATAGAGTTCCCAGTTCAAGATCATCCCAACATGTGACCAAGAATTGCCTCTGACATGATTGCTGCCATCATCTTCCAATAACAGTAGGTACCAGCTCCTTGAATAGGTCCGCTGTGTTTAAGTGCTCTAAACATGTTTACCTCATTTCATCCTCACAATAACTGGATAACTGTACAAAGCAGAAACCACTGCTCTTCAGATGATAAAACCGAAGCCCAGTGAAAAGGTGACAGCCCACAGACACACAGTCACCGATGGGAGGGAATCAAGCAGCCTGGCTGCAGAGCTCAAGCTCATTGGGACCACACTCTGGTCCTGCACTGTGTATACACATTACACACAATACCAAAGACATGTGAATGAAGAACCCACACCCTTTAAAAATAATTCTCATGTCGCTACAAGTTCAAACTGAGCTCTACTGGCACACTGCCTGTGAAAACCTTCCCTAGGAGACCTGCCCGCATAGCACGCTAATTCATCTATGCTCATAAAAACCATGGCACTGATTGTGATCTACAAGGCATGAAACGTATGTTTGGGAGCTTTGTTTCCACCAGAAAGCCATTCAAACTGAACTGAATGATTTTTTAAGTTCTTCAGCTAACATCTCAAATTTTAAAATATTGATTTTCCATCCCAGTGGATCAAGATAGAAAACAAAAAGGCCCATAGTCAATGGGAGAAGACAAAGAAGAATGTTTCATCCTTAAAAAATAGGAGATAAACATCCCATTAACTCTCCAAGATTTTAGGGCAAAAAGAAAAGGCAAGTTATTAACGGATACAGACATACACACAGAGTCCACCTCACCCGAACCCTTCCATGGGAAAATGGAAGCAGGCTCGGTGTCGTAATTAAATAAGCAGTGCCTCCAGAACAGGAGATGCCCTCCTGAGCACTCAAGTTAACAGTCAAGATTTTCTGTTTAGTAGGTTTTTTTTTCTTTTCTTTCCTCTTTTTTGGGAGAAGAGGGACAGAAAAGAAATTGTATTAATTCATTTTTAATTTTATTTCATATTGAAGTATCACTGACAAACAATGTTGTGTTAGTTTCAGGTGTATATCAAAGTGATTTGGTTATATATATATATACAGGTATAAGGAAATGGCAACCCACTCCAGTAATTCTTGCCTGGAGAATCCTAGGGACGGGGGAGCCTGGTGGGCTGCCACCTATGGGGTCACAGAGTCGGACACGACTGAAGTGACTTAGCAGTAGCAGCATACAGATATCTATTCTTTTTCAAATTCTTTTCCCATTTAGGTTATTGCAGAATATTGAGCAGAGTTCCCTGTGCTATTAAAAAGTCTACAGACAATAAATGCTGGAGATGGTGTAGAGAAAACAGAGCTCTCCTACACTGCTGGTGGGAACGTTAACTGGAGCAGCCACTAATGGAAAACAGTATGGAGATTCCTTAGGTTTTTTTTTTTAAATCTTTTATCAGGGGTCTGTGAAACCAGTGACAATTCATTAGTGGAAGAAAAGGGTATACTCTTCATTATTTGAGGTAAATCTCATTCAGGAAAAACAATGAAAGTTTACAAATGAACATTTCAAACTGTAAAAAGAGAATGGGAAATAAAACAGAAATTACAGTTTTAAGGACATCAAAAATAATTCAATTACTTTACATGCTTTAAGAGTTGGTTCTCATTTATGACCTGTGAATTCAAATGTTCTTAACATTTTTTTTCTTAATTTGGTGTAGAACTCTCGGGCAACAACACAATAAAGGAAGAAGTAAAAGACCGGAAGGTAAGAAATAAGGGGACAGACTCGCCCTCCAACAAACAGATGATTCGATTTCAAATCTCCATAGCTGCTCCATCTTCTCTCCTCTGGCAATTACTTCCCACTGAATTTTATCAATTATATTTACTCAACTAGTTGTTTTATACCATTCACCATAGAAATGATGATGATGGTGGTGGTGATGACGATGGTGGTGGTTGTAATGACAAGTACACTCCATGTCTGTACTCTTAGAACTCCTCAGAGTTTATTAGAAACACTTTTTTCTCAAGGGCTATTGTTCACCAAAAAATAAATACATAAGAATAATTGATCCCCTATAAATACAGTTGATATATTTACAAATGAATAAACTAACTATAATGTAGTCCATGCTACTGGCCTCAAGGATGGAAATGTAAACAAAATTCTCCCCATATCTACCAAACAAATAAATGAGCTTTTCCTTGAGAACAAGCCATACTTTTTTATTTTATTAAGGTTTCTGCTGTGCTTAGTCACTCAGTTGTGTCTGACTCTTTGTGACCCCATGGACTGTAGCCCGCCAGGCTCCTCTGTCCATGGGATTCTCCAGGCAAGAATACTGGAGTGGGTTACCATGCCCTCCTCCAGGGTATCTTCCCAACCCAGGGATCAAACCGGAGTCTCTTTACATCTCCCGCACGGGCAGGCAGGTTCTTTACCACTAGCGCCACCTGGGATTAACGTATATGCTGCAATTGAAATGCATTCTGGTTATGGTGAAACACTGCCCTACCCAAGAAATTTCTAAGAACAGCCCAGCTGCTAGAAACAGCCACTCACAAACAGTCTCCCTCCTTACCCATCTCTGCTAGAAGGTGAAAGTGAAAGTGTTAGTCACTCAGTCGTGTCCAACTCTTTGGGACCCCATGGGGACTGCAACCCCCCCCCCCCCCCCGCCAGGCTCCTCTGTCCATGGGATTCTCCAGGCAAGAATGCTGGAGAGGGTAGCCATTCCCTTCTCCAAGGTTATCTTTCTGACTCAAGGATCAAACCCAGGGTCTCCTGCACTGGAGGCAGATTCTTTACCATCTGAGCCACCAGTGAAGCTGTCTTTTCTTAGCAGTAACCTCTTGGAGGCCTCCATGAGAAAATGATGAAATAATCAGACCTAAAATGTATTTAATTGCTTGTGTTTAGATGGCAAAAAATAAAATGAATCCTAGAAAGATCCAGGCCCCATTAATTTAGAAAGTCCTTCTTGATCTACATATTGTTACAACTGGAAAAATCAGATAAAGCAAAGGATGTGAAGACAGAAAGGGAGAAATGTGTTGATCCTTAAGTCCTAACCTTACAGGAAGCATCTGTTCTGAGAGCAATGACTCACAACCCCTGATAACAAAGTTAACATTTTCCTTTGAAAGAGGGAGCATGCTTGCAATGGTATTTTCAATGAAACAGCCCCTGAAAGTAGTGCATTTTCTTTCTTTTTCAAACATCGATTAAGCTCCCAGGATAGTGCCATCCGCCCCCTTGAGCCTTGTGTTGTCTGCTGTGACTTGGTATTTCAGTATTTTCTTTAGCCATTATCCTAAGGCCAAGATTTCATCCATTTTCAGAATAAATACTTCAATAACAAAAGTAGAGATTGGCCCCCATGTAAATAGGAAATGATGCTTCCGGCATCTTCTTCTTCACAATATTCACAGCTGTTGTTTATTGAGTGTCTAACAGGTACTAGATACTGATTTTAACTTTACGCTATCCCCATTTTATACATGAGGACACTGAGGCTCAGAGCATTTAAGTAACCTGCCTAAGATCACACAGCTAGTGAGAAGACTCAACCTCGGATCTTAAGCACTAACATTTCCTCTCCAGGGACAAGGCCTCCCACTTCCCTGTCCTTCCCACTACAAAACATAAAGTGGCCTGGCCCCTGCACGCATCACCTCTTCCAGCTCCAAATTTACCTACCCAGTCAGTCAACTTCCCAATACAGAAAGAATCTCAAATTCAGATAAACTGATTTTATCTTATTTCATGATGGTATTAATTTCTCTATGCTGGTAAAGGGTAAACATTTATATAATGAGCTACTGTGGAATTTCATTCTGTACCCTTAAATTATTCTCTTAAAAGATAACTCTCAACATTATAGGAATCTATGCCTCAGTTTCTGGCCTATGACTAAACCTGTAATCATGCTTCTAGTTAACAGTGTTTATAGGTGGGTGGTAGGATTACAGGTGATTTCGGTTTATTTTCTTTACTTACAGTGTTTTCCAGGTTACCAGCACTGAGTATATATTACTCTTTCAATTAGAAAAAATTAAGTGTTCGTTTCATTGTGAAAAAATGAGTCTATATATTTAACTATTTATCCCTCAAAATTATTTTGCCCTTAGTACTGAAAAAGAAGATATTCATTGACCCAATTTAATCCTGGGCCTAGTTAGAACCCAAATTTAAAATAAGAGATGTGGGTTCTTTTACAAATAGCTCCCACTTTTTACATTATTTTTCTTTTATTTTTCTTGTCACTTAAAAAATCAAAACATATTCTATAAAACTAGATTTTAATTACAGTTTTTCCTTTACTTCCCATGGGCCTACTTAGTAAAATCCTCTGCACCCAATAAAGACATATGGTTACACATGGTTTACATAAACCATATGCAAATACGGTCTTGTGTCAGGCTTTTAACTATGCCCATTCCCTCTTCTGGGCACACACTGTCCTACACCCCCAGACTCCTGTGAAGCTCAGCGTGGTCAAGAGAGGAGGGGTGACATGAGCCATGTCCAGGCCTGGCCCACAAGGACCTCCCACAGGAAGAACTCCACATTCCTGCCCTGCAGACTTGGAAGCCACATACTGATGATGACAGAGCCACAAAGAGGAATGAACCTGGGCCTCAGAGCCTCTCCCCAGAAGAGCATCCCAGGAACATCACTCTGGACTCTACATGAGTAAAAACCAAAAGTGTACTGTGTAAGCCACTGAAAACGTGGGGCTTCTTCATGACCCTACCTAGCACATGGCTTTATTAGCACACTTCAATTACTAATGCAGATGTAGAGATGTGAGATTTGGACCATAAAGAATGCCAAATGTCAAAGAATTGATGCTTTGAACTGTGGTACTGGAGAAGACTCTTGAGAGTCCCTTTGACAGCAAGGAGATCAAACCAGTCAATCCTGAAGGAAATTAACCCTGATACTCATTGGAAGGACTGCTGCTGAAGCTGAAGCTCCAATACTTTGGCCACCGGATGCGAAGAGCCGACTCAATGGAAAAGACCCTGATGCTGGGAAAGACTGAAGACAGGAGGAGAAGGGGATGACAAAGGATGAGATGGTTGGATGGCATCACTGATTCAATGGACATGAGCTTGAGCAAACTCAGGGAGATAGCGAAGGGCAGGGAAGCCCGGCGTGCTGCAGTCCATGGGCTCACAAAGAGTTGGACATCACCGAGCAACTGAACAATTATTATCGCAGAAGGAGCTCTGCTGTGTATCTTACCTTTTTCAAAGACTCCTTCTGCTTCCAGGACAGAGACCGTGCGGTTTGCTGCCATCTTCATCAGTTCTGCCTTCACGGTGACCTGTGAGGGGCTGTGTTCCAGAAGCTCCACCCCAATGGTCACATTTCCTCCTGGCCTGATGATCCCAGGGACTGTCACCAGAAACCTGGGCCTAAAAAGTTCCCAACAACAAGAGAAAAATGAAGTTGCTTATCCTTACATCTTCATTCTTTTGAGATTCTCAAATTTCATAGATGGTGAGATAGATTCCCTATACAGTGTCAACTGTAACTGTTTCAATTAATGTGGCCCCACTGCTCCATTTAGCAACTGCATTGAAAGGCTGTTGAAAAAACAATCATTCCCCTAAATCAGTTTTTCTCCTGTTTTATTGAGATAAAACTGACATACAGCACTGTACAAGTTTATGGTGTACAGATAACGATTTGACTTACACACGTTATGAGATGATTATCACAATAAATTTAGTGTACATTCATCATCTCACATAGAAACGAAATTAAAGAAATAGAGAAAATACTTATTTTTTTCCTTGTGATCAGAACTCTAAGGATTTACTCTTCATAACATTCATTTATAACATACAGCAGTGTTAATTATACTTATCATGTTGTACATTCCCATAAATCAATTTTAATGCAGTAATGAGTGCACTGCTAGAGGATCGCCTGTGTTAGTATTTCCATTTCATAAACCACAAATCGCACAGGACAGCGTACACTGAGACATGCAGAAGTTATTGGCAAAGTACAAGCCTTAAACTTCTTTATAGAAGACATCATCCCAGGGTAATTTTTATTTCTTGGTTTAAACACACACACACAGAGACACACACACATGGATTTTGCTTGTTTCTTAGTCAAACCTTTATATGTTTGGGCATCTATCCAAGAAAACATCATCTAATCAACACCACTGATTAAAATATACCATCTGAAATTAAACTATCTGTCGGCGGTGACATTTCCAGGTGTAGCAGAGCACAAAAAATTGCTAAAAGAGCACTTTCTCTGCCCAAACCAAGGATTAGGGGTCCAGGGCAAAACCCTCTGAGGGGGAAGGAAGTGCATTCCATTACTTAAGTGTTTCCCTGGTTATCTTCCTACAAAGTCTGCACCTGAACCCATACTTAACCACCTCGGCCACACCTTGTCATTGCTAAAGTTGAGACATCTTGTTTAGAAAAACTATGCATGCACGTCTTTAAAAGAAGGCACATTACTGTAGAGGGGCGAGGGGCGCAAAAAGTCGAAACAAACTCAGAGGGAGTGTGGACTAAAAAGAAAAACTCTTCAGAAAACAGTCCTGGCCGGAGACGCTTAACAACCTCGTGGGTGGAGAAAGTTAACTGTCCCCGGGAGGACCGCGCTGAAGCGATGCAGGCTCAAATCTCCAGGCCGAGGTCCGGCTGGGGACCCCCGCTCCCCGCCCGCCCCACGCGCCCCGCGCGCCCCGCGCTCCTACCCGGGGACGGCGGCCAGCGCCGCGCTCCACACGCAGAAGAGGCGGGCGGCGGTCAGGAGCCTGAGGCCCCGCATCTCGGCGCTGTGTGCGCGGCGGCCGCGGGCTCCCGAGGAAATACGCGGGCCGCGCGGGGTGTGGCCTCTCACCGCCTCCCGGCTGCGCCCAGACTCCCGGCTCAGCAGTGAGCGCTGGGCGCGCCCGCCGGCCGAGCGAGGGCTCCAAACCGAGCCGGGGCGCGGCGGCTCCACCCCTCCCGCCGCATCACCGCGGCGCTCCTCGGCGCCCGGGCCGACACCGCAGAGCCGGGCGGGAGACGGCAGGCGCGCGGCCGCCCCGCTCCGCCCCCCGGCCCCCCGGCTCCGCCGGCGAGGCCCGGGGGGCGTAAACAGGCCCCTCCTTGTGCGGAGAGAAGTGCACGGCCGCTCTGGGAGGTGGGAAAAGATCAGTCATTGTCCTCCAGACTGTGAGTCAGAATCTGAGAGAAAATGGCACACACACACCAAACAGGGGTGTATTTTCTGGTAGCTGTTGAATGTATATGAATCAATAAGCCCTGGAGAAAACTTTTTTTCCCGCCTTGAAACAAAAAGTCATGTATATTGTTTCCCTCTCCAGGAAAATGTGGGTTTCTCGGTTTAAAAAAAAGGGAGCGGGGGGGAGAAAATTCTGGCACGTGTGAGTGTGAGGTGCTGCTCCTTGAAACTCTGAGAAGCAACTGTGTGGGGAGATGCTTCATACTCGGCTGCCGCTGAACACTTCGGCTACAGAAGGTATTCATTAGCACCGTGAAGCTTGGAGCAATTTGTTTAAACACAGTGGTTAGGGCGGCTCTCCTGTGCCCGAGGAAGGCCAGTGGCCCAGGGTGGCCCGCAGTTCCTGAGCCCCAGCTCCTGGGTCCTGGCTCGGCTGCCGCTCCTTCCCCGACTCCTTGGCACTCTCACCATCTTCAGATGACTCAGGTTTCACCATGACTACACCATAAAAGCGGGGAACTGCCAGAAACCGTTGGAAAACGGGCACATTCAGTCCTTAACAATTTCAAGTGTCTAATTCACGGAGAAAACTTTCAGATGGTGACCGTTTAATACAGCGAAAAATGCAAAAGGAAAAGAGGTCATCGGAAGGTTGTCTCTTCACAAATCTATGTGCTAAATAAGGAGGAAAGTAGCACCTAGACAAACTGTGGTTTGGGAGTCCAGAAACTCGCTTTCCTCCCTTTCCTGTCCCACCCTTTTTCACCCTGCTGAGCGGCTTGCAGAGGTCCCTGTTTCCTCAGGGCTCCTCCACGCTCCTGTCTTTAGTGGCTTGCTTCCTGTGCAGGCAGGGCTTGGGTAAAGTGAAAAGGGCTGAAGTGGTCATTGGGTGCACGCTCTGTCCCTGACATGGCTATTACTGCCTGTCTGGTCTCCTCACCCCTGTAGTACAGGGTTGAGTGTGGGCTTCTGTCCCAATCTACATCAGTGCTTCTCAAGCTCTAATGTGTATGAGGATCACAGTAAAGTGTAAATCCTGATTCAGCAGGTCTGGGATAGGGACTGAAATTCTACTTCATTTCAGCATACTGTGGGCCACAGAGGGTCTACAGGTAGACTCTGTCTTTGATGAGAAAAGGAAATCGGGAAACTGGAGAAAATTCTTTCCAAGCTTCACTTCAGAAGATGGATCAATCAATTCAGGTTCATTCTAGAGGCAGGCAGATATAAGAAGGACTCCAAAAAATTAGTTGATAACGTTGCATCCCCAGACATGTCTAGAAAAGTTTAGAACCACCTTGCTGTTTTATAAAATGAAGTCTGTTCATATTTTAAATTGATGTGACCTCCCTGCTCATGCCTTCCTTCTCACAATACACACAAGAAGCTTAACCGTGCAGAAATTTGGCCATGCGGATTTGCAGAAATGAGGCACAGACTGGGCTTCCCAGGTGGCGCTAGTGGTAAAGAACCCATCTGCCAATACAGGAGACATAAGAGACGAGGGTTCAATCTCTGGATTGGGAAGATCCCCTGGAGGAAGGCACAGTAACCCACTCCAGTATCCTTGCCTGGAGAATCCCTCAAACAGAGGAACCTGGAGGGCTACAGACTATGGGGTCACAAAGAGTCAGACAGGACTAAAGCAACTTAGCGTGCACACACACATACATTATATATATATATGCACTGAAGAAAGATTTGAAGGATATTCATCAAAATGTTATCCATATCCAGGCAATTACCTGGACCTGCCAAAGTGTCTACATATATAAATACATATAACTTTTAAAAATAAAACAAAAATGATATTGTTTTAGTAAGTAGTCTTTAAGGGAGCATCTTAGAAACTCTTTGGAATAAAATTAATGAATCTTGATACAAAAAAACCTATGTATGTTTCTCCCATGAAAACTGAATGGCCTTTGGCATAAGAATCTCACACTTTTCCCATGTCCCCCCTGACATGTCTTTAGCATGTGGTTCATTGAAGAAAGCAGAATCAATAGGAGACAAATCCCACGCAATTATGGGAGCTTGTGGAGCAGCTGTTGATTGTGTGTCTAGTGTTGAGTCGAAGTCACTGTAAGTCAGCCAGGGGAAAAAAGCTACATATGATCCACAACAAGGAAACATGAGGGTGAACTGGAACGCATGTGTCTATTAACACCTCCAACTCTGATGTCATGGATAACCTGCAGGAGAAGCCAGCTAAATATGTACTTGGCCCAGAATTCAGAAAAGCTCAAGGAGAAGACCCCCTGAGAAGCGGAGGACCTTGAGCCCCACTGCCGCCCCACACCCGCCAAGTCAGCTAGCACAGCAGTAACAATCTGGGCTGGTAGCCAATGCCTAGCGCCTTGCATCGACCTTCAGAGTGAAAAATATGACTTCTGCTTCAAGCTGGCTTCCAAATTCACATAAAGTGTCTCTTGTGGCCAATACCAACTCAAAACCATACAGGGAGGGGAATTCTGAGAAATTTAGCTTCATCTTGGATAATCTGGCACAGTACGAAGCTACCAAAGTCCATGCCTCATCAGCTTGGCTTCTGAATATACCCGTTTTAACCATACTTAACTTCAACAAGAGACAGAAAATTCATGCTTTCCCCCAACATGATGCAAATATCCCTCACAGAACCAAAAACAACCCTCTCTCCAAAAGAGTATACAAAGTCCTTCAACTGTTTTTGGATATTATCGGTGCCTTTTCTAGCTGAATCACATTCTCCCTTTGAGAGCCTGTAACTTTAAACCTAAGGTTTAAGATTAACTGCTATTAATATATATTAGATGGTAGAAAATTGAGAAGGGGAAGAAATATATTAGTTTATATACACAATATTAATTATAGTATATTAAAAGTTATATTTATATAATTTATATATTAATAATTAATGTGGTAATATTAATGATTAATATTAATGTAATAATACAGTGATGGTATATTAATTCCTACCATATAATTGATTGATACATTGATACAATAGTAATATTTATTTTATCATATAATCTATTACTATATTAATAATGTTATAATACTATATGTTGTTATAAATGCTAATGATAATAAAAATATTCTATCTATTATATTTATATTATAATTTTGCATGGTCAATCACTAAGTACTGTCCGACCCTTTGCAACCCAATGGACTGCAGCCCACCAGGTTCCTCTGTCCATGGAGTTTCCCAGGCAAGAATATTGGAGTGGGTTGCTATTTCTTTTTCCGGGGATCTTCCTGACACAGGAATTGAACCTGCATCTCCTGCTTAGCAGGTAGATTCTTTACCACTGAGCCACTTGGTAATTTTAATAAATAGTAATATATATTATATATAAATATAAGATATATAAATATTGGTTAATATACAATATTATATTATATTATAATATTGTATATTAACCAATATTTTTCCTTCCCCCTCTCATTTCTCTACCATCTAATGTGTGTTAATAACAGTTAATCTCATACCTCAGGAATGAAGTGTGTGTTTGTGTATATGTATATATATATATATATAATACATACATACATATATATGAAAGCAAAAGTGACTCAGTTGTGTCCACCTCTTTATGATCCCATACACTAAACAGTCCATGGAATTCTCCAGGCCAGAATTCTGAAGTTTGTAGCATTTCTCTTTTCCAGGGCTCTTCCTAACGCAGGTATCCAACCCAAGGTCTCCCACACCGCAGGTGGATTCTTTACCAGCTGAACCACAAGGAAAATATGTATATATATATATATATATATATATATATATACTTTGATATATATTAGAATACATACATGTATATCAAAACAAGAAAGAACTACAGGTAGCTATTACAGTCTTTATTTCCGCTACTCATCACAAGCTTGTATTTACAACTACCTTCTTCCACTACCTGTACCTCTGCTCTCAGTAATCACCTAGGCTGGCACGGCTCTCTGCACGGTGGAGTGACCTAGATCTTCACTCCTGAAGGGTCTGAGCCATTATCAGTCCTCTGCATATTATATTGCTGTTTTCCATTGATATTTAACCACAAGACCTGGGGAGACTGAGAGATGCCCCAGTGTATCTTCTGCACTGCAGAAATACTCCTTCCTTCCACTGTGTAGTGGCAACTCCTCGACAATCAAGAGCATCAGTCACTCCAGCTAGTAAATCAGCCACTTCTGTGGCCACTGTTTTACTGGCACAAGGAGCCGCAGGTGGCCAGGCTCAGCTTCCAGTTTAACCGACCTGCTGCAGTGTCACCCAGTGGAAACATTCCTCTCTTGGGGACTCAGAACTCTAAACTGGCAGAGTCTGATGCGGAAATAAGAAGCAAAAAATTCAGCAGTGGTCACTAGGGGTAATAGAAGAGCCACTCTCATTTCCACCCTCTGATCTCACACCAGTGAGGCTGGTTTCAGGAGAAACATTGAAAGAAACATTAGTTCCTGATTTACAGCATAGTGTGCATCCTCAAGTCTGTTGGCTTTTACACGTTCAAATTGTATAAAATTTAAGAAATATTATGTATGAAATGAATGTTTCCTTACATTTATCATCTATTTGAGAACTATTTAGATAGAATTCTGCACAGAATACCAGAATCTTTCTAACTCAAAGCAGAAGAGGAAATTCTTGTCCACTGGAAGACAAGGAATGATGTTGAAATTAACTAGGAATAATAATAATGAGGCTTGTTCTTAACTTTCTTTGGGAGATCTCAAAATTTAAAATTAGAATTTTGTGTCCCACCAAATTATCAAACAAGAGTGGAGAAAGAATGAAAACATTTTCAGAAATGGAATGGCTTAGGAACTTTGCTTCAACAAACTCTTTTTAGGAAGTTACTTTAGGAGGACATATTTAGCAAACCAATGATAGAAGCCAAGAAAAAGGAAGACATGAGATTCAGGAAAAAGTATCTATAAACCCAGAGAGCAATGACGAGAAAAGTTCCAACAGGAAGAAGAATTCCAGGAATAAGGCCTCAAGGGTAAAAGGGACCTGAATAGAATAGATAAATGTGATGGGAAACTGGGGGAGAAAATTGAGGCTATGATAATGTAAAATTGTGTAACGATGGGAAGGAAATTCAGAAACTCTAGGGAAAATTAAAAAAAAAAAAACTAGATAAAAAAGGAAGTATAACCATAATTCATTAGTTGGGTCTGTAGTGAACAAGAACTATATAAACTTATGTATGATTTACTTATTTATAACTTAGAATCAATCCTAAGGGGAAGTATTAAATGCAATCCTGCTTTTCCTACATAAACTGTATCACTGGTAACCAAATAGGAGACACGGGAAAATTTCTTGTTTCACAAGTTTTCCAGCCAGTAAAATGTAAAATGTATGTTAGAATTAGCACCATATCACAGCCTTGGTGAATTAATAGATCTAGACCAGAATTGATGCTTTTGAACTGTGGTGTTGGAGAAGACTCTTGAGAGTCCCTTGGACTGCAACGAGATCCAACCAGTCCATTCTGAAGGAGATCAACCCTGGGATTTCTTTGGAGGGAATGATGCTGAAGCTGAAACTCCAGTACTTTGGCCACCTCATGCGAAGAGTTGACTCATTGGAAAAGACTCTGATGCTGGGAGGGATTGGGGACAGTAGGAGAAGGGGACGACAGAGGATGAGATGGCTGGATGGCATCACGGACTCGATGGACATGAGTCTGAATGAATTCCAGGAGATGGTGATGAACAGGGAAGCCTGGCGTGCTGCGACTCATGGGGTCACAAAGAGTCGGACACAACTGAGCGACTGAACTGAACTGAACTGAACTGAAGACCAGTGCTATACAATAGAATCTTCAGTGAGGATGGAAATGTTCCATATCCATCTCGGTACTGTAGCCATGAGCAACATGTGGTTGGCATACCCAAGACACTGAGATTTTTATTTCATTTGAATTAATTTAAATTTAAAGAGCAAGCAACATGTGACTACTCTATTGGATCCTGTGGGCCTAAACAATAGGGATAAAGGGCTGCTATAGGAAATATCCAGATACCCTGTCTCCTTATAGAAGAACCCAGAACCACCTAAGTGGTCTTATCAAAAGACTGAACCTGAATCTGATTCCAATTTGCAAAGAAATATAGGGGAATATATTAAATACCTCAAGGTTGTTGTTATTTAGTCACCAAGTCCTATCTGGCTCTTTGTGACCCCATAGGCTGCAGCAGGCCAGCCTTCCCTGTCCTTCACTGTCTCCCAGAGTTTGCTCAGAATCATGTCCATCGAGTCAGTGTTTTCCAATGAGTTGACTCTTCACCTCAGGTGGCCAAAGTACTGGAGCTTCAGCTTCTGCGTTAGTCCTTCCAGTGAATATTCAGGGTTGATTTCCTTTATGATTAACTAGTTTGATCTCCTTGCTGTCCAAGAGGTTCTCAAGAGTCTTCTCCAACACCACAGTTTGAAAGCATCAGTTATTTGACACTAAGCTTTCTTTATAAGTCAACTCTCTCACATCCATACATGACTACTGGAAAAACCATAGCTTTGACTAGCTAGACCTTCATTGGCAAAGTGATGTCCCTGTTTTCTAATATGCTGTCTAAGTTTGTCATAGCTTTCCTTTAAAGGAGCAAGTGTCTTTTAATTTCAAGTCTGCAGTCACTGTCTGCAGTGATTTTGGAGCCAAAGAAAAGAAAATCTGTCACTGCTTCTAATATTTCCCCTTCTATTCTCCATGAAGTGATGGGGCTGGATGCCATGATCTCAGTTTTTTGAATGCTGAGTTTTAAGCCAGCTTTTTCACTCTCCTCTTTCACCCTCTTCAAGAGGCTTTTTAGTTCCTCTTCACTTTTTCCTATTAAGAGTGTTATCATCTGCATATTTGAGGTTGTTGATATTTCTCCTGGCAATCTTGATTCCACCTTGTGATTCATCCAGCTGGGGATTTCGCATGATGTACTCTGCATGTAAGTTAAATAAGCAGAGTGACAATACACAGCCTTGATTTACTCCTTTCCCACTTTTGAACTGTCCTTTGTTCCATGTTCAGTTCTGTTATTTCTTGACTTGCATACAGGTTTCTTGGGAGACAGGTAAGGTGGTCTGATATTCTCATCTCTTTAAGAATTTTCCACAGTTTGCTGTGATCCACACAGTCAAAGGCTTTAGCATAGGCAATGAAGCAGATGCTTTTTCTGGAATTCTCTTGCTTTTTCTATGATCCAACAGATATTGGGATTTTGATCTCTTGTTCCTCTGCCTTTCTAAATTCAACTTGAACATGTGGAAGTTCTTAATTCATGTATCACTGAAGCCTAACTTGAAGTATTCTGAGCAGAACCTTGTTAGCATGCGAAATGAGTACAACTGCGTGGTAGTTTGAACGTCCTTTGGCATTGCTTTTCTTTAGGATTGAAATGAAAAATGGCCTTTTCCAGTCCTGTGCCCACTGCCAAGTTTTCCAAAATTGCTGACATATTGAGTGCAATACTTTAACAGCCTCATCTTTTAGGATTTTAAATAGCTCAGCTGAAATTCCATCACCTCCACTAGCTTTGTTCATGGTAATGCTTCCTAAGGCCCACTTGACTTCACATTCCAGGATGTCTGGCTCTAGGTGAGTGACCACACCACTGTGGTTATCTAGGTCATTAAGACATTTTTTTGTACAGTTCTTATGTGTAGTCTTGCCATCTCTTCTTAATCTCTTCTGCTTCTGTTAGGTCCTGACCTTTTCTGTCCTTTATTGTACCTATCTTTGCAGAAATGTTCCCTTGCTATCCTCAATTTTCTTGAAGAGATCTCTAGTCTTTCCCATTCTATTGTTCTCCTCTATTTCTTTGTATCATTCACTTAAGAAGGTTTTCTTATCTCTCCTTGCTATTCTCTGGAACCCTGCATGCAGTTAGGCGCATCTTTCCCTTTCTCCCTTGCCTTTTGCTTCTCTTCTTTCCTTAGCTATCTATAAAGCCTCCTCAGACAACCACTTCGCCTTCTTACATGTCTTTTTATTTGGGGTGGTTTTGGTCACAAGGCTGTCATCCATGAAGGGGAAAATACCTCAGGGATGTATTAGCAAAATCTAGGCTGTGGGATGTTTTATCAAACAATCAAATTTTTTCAACAAATAAATTGTAAGGAAAAATAAAGATAATTGAAAGAAAATATAGGCTTAAAGAGACTTAAAAGACAACAATTAATGACAATGTACGAATATTATTTGGCTCCAGATCCAAATAGAACACTGGTAAAATAATTATTCCATTTTGAAACAGTTGAAATTTTGCATAGTGACTAGGTATTTGATGATATTAAAGAACTGTTATTCATTCTTCAGGCTGAAAATATAGTCTTAAGTAGAGTTCCAGAAAAACATCTACTGCTGCTTTATTGAGTACGCCAAAGCCTTTGACTGTGTGGACCACAAAAAACTGAAAAATTCTTAAAGAGATGGGAATACCAGACCACCTTACCTGACTCCTGAAACCTGTATGCAGGTCAAGAAACAATAGTTGAAACTGGACACAGAACAACAGATGTTTTCAAATTGGGAAAGGCGTACGTCAAAGCTGTATATTGTCACCTTGCTTATTTAACTTATATGCAGAGTACATTATGAGAAACGCTGGGCTGGAAGAAGCACAAGCTGGAATCAAGATTGCTGGGATAAATATCAATAACCTCAGATATACAGATACACCACCCTTATGGCAGAAAGCAAAGAATTAAAGAGCCTCTTGATGAAAGTGAAAGAGGAGAGTGAAAAAGCTGGCTTAAAGCTGACCATTCAAAAAACTAAGATCATGGCATCCGGTCCCATCACTTCATGGCAAATAGGTGGGGAAACAATGGAAACAGTGAGAGACTTTATTTTGGGGGACTCCAAAATCACTGCAGATGGTGACTGCAGCCATGAAATTAAAAGATGCCTCCTGCTCCTTGAAAGAAAACCTATGACCAACCTAGACAGCATATTGAAAAGCACAGAGATCACTTTGCCAACGAAGGTCCGTCTAGTCAAAGTTATGGTTTTTCCAGTAGTCATGTACTGATGTGAGAGTTTGGACTATAAAGGAAGCTGAGTGCCAAAGAAATGATGCTTTTGAACTGCAGTGTTGGAGAAGAGTCTTGAGAGTCCCTTGGACTGCAAGATCATCAAACCAGTCAATGGTTAAGGAAATCAGTCCTGAATATTCACTGGAAGAACTGGTGCTGAAGCTGAAACTCCAATACTTTGGCCACCTGATGTGAAGAACTGACTCACTTGAAATGACCCTGATGCTGGGAAAGATTAAAGGCAGGAGGAGAAGGGGCCGACAGAGGATGAGATGGTTGGATAGCATCACTGACTTGATGGACATGAGTCTGATCAAGCTCTGGGAGTTGGTGATGGACAGGGAGGCCTGGCGTGCTGCAGTCCATGGGGTCACAAAGAGTTGGATATGACTGAGCGACTGAACTGAACTGATAATTTTAAAAGTGTTTTTGTCTTCTAGAAATACATACTGAAAAAAAGAAATAATTCTTGAAATAATTGTGGGTGAAATTTGTGATATCTGGGATTTGCTTCAGAAACAATATAGGAACCAATTCATACACATTAGGATGGCTATTAACAAATAAATAAATAAACCACAGAAAATAACAAGCATTGGAAAGGGTGTGGAGAAACTGAAATCCTTGTGCATTGCTGGTAGGAAAGTTAAAGCGCAGCCATAGTGAAAAACTGCATGGCAGTTCCTTAAAAAAAATTAAACATAGAATTACCATAAGATTCAGTAACTCCACTTTGGGGTATACATCCAAAAGAATTGAAAGCAGGAACTCAAAACATATATTTATACACACTTGTTCACAGAAGCACTGTTCACAATAGCCAAGGGGTGAACTCAACACAGGTGTTCCTTGATGAATTAACAGATTAAAAAGTATGACTTATTCATACAATGGGATATTATTCAGAAAAGAAATTCCGGCACATGCTGCAACATGTTTGAACCTTGGTGGCATTATGATAAGTGAAATAAATAAGTCACAACAGGACAACTATTGCAAGATTTCATTCATATCCATGGACAGAGGAGTTGGCAGGCTACAGTCCATGGGGTTGTCAGACATGACTGAGTGACTGAACACATACCGCCAAAGTAGTCAAATTCATACATTCTATTGGTGTTTGCCAAGGGCTAGGGAGAGTGGGGCATTGAGAATTATTGCTTAATGGGTAGGGAGTTTCAGTTTAGGAAGGATAAAAAGTTCTAGAGATAGACGGTGGTAATGGTTACAAATCAGTGTGAAAGTATTTAAGGCCACAGAACTGTAAACGTGGTTAAAGTGGCAAATTTTATGTTTTATATGAAAGTGAAAGTTGCTCAGTCGTGTCCGACTCTGTCTAAATAGTCCATGGAATTCTCTAGGCCAAAATGCTGGAGTGGGCAGCCTTTCCCTTCTCCAGGGGATCTTCCCAACCCAGGGATCGAACCCAGGTCTCCCACATTGCAAGTAGATTCTTTACCAGATGAGCCACCAGGAAAAAAAAAAAAAAATATATATATATATATATATATATACTTTATATATATATAAGTATATACACATGTATATCAAAACAAGAAAGAACTGCACGTAGCTATTACAATCTTTATTCCTGCATTGCAGGTGGATTCTTTACCAGCTGAGCCACAAGGGAAGTGCAAGAATACTGGAGTAGGTAGCCTATTCCCTTCTCCAGGGGATCTTTCCGATCCAGGAATCCAATCAGGGTCTC
The DNA here is from genome assembly GCF_014754425.2 of Oryx dammah. Taxonomy (NCBI): domain Eukaryota; kingdom Metazoa; phylum Chordata; class Mammalia; order Artiodactyla; family Bovidae; genus Oryx; species Oryx dammah. Next base: position 586,874 of record NW_024070188.1, on the reverse strand, counting down.
CAGCATTGCAGATAGATTCTTTACCAACTGCCCTATATGTTATATATATATTTACTATAAATAATAATAATACAAGAGGGGACAAGCAGGTTGGGCCAGGTGGAATTATATGGAATTACAGTTGAGGATTGTTGAGGTGGGTGAGGGATATGTGGGGATTCAATGCACTCTTCTTTCTACTTCCATATGTTGACATTTTTCATAATGAAAATATTTTTGTACCAAAACAAGATTTGCACCAAAAAACGAGATTTTGCACCAAAACAAAGATACAAGAGAATTCAGTTTAAACTAAAAAATAAAAACAGAAAAATGGCTAATAATTCTCACCAGAATAATGTAATAACAGAGGACATGAACATTATAACCAAAAATTTTGTCCCCAAAATTACTACAGCCTAAGAAAACTATCTAGTTAAGATCTCAATGAAGATATGGAAAGCCAGGAGAAAAGATGGAAACTGAGCTAGAAATGCCATGAAGGAAAATTTCCCACTTAAAATGGCTTCCACTGGGTAATTCTCTGGCGGTTCAGTGTTCAGAGTGCCACAGTTTCACTGCTGAGGGTGCAGGTTCAATCCCTGATCGGGGAAGTAAGATCCTGTAAGCTGTGCTGCATGGCCAAAAAAACTAAAATAGCTTCTTCTAAATGGAGTATAACCTTTAAAAATTGTGAATTGCTATTTCATACACCTACAACTTATGTAATATTGCACATCAACTCCACTCAGTAGTATAGTAGTAAATAATAAACACTATAAAAATTAAATAATAATGTAAATAATAAAAATAAAAGTTTCCTCTGGAAACAGACAACATAGGTAAAGGGGCTGCTGGCTTTTCTTTTGTTTTTCCATTAAGTCTTGTAGAATTATTTTAGTCTTTAAACTTCATGCAAATGTGGTTTTTTAAACACTGAACTTAACTTTTATATTGTCTGTGTTTTTTAAAGGAGGCAGAGCCAATACACTGTGTCAGGATTTTTAAACCTGATCAACATTATACACACACCAAAAGTTAACTGTCACATCACCAATTTTTGCAAAAGGAAAATGTATAAAGGAAAAAGAAATTTTAAATTATATAAATGTAATTACATAAATCTATGTGGTGGTGGTGGTAGTGGTTTAGTTCAGTTGTGTCTGACTCTTGCAGCCCCATGGACTGTAGCTCCGCAGGCTCCTCTGTCCATGGGCTTTCCCAAGCAAGAATACTGGAGTGGGTTGCCATTTCCTTCTCCAGGGGATCTTCCCAACCCAGGAATCTAACCCACATCTCCTGCATTGCAAGTGAATTCTTTTGCTGCTGAGCCACCGGAGAATTCCACACATAAATCTGTATCTAATAGATTTAGAATGTAAACCACTTAATCAGCATTCAAAAATAAAAATGACTTGAAATGGAAACAGACAAAGCAGAATGGACTCCGCCGGCATCCCCGAGTTTGTGGTCTGCAGTTTTCCTCTGCGGTGGCCTGCCTCCCGATCTCAGACTCGGTTACGATCTGTCACACAGCTTGGCTTCGTTTGCTCCACCGTGCAGTCCCACCTCGAGGCTCACCCTGAGCCTGTGTTCACTCATGCACACTTGATCATTTTGGCTCTGCTCACCCCCAAAAGCCCCACAGTTGCTGTTCTCAGCTCCTGGCTTTTACAGGCACCAGATACACACTTTGACTCCTAGATGACCCCACTACCGCCACTGCCAAACTAGTCTTGTGTGGGGGCTCTCCCAGAAGGACCACGATTTCATTTTAGATATGGAAAGAAATCAGATATTAACAAGGATTTCATTTCAGATGTTTCTTTCAATTACTGAAATAATTTGGCTCGGACGGTAAATAATCTGCCTACAATGAGGGAGACTGGGGTTCAGTCCCTGGGTCAGGAAGATTTCCTGGAGAAGGGAATGGCTACCTACTCCAGTATTCCTGCTTGAAGAATTCCATGGACAGTGGAGCCTGACGGGCTACAGTCCACGGGATCCCAAAGAGTCAGACACGACTGAGCAACTAATACTTTAATTTCAGATGGCTCTTTCAATTTCTGAAATAATTTATTTTTGCACACTGCCTTTTTTTCCCCCTCCTTTAACCTTTTTTCCAAATAATTATCTAGGCACAACCTATGGATCAGGGACCATCAGGTACTTTGTTAGAATTCCTGGGCTTTCACCTGAAGGACAGACTGCCAAGGGAGAGAGAATAAATTGACTCTTGTATCCTGTACATCCTCAGGAGTCAGAAAGCAGCAGAAGCTGACTGAAGATGTCAGAGAAAAGGGCACGCTCTTCATTTGCATGATTAGAGAATGAGCCGCAAACAGAACCAGAGCCACGGGGCTTCTGCACAAAAGATGGCCCACACTCCTCAGCCATAGCCCCAGGAAGGCCAGCACAAAAGCAGAGTGAAAGTGCAGTAACTCCAACACTCCCTTCTACCCTCTCTCCTGCAGACTTCAGCAGGCCCCACCCAAGAGTGTGCCCAAGAAGCCAAGAAAAGTCTAACTGAGAAGTTCTGTGACGTGGTTTTGGTCCTTATTTCTCTTGCTCTCTCTCTTTTTTTAACTTAAAGGCCAGGAGTTATAGAACCAGTAAAACTCCGCTTGCGTCCCCTTCTCCAGTCCTGTTCCTCTGCCTCACCAGACATCTGATCTGATCCACCCAGAAGCAAGCACCACTGTAACTGAGAATGCATTCTTCCGCTCAGTACTCCTACTAGTGAGGTCGAATATATTTTCACATATGAATCGCCTTTCTATTTGATTTTACTTTTTGGTAAGTAAGGAATTCTCTTTAGGACTTCTCTGATGGTCCAGGGGTTAAGAGTCTGCCTGCCAATGCAGGGGACACGGGTTCAATCTCTGGTCAGGGAAGATTCCACATGCCGCAGGGCAACGAAGCCTGCGCACACAACTCCCGAGGCCTGCACGCCCCAGGGCCTGTGCTCTGTGATAAGCGAAGCCACTGCAGTGAGCAGCCCACGCGCCACAGCTAGAGTCACCTCAGCTCCCCGCAACTAAAGAAAGCGCGAGGGCAGCAACCAAGGCCCAGCACGGCCATGGATAAGGAAATAAATCACTGTTTTCTTAAAGAAATTCTCTTTAACCTTTTTCTCAGTAGAAGGGTATTTGGTACAGTTAGGTGCATTCTGTTTTCATCTTCTGGAAACCACCTCATGAAGTCCTTTGTCCAATTTGTATTAGGTTGCCTTTTTCTTACAGATTTATGAGTACTACATATAATCTGGATGCTAAAATGTTATCTTAGTACATAAGTTACAAATACCTTTCTTAGCCTCTCTTTTTGTTTAATTGTCTTTTGTGGTACAGAAGCTTCTCATTACAACGTGTGCAAACCTATCAGACATAATTAGTGGGTTGTGCTTTTCATATCTCCTGTTAAACAAATAATCTTTCTACTGCAACCATAAAGATAATCTTCTATATTTTCTTCAAGTACTCTTAACATTTTAATTTTCACATTTAGGTTTTTAATTCATCAAAACTTTTTTATGTACAGTGTGAAGAAAGTATCAAAAATTCTACTTTTTCTCATGAATCTACTGTCTTCACACATATAATAAATAAGGAATCTTTCTTCCATTGATTTGTATTGCCACCTGCAGCAGGATTTAGCTGGAAACATAGGCAACCAGAATTAATGACATTCCCCAGCCTTACTTGCAGCTGGTGGGGCCATGTCTTGGCCAATGAGTTGTTAGTGGAAGTAAAATATGCAACCTTCTGGAAATGTCCTCCAATAGAGGAAGCATTCATTTTCCATTCCTTAACCTCCTTCCTGCTTGTAGACTTGCTGGTTGGAGCTGCAGAAGCCATCCTGAACCATTGGTTGAGTTTAGAAAAGCAGGCCATGCATGGGGGTATAGAAAGATATAAGTCTAGGGGCTTCCATGGTGGCTCAGTATAAAGAGTCCACCCGCCAGTGCAGGAGACACAGTTTGATCCTTGACCCAGGAGGATCCCACACGCCTCAAAGCAGGCAAGCCCGTGTGCCACAACCACTGAGCCTGTGCTCTAGAGCCAGGAGCCACAGCTAGCAAGTCCGTGCGCCACAGTTACTGAAGCCTGTGCACCCAAAAGCCTGTGCTCCAAAGGGAAGCTTCTGCAATGAGAAGCCCTCAAACCACAACTAGAGAGAAGCTCCAACCCTTCACAACAAGAGAAAAGCCCACACACCAATGAAGGCCCAGCAGAGTCAAACATAAATAAATAAAATTATTTTTTTTTAAAGATAAAAACCTAGGTCCCTGACTTCCTCTGGACTAACAGGTAGGAGAGAAATAAACAATATCTTGTTTAAGCCATTGCTATTTTGAGTTTTTGTCACTCACAGAAAGAAATTCTAATACATCACATTTATATCAATGTCCCATAAATGCTTTAGTCATTTTTCTTAGCGATTATTTCTCTTCTATTGATCTGCTTGTCTATCATTGGGCCAGACACCACATGCTTTAATTAATAAAATTTTGTATTGAATTTTGGAATCTAACAAGTAAATCACCTCTTATAGTCCCTTTTCAGAATTGTTTTTGGCTGTACTTTGACTATTATTCCTCCGTATGAACCTTAGAATCATTCTAATTCCATGGGGAAAAGAGTGATGGCATTATTATTTGAATTTTTATTTAACTTATAGATTAACTTAGGAAAATGAACACCTTTATGAAATTGAAGGTTCCCATACTTGTGAGGTAGGAGGTATGTGGGGCTTCTTTAGCGGCTCAAATGGTAAAGAATCCTGGGTTTGATCCCTGGGTCGGGAAGATCCCCTGGAGAAGGAAATGGCAACCCGCTCCAGTGTTCTTGCCTGGAGAATCCCATGGACAGAGGAGCCTGGCAGGCTACAGTCCATGGGGTCACAAAGAGTCGGGAAGGACTGAGCAACTAAACAACAACAACAGGAAATATGTGGGCCCCTGGGCTGAGCAGTTTGAGTTTATCAAGTAGAGTAAACTGGAGCTTTGTTTTTCCTAAACACTCTAAGGATAAAGTTAATTGCAGAAGCTGGGCTCTGCTGCAATAAAGAGACAAGATGACTCCTCCTGAGGTCAGGGAAACCTCCCTGACTGTACATGCACAGGAAGACTGGGGGTGTCAAAAAGGGAGGGGGACATCACCCCAAAATAAATGTGGTCAAACCTCCCACAGGCCTTTGTGCTGGAATCCATCTTGGTAAAAACATGAACACGCATATTGTGGAGGACCCTAAAACAGGTCAGATGAGGGAAAAGAAGTGAAACACTTGGCCAGAGAAGAACAAAGACCTAAACGAACTGCCCTATATAAATGATTAAACCGCCTCTTTACTTCATTAGGTAAGACACCCATACCCTTTCTCTTTGGGTGTGTATTTCTGCCTTCTCTCTCTCTCTCTCTTTCGCTCTCTGTCTGTGTGTGTGTGTGTGTGTGTGTGTGTGCGCGCGTGCGCATGCTAAGTCTCGTCCAACTCTTTGCGACGCCATCAACTGTAGCCCACCAGGCTCCTCTGTCCATGGGATTTTCAGGCAAGAGTACTGCAGTGGGTTGCCATTTCCTCCCCAAAGATGGAACCTGTATCTTTTGCATCTCCTGCGTTGGCAGGCGGATTCTTGACCACTGTGCCACCTGGGAAGCCTTGCTCCTGTCTTAAATAAATAAACTGCTTTTCTGTGTGCTTTCCCACATATTGTGCTCCATCTCTAATAACAAACTTTAGACCTGTTTTTATACTTTTTGCCTCCTTGAAACATCCATGCTTTCAAATGGGGGCAAAAGCAAGGGTAAATTTGCTTCTAGCCTCTAACCCCTGATAGACTAGTGGTTAGGATTCCTGGTTTTCATCCAGGCTGCTGCTGCTGCTGCTGCTAAGTCACTTCAGTCGTGTCCGACTCTATGCAACCCCATAGACGGTAGCCTACCAGGCTTCTCCGTCCACGGGATTTGCCAGGCAAGAGTACTGGAGTGGGTTGCCATTGCCTTCTACTCAGGTTTAATTCCTGGGCAGGGAAACAAGATTCTGCTTCAAGACTGCTCACTGTTGTCTCTCAGAGATCACATGGGCATGATATAACTCTGCATCTATGTTATTATTTTGCTACAATGACATTTTATACTTTTTCTCAATAAAGGTCTGCATATCATTTGTCAGATTTATAGTTCTTGATAATATTACAAATGATATTTTTAAACTGCATTACCTAAGGAATTGTATTTTAGTTGTTTAGTCGCTCAGTCATGTCCTACTCCTTGCGACCCCGTGGACTGTAGCCCACCAGTCTCCTCTGTCCATGGGATTTCCCAGGCAAGAATACTGGAGCAGTTTGCCATTTCTTTCTCCAGGGGATTTTCCTGACTCAGGGACTGAACCTGCGCTTTCTGCATTGGTAAGCGGATTCTTTACCACTGAGCCACCAGAGAAGCCCCACCTACGGGGTTACTGATGGTATAAAAAATACAATTAATTTTTGCATGTTGATCTTGTAGTCACCATTCCTGCTGAACTCTTATTAGTTCCAAGAGTTTATCTGTATAATCTCTTGAATTTTCTATTAAAAGTTGGTCCTCCATACACCTGAAACTAACACAACATTGTAAATCAAGTACATTTCAATTAAAATTGTTTTTAAGTTGGCCCTCCATATCTGCAAGTTCTGTACCCACATATTTAACCAACGACAGATTGAAAATACTTGAAAAGAATTTTCCAGAAAGTTCCGAAGAGCAAAACATGAGTTTACCAGGAACTGGCAACTACTTACATAGGAATTATATTGATACTTAGAACTATTTAGGGCTTCCCTGGTGGTTCAGACTGTAAAGAATCTGCCTGCAATTCAGGAGACCTGGGTTTAGTCCCTGGGTCAGGAAGATCCCCTGAAGAAGGGAATGGCTACCCACTCCAGTATTCTTGCCTGGAGAATTTCATGAACACAGGAGCCTGATGGGCTCCCGTCCATGGGGTGGCAAAGAGTCAGACAGGACTGAATGACTAACACTTTCACTACAACTAGAGCCACCGAGGAAGCCCATTTACATAGTATATACATAGTAATAGGCATTGTAAGTAGTCTAAAGGTGCTTTAACATATGTAAGGAAGGATATAGATTATATGCAAATATTATGCCATTTTATTTAAGGACATCCCTAGAGTTTTATATGGGGGCACCTGGAACCAATCCCTAGTGGACACTGAGGGACAAATATAAATAGTTTCCATCAAGCAACACCAGGGACATGAAAAAGAGTTTAACTGACTTGATGGTGACAGCATCACAATCTTGAAAGATTAAGAACAGGCAGGAAATTTGGGTGGCAGTAGTAGAGCCTAATCAGTAACATGGTGATAGAACCAACAAGGAAGAGCTGGAATTCTGAACAAGGACACAAGCTAGCGCTGGACCCACAGATGGGGCCTGAAACACAGAGCTGGGGCGGTGGAGGGGAAGGCAGCCTAGGGTCAGGAGTAATTCGGGCGGCAGAGGCACCTCCACTCCCACGGAAGTCATTCAACGAGATGGGTTTGAACAAAAACTAGACTTTGTCCAATTTGAAGAAAAATGGGGACAAAGTGGCTCTGTTTTGATTGAGACACTGAATGCAGGTAGGCAATACCATTTCAGTGCAGGAAAAAAAAAAATAATACAGTGAAAGAGAAAAGACCTGTTTCCTCACCAGCAGTGGACTCCTGGAAGCCAATTTAGACTGAAACTTTTTGACTTCTCATAAACACTAAAAAAGGAGGTAATTTTGTGGAGTTATATTGTCTCTCTAAGGACGGTAGTTAATAAACCGTTCTTTTTATAAATTCCCATCACCCACTTCTGGGTTCTTCGGTGTTTTTTTAATTTTCATCACAAGACTCAAACTTTTAGAGTGTGACCCCTCTGAGTTCTAGGCATCTATATAAGGGGGCCCTTGGGTCACATTACAATAGTACGGAAATAACTCTATAACCTGGAATAGCATGCTTAGTCTTTTGTGTTTGAAGGTCTAAGAGAGGAAATGAGGAGGAATAGGTAGCAAGGTGACAGGTCCATAGGGTGACAGACGGTTGAATTCGTCCAGCTTGCATTCTGAATCTTGGAAAAGCCTGCGTGCCCACCCTGACCAGAGAAGAAGCCAGACGCTGAATGCGGTCTAGTTTCCCAGGGCACCGTCATCCGGCATCAGCCTGCCACCTGGTGGTCATAACAATCGATGCAACACGTTACTGGTGTCTCCACAGGATCCAAACAGTATAACCTCATCTTTTTCTGTGCCTAGGAAGAAATGCTTCCTGAGTCAAACCAAGGAGGAGAGAGAAGTAAACATTCTTGTAACAATATGACAATGACAAAATAATTACTGATAAAAACTCTTAGAAGAAAAAAATTCTTAGAAGATAAGAAATATAATTCTTACATTTGTTCTATAATTAGGAGTCTACCTAAGATAAGCGTTTTAATGTCACCTGCTTCAACATTTAGTGAAACAGACCATCAACAGCCTCTGCTTACACCACAGTTAGTCACGTGAAATGTGAGGAAGCACAGGAGGACGAGACCACAGGGATTTTAAGATTTCCACCCAGATGGTGGATAACCTTGTATTCGTCACTATAGACAACACAATGGACAAAAGAATTTCAATTTCCCTAACTGAAAATTGGAGGTGACCTCAACTCAGTGCCAAAAATACCTTCCACTTGAACTCCTGCAGAAGACTCTCCAAGATCCAAAAGTAGGACGACGTCACTTAGTCTATGCAGTTTCCATAGTACTGAGAACTTCGCTGTGAAAAGAGGTTTCCATGGGTTCACACCACAATTCTCGGTGCAGACTTGAGCGATCTCCCAACATCGGGTATCTCCAGAAGCAGCCAGCCACCAGGCAGACCCTGCAGTAGTGTTGAGTAACAATATCGGGCCCAGACTTTAAATCTGAAGTCCCATACATCAGGGATCCCCAACCTGGGGATCTAATACCTGATGGTCTGGGGTAGAGCTGATGTAATAATAATGTGAGTAAAGTACACAATAAATGTAGCATTTACATCACCCCAAAGCCACCCTCCCATCTCATCTGTGGGAAACTGTCTTCCCTGAAACTGGTTCCTAGTGCCAAAAAGGTGGGGGACCGCTGTTGTACAGCAAAGCCATCTATCACAGGGACCTCTCATGGCCAATTAACAGCTTCACCTCTAGCATATACGCAGTCAAAAGGCATCACCAATTCAAAACTCCACGACATGGACTTCCCTGGTGGTCTAGTGGTTAAGAATCCACTTACCAGTGCAGGGGACATGGGTTCGATCCCTTGTCTGGGAGGATTCCACATGCCGTGGGGAAACTGGGCCTGTGCACCACAGCTGCTGAGCCTGCATTCTAGAGCTTGTGTTCTGCAAGGAGAGAAGCCACCACAGTGAGTAGTCTGAGCACTGCAGCTAGAGATTAGCCCCTGCGCACTAGAGAAAAGCCCACACAGCAGCAAAGACCCAGGACAACCCAAAACAAATAAATAAATTATACAGAAAAACTGAGAGATCCCTTCTGTGTAGGATTGGGTCTGAACTGCACCACCAGCAGTTCTGCCTAGACTGAAGGACAGTTTCCATACAAATACTAGACATCTCGATGAAAATCCACTAACCCCAAAAATATATATGACATGGGAACTTTGGTGATACCAATATATGTTATATTTTAGGCTCTTCACTAAAGGAAATCCTTAATTTTTTAAAGTAGTTTGTTGCTTCCAAACAGATAAGATGTATATTTTTAAAAAAACTCAAGAAGTTTGCTTCTTGGGCTTCCCTGATGGCCCAGTGGTTGAGAATCTGCATGCCAATGCAGGGGGACACGAGTTTGATACCTGCTCTGGAAAGACGGCAGATGCCATTGAACAATTAAACCCATGCATCATGACTGAAGTCCATGCACCTAGAGCCCGTGTTCCACAACGAGAAGCCACCGCAATGAGAAGCTCACGCACAGCAACTAGAGAAAGCCCACATGCAGCAACAAAGACTGAGCACAGACAAAAATAAATAATTAAATCTTTTAAAAAAAGAGTTCCGCTTAATAACTCAATTTTCAATCTGTCTATGCATCAGTCCATAGATTACCAACAACACCGACAATACTTTCCACATTACCATTTAAAACGCAGAAACCAAAGAGTAATAAACTATATAGTAGTAGAGCCTTCATTTAGAAAAAACTATTTGTCAAGAGAAATTATTGCTTCAAGGAACAGGAACTATCATGGCCAAGATATCAACTGTAAACGAGAAAGTAACATGCTCTGACAGAACCCCCCTTGAACTGATGGTAAATCAGACATTTCCTTAGTGCTGTCATTATTCCTGAAGAGAGTTACAACACAGCTTCTCCAAAATGTATATTTAGCTTAAAGCAATTCTAGAAAGTTATATTTTCAACACCTTTTTTAATGTGCACTAAAAGTCTATTGAAAAGACTTAACTCCACATTGGCCAGAGGTTTTTTAACCCTATCAGTTAATGTGAAATCAGACAAATTTACAAAAAAAGAGAAACAAATTTATCATCCGAAATGTGTGAGGAATTCCGAAAGAACATCATGCCTGTCTATCCCTTGTAGGCAATATATTTTAAAATACTAAATTGAACTGTCCATAATATAAAATAGAGTATAATCTAGGCACAATGGTAAAGAATCCACCTGCCAGCACAGGAGATGCAAGAGACCCAGGTGTGATCCCTGGATCGGGAAGATCCCCTGGAGTAGGAAATGGCAACCCGCTCGAGTATTCTTGCCTGGGAAATTCCATGGAAGGAGGAGCCTGGCGGGCCTCATACACCACTGAGCAACTAAGCACAGTAGTATTTTAAGGTCTTTCCATCCAATAGGTTCTTACTTGTATGTTCTCTTTCAAACATGAAGATGATACTAAACTTCTGTCAAAAAGCACGTACTTCACACATCATGAATCTGTCAGAATGTGAAAATTCTACAAAATAAATGGCCTGGTTTCTTTAACAGATAAATGGCATGGCAAAGGGAACAGCAAGGTATAAAGCTATTACAGATTAAAAGAGACTTGGAATGCTCAACCTCCTATGTCATTAAAGAGCTGCAAATCTGGATGAGACAGCACTACACACCTGTTAGAATGGCTAAACTCCAGGACCCTCTAGACACCACCAGACGCTGGGAAGGATGTGAAACCACTGGAGCTCTTGTTTAGTGCTGGTGAGGATGCAGAATGCCACAGCCATTTTAGAGGTTCTTCCGTTGTTCAGTGCTTTCTTACAAAACTTAATCACATCTTACCATGTGATCCAACAGTCATGCTCTGAGTTATTTACCCAAATGAGTGGATAACTTAAGTCCACACAAAAACCTGCATGCAATAATATATAGCAGCTTTATTCATAATTACCAAAACTTGGAAGCAAGAGGTCCAAGATGTCCCTCAATAGGTAAATGGATAAACAAAGCCATACAATGCAACGGTACTCACCAGTACAAAGAAATCCATTATCAAGTCATAAAAAGACATGAAGGAACCTTAAATGTGTGAATGCTTATTCCTAAGTGAAAGTAGCCAGGATGAAGAGGCTGCATACTATATGATTCCAACTATATGAAAAAGGAAAAATTCTAGAAACAATAAAAAGACCATTGGTTACCAAGACTTGGGAGAGAGGAGGGAGGAAGAGATGTATAGAGCACAAGGGATTTTTAGGGCAGAGAAATTATTCTACATGATACTGTAATGATGGATATATGACATTATACATTTGGCAAAACCCATAGACCTGCACTGTAGTAAAAGTGAACCCTAAGGTAGACTATGAACTTTGCTAAGTCACTTCAGTCGTGTCCGACTCTGTGCAAACCCATAGACAGCAGCCCACCAGGCTTCCCTGTCCCTGGGATTCTCCAGGCAAGAACACTGGAGTGGATTGCCATTTCCTTCTTCAATGCATGAAAATGAAAAGTGAAAATGAAGTCGCTCGGTCATGTCCGACTCCTAGCGACCCCATGGACTGCAGCCCACCAGGACCCTCTGTCCATGGGATTTTCCAGGCAAGAGTACTGGAGTGGGATGCCATTGCCTTCTCTGACTATGAACTTTAGTTAATACTAATACATCATTATTGGCTCATCAATTATAACAAATGTACCACATCAGTGCACCAGTGCAAGATGTTAGTAATAAGGGAAACTGGGCATGAGGGGAGGAAGTAAGGGAACTGTCTATGAATTCTGTTCAATTTTTCTGTAAACCTAAAAAAAGCTCTAAGAAATAAAATCTATTAACTTTTTTAATAAGAGAAACAACCAATTTTTATTTTTTAAGTTAATTAAATTTAATTTTTTAATTAAGTATAGTTAATTTACAATACGGTGTTAGTTTCAGGTATACAACATACTGATTCAATTTTTTTGTAAATGTGTTTCATTATAGGTTATCACAAAACATTGGGTATAATTCCCTGTGCTACAAACAGTAAATCTTTGATGCTTATCTATTTTATGTATAGTAGCTTGTATCTATTAATCTCATCCTAATTTGTGCCTCCCCATCTCTCCATTCTAATCCTATTTGGTAGCTATAAGTTTGTTGGTAAAGCTGAAACTCCAGTACTTTGGCCACCTCATGCGAAGAGTTGACTCATTGGAAAAGACTCTGATGCTGGGAGGGATTGGGGGCAGGAGAAGGGGACGACAGAGGATGAGATGGCTGGATGGCATCACTGACTCGATGGACATGAGTTTGAGTGAACTCCGAGAGTTGGTGATGGACAGGGAGGCCTGGCGTGCTGTGATTCACGGGGTCACAAAGAGTCGGACACGACTCAGCGACTGAACTGAACTGGTTTGTTCTTTATGTCTGTGAGTCTGTTTCTGTTTTGTCTATAGATTCATTTGTGTTATTTTTAATATTATTATTAAATAATATTTTGTATCATTTTTATATTGCACATATTATTCATATCATACAGTATTTGTCTTTCTCTGACTTATTTCACTAAGCATAATGTTATCTGGGTTCATCCATGTTGCCGCAAATGGAAACATTTCATTCCTTCTTTTGGCTGAATAATATTCCATTTTATATATATTAAATGTTGATGGGCACTTGGGTTGCTTCCATGTCTTGGCTATTACAAATAGTGCTGCTCTGAACTCTGGGGCATATGTATCTTTTCTAAATAGATTTTTTGTTTTCCAGATATATACCCAGGACTGGAAATGCTGGATCATATGGTAGCTCTATTTTTAGCTTTTTAAGGAAATTCCATACTGTTTTCCATACTGTCTCCACAAATTACATTCCCACCAACAGTGTACAAGTATTCCCTTTTCTCCACACCCTCTCCAGCATTTATTATTTGTAGACTATTTTTTGTTGGCTGCACTGCATGGCTTGCAGGATCTTAATTCCCCAACCAAGGATTGTACTCGGGCCTTCAGTAGTGAAAACTTGGAGACCTAACCCCTGGACCACCAGGGAAGTTCCATTTTATTTACAGACTTTATTAAAATTAATTTTTATTGGAGTATAGTTGATTTTAAATGTGTTAATTTCTGCTGTATAGCAAAGTGAATAGTTATATATATACATATATCCCCTTTTTTTTAGATTCTATTCCCATGTAGGTCATTACAGTGTTGAGTAGAGTTCCTTGTGCTAGACAGTAGGTTTTATTAGTTAACTATTTTACATATAATAGTGTGTGTATGTTAGTCCCAGTCTCCCAATTTACCCCTCCCCCCACATCCCCGCCTTGGTAACTATAAGCTTGTTTCCTACATCTGTGACTCTATTTCTGATTGCAAATAGGCTCATTTGTATCATTATTTTTAGATTTCACATATAAGCGATACCATAAGATAAACTTCTTTGTTTGACTTACTTCACTCAGTATGACAATCTTCAGGTCCATCTATGTTTCTGAAACAACATGGCATTGTTTCTTTTTTTTTTCCAATTTTCAAAAAAAATTTAGCGTGGCTTACTGGATGTTAGTTCCCAACCAGGGATTGAACTTGGGCCCAAGGCTCTGAAATCACAGAGTCCTAACCACTGGACCACCAGAGAAGTCTTATCGTATTTGTAGATTTTTTGATGATAGCCATACTAATTAGTGTGAGGTGACTGATACTTCACTGTGGTTTTGATTTGCATTTCTCTAATAACTAATAATAATGAGCATATTTTAACGTGTGTAATAGCCATCTCTATGTCTTCTTTGGGGAAAATGTGTATTTAGATCTTCTGCCGATTGTTCTGATCGAGTTCTATTTTGATACTGAGTTGTATGAGTTCATTTATATTCTGGATCTTAACCCATTGTCTATTGTGTCGTCTGCAAATACTTTCCCCTGTTCCGTAGGTTATTTCATTTTGCTGATGGTTTCCTTTGCTACAAAAAGCCTTTTAACTTTGATTAGGTCCCATTTGTTTGTCTTTCCTTTCCTTTTTTTTTTTTTCCGCCTTGGGAAACTCATTCAAAAAAATATTGCTACAATTTATGTCAAAGAGTATTCTGCCCAAGTTCTTTTCTAGGAATTTAATGGTGTCATGTCTTACATTTAGGTCTTTAAACAAGTTTGTGTTCATTTTCGTGTATGGTATGAGGTTGTGTTCTAATTTTATTGATTTCCATGTAGCTGTCCAGCTTTCCCAGTACCACTAATTAAAGAGGCTGTCTTTTCTCCATTGTATATTCTTGCCTCCTTTATCATAGATTAATTGACCATAGGTGTGTGGGTTTATTTCTGGGCTCTCTATTCCATTCCACTGATCTATGGATAAAACCAATTTTAACTGAACTTAATGGTAACCCACTCCAGTATTCTTGCCTGGAAAATCCCATGGACGGAGAAGCCTGGTAGGCTACAGTCCATGGGGTCGCAAAGAGTCGAACACGACTGAGCGACTTCACTGTATCACTGTATTCAGTAAAAAGACATCTTTGAGACAACTGGGAGAATTTTAATATGAATAAGTATTAGATGATATTATTATTAGAATATTATGCTTTGGGGCTTCCCAGGTGGCCCTAGTGGTAAAGAACCCGCCTGCCAATGCAGGAGACATAAGAGATGCAGGTTCAACCCCTGATTCAGAAAGATCCCCTGGAGGAGAGTATAGCAACCCACTCTAGTATTCTTGCTGGAGAATCCCAAGGACAGAGGAACCTGGCAGGCTACAGTCCATAAGGTTGCAAAGAGTCAGACATGACTGAAGCGACTTAGCATGCGTGCATTGTAATTTTAGTGTAATAATGGCACAATCATTTTTAATCTTTTACCTGAAATGTAGGAAATTATTTCTGATAATTGGTTTTAAATAGTCTGGTGATGGTTATGGAGTAATGGGGGACAGGAAGACACGTTAGTTGAATGGGAGATAGATGAAACAAACTTGGGAAAATATTGATAATCATCAGAATCAAATTACTTGTCAATAGTAGTTTATTGGGAGAGGGCGATGGCACTCCACTCCAGTACTCTTGCCTGGAAAATCCCTGAGGAGCCTGGTAGGCTGCCGTCTATGGGGTCACACAGAGTCGGACATGACTGAAGCGACTTAGCAGCAGCAGCAGCAGTAGTTTATTATTCTGTTCTTTCCACATTCATGCATTTTGAAATTTTTCATAATGGAAAGTTTTGGCTAAGGCACATATTTTTTGTTTCCCTCACGTTGTCATTCAGTCGCTAAGTCATGACCAACTCCTTGCGACCCCGTGGACTGAAGCACGCCAGCTTCCCATGTCCTTCACTGTCTCCTAGAGTTCTGAGTCAGTGATACTATCTAACCATCTCATCCTCTGCCTCCACCTTCTCCTTCTGCCTTCAACCTTTCCCAGCATGACTAAAGGGCATAACAAAGCAGATTAGAACACAGGCTGGGTTTTCACTTAGGACCACCTACTGCGCAGCAATAGGAGGGGGACTGTGGGGGGATGACTGGGTCTTAGGTAGTAGCTGGACTTTCTTTTCTAGTTTAACGTGTTGACAGTCTAATCCAAAAGTAAAGTAATTTTCCTTAACCTGCATCATAGCAGTCAGTGTATACATTCCCTTGCCTAAGCAATCAGAAAAAAGCCAACAGTGACTCTTAGGCACAACTGAAGCTATCATTGAAAGTCCCTTCCAAGCTTCACAGAGGTAGGATCGCATTCATTTCTTTAAATCTGCATCAAAACATTTAACTAACTCAAGCCTAAGTAGGGGCTTCCCTGGTGGCTCAGTGGTAAAGAAGTGCCTGCCTCAGATCAAAGTCCTCCCCATGGCCCCACCTTGTAGTCCCAATAAAAGACAGAGTCTTCCTTACCAGTTCACTCGTGCTCTTCTCCAAGAAAACGGATGCGTGGGGTCCACCTCTGTTGACATCACTGTGGCTAAGCTGTCAGCTTGGCTACATGAGAGACAGTAGTGTGACAATCCATCAGTAGACTACTGAGATTTTTTTTCCCGAATAAACACAAATTAATGAAAAAGATAATGCAAGTTTTAACAGATTAAATACCTTTTCTCCAGTTCTCTCAAAATACTTTAGGAATTTTTCTTTGTAAAACTCTATGAAGAACCAATTCTTCACTCCTTTACACAATTTTGTTATTTTATAGACACATCTTGTATGTTAAATGCTACCACATAGCATTATTAACTCTATGTCTTGTTGTTGGTTTTTATTTGAGTTGAAGGGGTTAATCAGTCATGAAAACTCTGAGTTTCGGTTTTGCCTTAGCTGTTGTTATTGTTTGAATTTTTGTTCTTTGGTGCTTGTTTGTTTAAACAAAAAGAGGTCTAATGATAGAGACTGGAATCATTTCATCAATTGATGTAACCAGTTCTGATGAATTTTTTTTAATAGAAAGGATAAAATTTAAGATTCTGATTTACTAGCATTATAGCTAGTGATTTGTAAGATTGTGATTTTTATTTCTGAGATACTCACTTTGAAAGATAATCTCAACATAACTGCATTTTTCTTTTTACTTAAATTACTGGTACAGAAAACAAGTATAAATGTGTCCTATTTAAAAAAATAGCTAAATTTGTAAGTCTACTTCTTTCATGAATACTGGGAATTGCTGATTTTTTAAATTGATTTTTAATTGGAGGATAATTGCTTTACAATGTTGTATTGACTTCTGCCATAGAACATATCAGCCGTAAGTATGCATATACCACCCCCATATCACCCCTCCAGGTCGTCACAGAACTCTGAGCTGAGCTCCCTGTGTTAAACAGTAAGTTCCCACCAGCTGTCTACTTTACATATGGTAATAAATGTCTTAATGTACAAATTCAGAAAGCTTAACAAATTGGAAACAAGATAAATAATGAATCCACACTTAGATGCATAATAGTGAACCAAAAGAGAACAGAGTCAAAAACAAGTTACTAAAAGCAACTAGAAGGAAAAGACAGATTAACTAAAAAGGGATTTCATTGAGTCAGACAACAGACTAATTAATGACCAGAAAAAAAAGGAAAAATGTGGTCAATTTCCTAAGAGGAAATATTCATCAATTTTTTACTTGTAAAACATCAAACTATAATTCAACAGTAAAGAAGACAGAGGTTAAAAAAATACCTAAAAAATGAAAATTCAGCTATTCATCTACAAAAAGGTTAATCATAGCCCTTTTTTAAAAAAAAGTAGCAAACTCACATGTCATCTTAAATATAACTGAATTTATATAAACTTTTATATAAGTTTACATAAGGAAAAATAAGGTGCTATTGTGTTCATTGGTAGGTTATAGGGATACCTAGAGCCGGACATCCTGGAATCTGAAGTCAGGTGGACCTTAGGAAGCATCAGTATGAACAAAACTAATGCAGGTGATAGAATTCCAGTTGAGCTATTTCAAATTCTAAAAGATGATGCTGTGAAAGTGCTGCACTCAATATGCCAGCAAATTTGGAAAACTCAGCAGTGGCCACAGGACTGGAAAAGGTCAGTTTTCATTCCAATCCCAAAGAAAGGCAATGCCAAAGAATGCTCAAACTACTGCACAATTGTACTCATCTTACATGCTAGCAAACTAATGCTTAAAATTCTCCAAGCCAGGCTACTGCAAGATGTGAA